>NW_024062956.1:3040000-3640000 GCF_006381635.1 Hibiscus syriacus
TTTTCCACCACTTTCCTTACTTTGTGTTTTCATCATGGTATGATACCGACCATCTTCTTCTGTATCACCACGGTTTGTGGATGATGCCGCCAGAGACTGGTTCCAAACCATAAAAAATTGACGGGTCTTTTTTGAGTTAGGGTTTATCTTCTCCGACGAGGAGGATGATGTATTCGGAAGTGAGGTGCTCGATGTGGTTAACAAGCATAAGTGGTAAAAATTTGCCAAGCATCATGCCACTGTCAACGCATTGATAGTGAAGGAATTTTACTCAAACATCGCTGAGCCAAACAAACATGTCATCGTAGTTCATGAAATTTCTATTCGATTTACTCCTACTGCTATTAATCGTTACTTTAAATTGCAGTTTCTGGAATACCGCCATACCACCTTCACGCAAGACGCAGACAACGTAACATACCAAGACATTCTGGAATACCTCTGTCTTCCTGACACCCAATGGAATGATCAACAACTGAGTCGCAGGACCGTGGACCGGGAGAAGTTGCTCCCACAAGTGAAGTTGTGGAACCATTTTATGAAGCACAAGCTTCTGCCCACTTCCCACAATACCACCATATCTTGTCAGTAGATGCTTTTACTGCACTCAATCATATTCAGGATCCCCATTGATGTAGGGAAAATCATTGTAGAGCAAGCCCATTTATGCCTGAAGTGATCTGCAAGTGCCGTAGTATTTTCGAATCTCATCACTGCCTTATGCCGTAAAAAGAAGGTTTCTGAGGAACAGTTTGACGATATTTTACCGGGTATTGCTGGAATTACCACGACAAAAATCCTATGTTGTTGGGTCTGAATGAAGCAAAATGAAAAGAAAATGAGGCGACCACATCTCGTGTTTCACCATCTCCACATGCCAGGGCAAACTCAGATGCCTTGGAGCAAGCAATCCAGCACACGCAAGAGCGAGTCGAGCAGTTTTCTGACAAACTGCTGACATATTTTGCCTACGCTAAGCGTCGTGATGAGTTTTCACCAATGAATTCTTAGAGTTTCTCCCGTATACGAACTTCACCGTCCCATACTTCCCTGCAACACTATTGCCACCAAATGAGGGTGTCGAGGCATCTGCAGAAGTACCTCGTCCTACCACTGCCGACGCTCATCAATCACACAGTACAGAAAGTCCCCAGCCTGCTGAAGCAGAAGAGCCCGCTGACCCTGATCCTATCCATACTATGTCACCCGATACAGATCGAGAAGCCAACCTTTAACTCGTTCATCGCCCGGAATCTCCACAATTTGTTGAACCTCTAGCGGCAGAACATCCTGATATGTTGCAACTTGCAACGCCAATTAAAGAAGAGCACCCTGAAGTACCGCATCCCACCGAGTCAACAGAGGAGTCCTAATTCGAGATGTCACAGTAAGATCCTTTGCGTAAGAGCCGACGCCACTTGAAGAAGGCATCTAAGCTTGAGGAGCACCAGCTCTCAACTATCCCAAAAGGTCTCAGTACTCCTCCGGTCGCACACGCTTCTGACTCCAAACACTCCAGCCCCGCCAAACTAAGAAAGTGCCCTTGGCGTGCGACCACTGCACCACCATCCGCCTAGAGTCAAGATACATTGCATTGTATTGCATTCATCGCATATAGTTTCATTTTTCTTAGTCTTAGTAAGCATTGAGGACAATTCTTCTCTCAAGTTTGGGGGAAGTAGGGTTCTCGCATCATTGCATGATAGTATCAGTAAAATAAATATGCCATGACATTAGTAAATGTTTGAATAGTTTTCTGGAATTAGTTAAGGATGCCCGATGATGATGAATCTTGATGGCTAGGATAGAATGTACATAACTGGTTGAGGATGATAGAACCAACTCTAGGACTTGCTTCTTTGAAATCCTTGAATACATGATTGTATGTTTTCCATGCTTGAGAAACTTAGAAATTTTTTATAAGAGAATTCTTAAAATGTCGTGGCATAAAATTTTGAATTATAAAAAACCCACGTATAAAAAATATTGAAATGAATGAAGTTATGAATAAATGCCTCGGCATATCTGTTGAGGGACACTTCGCTATGCCATGGCATATGAGTGAATGAAAGATGTCACGGGATTACTCTACCTGACTAGCTCGGGGTGGAACGTATGCTCCCTTTCACCTAGAGTGTAGGATGGTAGAGTGATAGGCTGACTCCCCTCGTAGTAGAATTAATAAAAGAAAATGAACAAAGGTGGGAGTGGATTTTGTGAATGTCATGGCAAATTAAGAAAGCTTGCTTAGAATATTTTTAGGTTTGTTAAGCATGAACTGGATACAACACGCATACACCCATACAAATAATCTTGTTCTAGGGGGCAATACTTGAATTTTCAAACCTAGTCTAGCATGTTGAAGTCATATGTGCTGAGGGCTGAAATTTTATCCCATAAACTATTCTATTTCTGAACTTGTCATGATATTTTTGTTTTTCTTATTATTATTCATTGCTTGAGGAAAAACAATAGATTAAGTTTGGGAGTGTGATAACTCCATAAAATGTCGTATTTTGGGACCTTTTCACTTAAGTTATTGAATGTTTAAGAGCTCATTTAGAACCATGTAGATGCATTTATAAGCATTTAGTTGCATGTGGTGGAATTAACTTGTCGTGGTATTTTATTTTTTTTAAAAGCGGTGATGTCTTATGGGAAAGGTGCATGTCTGATGATGTGCAGAAATTGAGAGCAAGGAAAAGAGGAAAGAAAATGCCGAGACATCAGGAGATTTATGAGCAAAATGAAAATGCCAAGTTCGGCTGGCATTTCGAAAGCGAGCAAAGTGCAAGAAGATATTTTCGAGCCAGCTGTCTCCTACTCTCCAAGAGCTCTACCCGAGAAATCTGCCTCGAAGATCCGCGTGGAGGGATCGACGCTGCAACCGCCGGTTCTGCTGATGACGTCGCCTGCCCCTACAGATCCTGTATGTCCTTGGGCGCCTGTAAAGGGATTATACCGGTAATTCAGCCAGCTACCCAAGTTATATCATAGCCTGTTCTGCCCGACTCTCAAGCAACTTAATTATGGTTTTGGGGTTTCCTAGGAAAGTCAACACCAAGTCCTAGGATTAATTTTCCCCTATAAATAGGGGATAAAGCCACATTGAAGACTTTGGTTCCACCCAGATTTGAGCTTAAAAAGTTAGAGAGAGAAGGTCTCACTTTTCTCAGTCAATCCTACTTGTCGTGGCATTTCTCCTTGACAAGCCTGAGGGAGTGGCATTCTAAGCGTCTAAGAGGAGCTAGATCGTTAGGGGCAGTTCTTGGGGGCCGAGGGAAGCATTTGGTAGTGCACGTCGAAGGCTTTCTCTCATTCCCTTAGTTCTTTTCTTTCATATTTTGTTATTGGGTTGTAAGGAACGAATGAAACTTGATTTGTGCTTGTTTATTTCGAACCGCACCATGAACAAATCCTATTTGGTGGGAGTTCGCTTGGATGTTTAAACTTTTATTTCAATGAATGGTTATTTTTCTATGTTTCAATATGTTTTGTTTATGAAACTTAATGCCTTAAGGTTGTAGGAGCTACGAGAGTAACCTTTTTGTAGGAGGTTTTTAGGGTTCGAGAGAATACATTGGCAAAATATCCTTAGTATTAGAGAGAAACTAAGGAGGAACTACATAAACAAGGGGTTCTAGGTAGTAACTAGGCCTAATACACCTTAGAGATAAGGCTGGGATTTTATTCGACTAAAAAGAGTTGTACAAAAATGATAGGTTAGATGTTAATGTTGCCGCAAAAAGGTATTGCCGAGACATATCCTGTTATCTGGACCAATAGGATCATTGCAGGGGTTTACACCAATCGGTTTTGCCAGGCCATCTTTAATCTGTTGACTCTCTTACTAGAGATACCATAGGGCACCTAAGTAGACTCTGTCAGGCAAGCTAGGTATAGAAGAAATACCATTCGGAGAAATAGACTTAGATTTTCCCAGATACTCCTATCACTCATTCCTATAGTAGCCTGTCGTGTGAGAAAGCTAAAGTCCTACATTTTAAATCCAGTATTTACATTTTATTTTGCCTTGACATTTCCATTTATTTTCACGTATCACAATTTGATTTGCCACGACATACCATGACATATCCATTTGCTACCACACTACAACCATTCTATTTCCTCATTAGTCATTCCATTTTGCCATAACATTTTCATTTGTACATATCATCACTAACTTTACTTAGGTGACAAAGTAAAGTGTCTTGACAAACTTATTTGATTTCCTCAATTCCCTGTGGAGATGATACTCAACTTATCACTGTATTACTTGTTCGATTGTGTATACTTGCACATATATCCGCACAAATTTATAGTACTCACAAAGAGTGGACAATGACACATCAATCACACTACTGTCCGGTTGCAGTCGAGAAGAATACCTGAGTTAGCCGTGCCTTAGTGACAAGAAACCATTTTTAAGCATCATAGCTTAAGTCGAGAAAAGTTAGTTGTCAACAGAAGTTGTCTAGTTCAATTCCATTCAGCTCGATGTCACATCAAGAAACTATTTTCAGTTGAATTTTCAAACCAGGTCTTTAAACCGAGAAGAAGACTGAAGTTGACTACAATTTGGCAACGAGAAGCCACAATCCGATTCAAGTTCTGAATTGCGACTTCAATTCTATATCATTTCGAGATGGACACGACTTCGCGACGGAGGAGACATCCGTAACCCAATTCGACAGGGAGTTATTCTTAATTGAAATATCAGAATCAATTTACAACTCCATCGAACGAAATTTGTGTCCTTTTATCTTTATTCTATTTTTCGTTTCACGAAAAAGGACAAAGGGGGCAGTTGTAGACACATAATTTTGTACCTTTAATTAATATTATTATATAATATATTTTATTATAAACTATATTACATAATATATTTACATTTTTTACATTGTTTCAGGCCCAAAACCAGAAAACAAACAGTGGCCCAACAGGGCACATTCAATACTCGAGCCCAACACACCAACTAGACCAGCAAGCTAGGGATCCCAGAACCTTAGCGTTCCAAGCGGCGCCGCATCACCCATAGTCAAGTCTTCCGCTGGTTCTCTCACCCCAGCAACAACCCGATCATCTCCGCAACATCTGGCGCAAGAAAAGCAAGCCAACAAACAACAAGCATCAGTGTTATACTCGAAGTGAAACACTCAATCGAGTCTAAAAATAGGAATTTCATTCCTATAAATTGATGTAAATTCACACACTGTTGGGGGGGGGGGATTTTAAGCACAACTAGCCAAACGATATTACACAGTTTTTACAAGGGAAACACCTAGAGAAATCAAAAGCCATTCGAAGCAAACACAAGAACATTTCGAAGCATTTTGTAACCATTTTGTGAAGCAATAAAGGGTAAAAAATTCACCTTTCGTTGGTCGATATTTGCATGTCGAAGTTGTACTATTTTTCATCATTTTTGATTCGAAAATAATAAAAAAATTTTGAGATTTCTCTGTTAGATCTATACTTCCTCAAGAAGTTTTTGAAAAAACTAAGTTGATATTTGAATTGAGGAAGTCGAGATCTATTGGAAAAGTAAGAAATTTTTTACTTTCGCCGCCGATCAACGGCGGCCAGAGTCTGGGTTTCCATGAACCCAGGCGGCTGCGTGTTCTTCACAATGAAGAACAATGAAGAACAAGGGAGAGAATTTGGTGGGAAGGCTTTTTGATTCATCTTGAATCAATTGGAAAATGTGAAATTTGTTTGTGAAGTTGGTATGTATACCAACCCGCTGGGCAGCCTGTCGACCCGACCCAAGGGTGTATGACCCGTGTGTTTTTTAGCAAAATAAGGATAATTCCCATTTGCTCCCTCGTAGTTTTAAAATCTTTAAATTTTGCCCATTTCATTCAATTAAACCCTGAATTCATTTTAATTTGACCTCGTATTTATATTTTCTTTCAATTCAGTCCCTTCACATTTTAACTTTATATTTTTTAATTATTTACTTTTTTATCTCTATTTATTTAAGTGTTATATTAAATTACAAATATATATATGTTTTTTCATTATTATTAATATATACATTTTATTTTCTTTTACATTTTTTTTTCTTTTTTTCTTTATTATTAATATTAGTATATATATATATATATTTTATTTTCCTTTTTTAATACTATATATTATTATTATATTTATGTTTATATATATATATATATTTTATCCTTTGTTTTTATTTTCATATTATTATTTCTATTTTAAGATAACTATTATATATATTTTTACTATTGTTTGTCCTTTTTATATTTATTTATTTTTCATTTTATTTTCTTTATCTTTTTTTACATTTATTACATTTCTCTATTTATTTCTATTTCTTTCTTGATTTTATTTATTCATTTAGTATATATTATCTTCATTATTTTATTTACTTTCTTTACTTTTATCTATTTTTATATTTTTATTTATTTTATCTTCTTTGTATAGTTATTTCATTTATTTCATCTTTACCTTTTTTTCACTCTTTCGTCACACCTTTTTTGTTTTTTTTCTTTGTTTTCATTTTCTTTGTTTTTATTATTTTATTTATTTCTATTTTTTATCTAACATGTTTCCTGACTTTTTAATGACACGTTTTTAAACTGGTTAGAGGTAAGTAATTTAGATCGTCTTTTTACATTTTAATTTAAATTTTTAATTTTCTTAATTAAAGACCACTGGAAATTACGTAGTATCGAAAGGACAGTTTAAGTGTGCTAACCCTTCCTTGACTATAACCGACTCTCGAATCCGACATATATTTGGAAAGACGCAGATCATGTAAGAAATAAGGTATACAGTCAACCTATTTATTTTTAAATAAATGATCGGTGGCGACTCCTAAACATTTAATCGAAGTCGAAACCCAATTCCAAACCCACCCGAAAGACGGTCGCGACACCAATCAAGCAAAAGTGTTTGACTATCTGTTTATCAGATATAAAGTATAAGATATCTAAAGTATAGTTTAACTCGTCTGCTTTAGATATTCTTCAAACTTTCCTCCTCTATATTTAGTATTTAGGAATGTCGAAATAATCCATCTTTGTATGTTGTTGCCTCAATTATTTACGATCTTGCTCATCAGACTATCGCGGGTCGTTCATCGTTATATTTTGCTTATGATAGCCATGAATGTATTTGTCCAACATGCATATGACTAAACGTTGTTCATGATGCTTTATTTTGTTAATGAATATTATAATCTTATTTTCAAAAAAATAAAGTATAATTTTAATCGCTTCTCTACCCCTGAAATTATTCATACAGACCTTCAGTTATCGGTTCGTTGCCACACTCGGCTATACAAAAAAGTTCTTAGTGTACAAGTAGAACTTAACATTCATGAAATAAAGCCCTTACTTTTTAAACTCTCCACAGCATCTTTGATAATCTGCTCCATGGGAATAAATTCCAACCCTAAGTCCATCAGCTTTTTACCTCCATCCTTAGCCCTTAACAGTCCAGGTTGAGTATCCCTTGGCAAACTACGCAAAGATGCACACAAAATTAGGATTTGCAGTTAAATTTTCTACAACATGTTCAAGGAATTACAGCTCTATTAACAATAGAGGGGGGAGGGGAGGTCAGATATTTGAAGGCTGCAATAGAGTTTTCTTTAGAAAATAGTGTGAAAAAAATACCCAAGTGCATTGATTTAGATAGGTGCATAAAGCATGAACTTATTACCTTGGAATATTATATTCAGGGTAAAGTTCAGCAACCTTGGCGACAAAGTCACCATAATGCGATATAGATTCAACACACATGTCCCTTCTGGTTGCTGATTTGTTCTCGTACACCAAAATGTGTGCTAAGGCAACATCTTTGAAATGGACGGATCCGATGAAGAAGTCCTGATATGTCTCTGTGCAGCCTGCAACAAGAGAAACATGTATTACATTCTGGTGACTCTTTTTTCTTTTTTTGAATCACGGAGGAATATGGTGCATGGACAGTCACTCTTGACATAGCATAAAACACCATTGCAAGTAACAATGATCGACTACGAAGCTTCAACGAATCTGGTCATAAACCAATATCTTACATCTACATAACAAAACTTATATGGATTCAGTTGAAATCGATTAGCAAGCCAAGAGCACAAAGTTTCATACATCCAAAGAGAGAAATGTTGGGTCAATCAAACGCAACGGGTACATAATAGATCCTTCTGAATCAGTCTCTTTTTTTTTTGTGTGAAAATAACATGGATTAGATAGCACTAGCCATGAATGGCATCTGTTAGGTGTACATCCAAGATACATGGCGGCAGAAATGGACTAAGGGGTGAGAGTGGGACAGTTGATCCTTGAAAATTTCAAATTCTCATACATTTTAGATATTTTATTTATATTTTCTATTGATAACTTGTTTTCGCCTACCTTAAAATTTTATAAATTCGCCCCTCCTAAAATTTTATAAGTTTGACCCTTAATTTAGAATCATACATCAGTCCATACATCACGGAGACTCATATACATAATAAACCAGCCTAGGTACAAATAAAGTGTAGTGTGCACATGAGCAGCCGCATTGGCGGAACGCCTAATGCAATGAACACTAATATGACCATGTGCATGTAGTAAGTGGCCTAGGTACAGAATCATATAGAAATTTCACCCATTTGAACAATAGTTTCTTACTAAAAGCAAATATTTCCTTGCATAAGGCATAACAACATTACCATGCTAGCATTAAGGGTGCGTTTAGTTCACGGAATGTAAGATTATCAGTGGGAATAAAAGATTACCAGAGAATAGAATTACTGTGAATGTTGTATTTTGTGTTTGATTGGTTTAGCAGGAATATAAGATTACCGTGTTTGATTAAAAGAATAAAATATTTTTAGAATATATATTTGACCAAATTGTCCTTATTATATATTTGTATAATATTACAAATTATAAAATATTTATATATTTTCTTTAAAAAAATTAAATTCATAATATTTATATAATATTTTACAAAATTAAAAATATAAAAAAAAATTAATGAAAGAATAAATTTTTAACCCATTAACTTCATATAAAATTTTAATTATAGACTTTTTTTTATAAATCTAAAATAATTTAAGAATAAATTTGTAATTTAACTTTCGTAGAATTTTTATTATTCAATGATAGAAGAATATTTTTGAAAAAAAAATGAAAATTTAAAGACATTTTAATCAAAAATGACGATAATGTTATAATCCCTAAGAAAGAGAGGTAATGACATTTTTAATAATATACTCTAAAAAATTTACTATTAATAATAAAATATTATCATGAATAAAATTCTTAGCCAACCAAACGAATCCTTGAACCAAGGGATAGGAGGAATATTAGGACCCATCACAGTGCCTGGATTCACAACCACCACGTCCAAACCTTTCTCCTTGGAGAATTCCCACGCAGCCTTCTCAGCAAGTGTTTTAGAAATCGGATACCATAACTAGCTCAACCAACAATGATCAAAACCCACAATATATCAGCCCATACGGTGCATCATAATATAGCCACTGAACAAAAGAAAGAAAAAACATCATATATTTACTTCATTTTGCTTGCAGTACTCAATATCAGTCCAGCACTCCTCCGTTATGATCTTATCAGCCGGCCAGTTGGGGCTGGGCCAACTAGCGGAGAGATGGAAGACGTGAGCACCACGCGTTTAACCCCGAGTTCTTTGGCAGCTGTGAGTACATTGAGCGTTCCTTTAATTGCAGGATCCAAAAGCTCCTTCTGTAAAATACATCACCAGAGTAATACCATCTACTATTAAAATTGAAAATAAACAGTTGTAAATGGATTAGGCAAGGCCGCGTGTACCTGAGGGTCTTGAACTTGGTCGACGCTGCAAGGAGAAGCGAGGTGGAAAACGCCAACACAGCCGTTGATAGCGGCGGCGAGTGAATCGTAATCGAGGAGATCGATCTGGAAGAGGCGCAGATGTGACGCAGCTCCTTCGAAAGATTCTAGATGCTTCGTCTCTTTCCCATCCTCTGCGACAACAAAACAGTAGAGAAGATGAAAAATAACATGTAAATCGAAATGGAATGAAGAAACATGAGGGGAAATAAAGTAACTGAGATTTCTGACGGTGCCGTGGACGGTGTAGCCGCGAGCAAGGAGGAGGCTGACAACCCAAGATCCAATGCTACCGCTGGCACCGGTTACGCAAACCACCTCTCCTTCTCCACTCATTCTCTTCGTTGCTCTGCCACTCCACTCCACTCCACTCCACTCACATCGGTGGGGTTTTTACAGACACCGTTTGATTTTAATTTTACTTTTCTGATACCGTTTGACTAATATTTCCAGAACTAGCATCCTTTCTGCTGAGTTGGCAAAGACGCGTCCTCGGGGGCGCGCTTTACCCGTGTTTTTCGCTGAGTTGGATGTCACGTGTGAAAGGCGCGTCCCCGGAGACGCGCCTTTGCCAACTCAGCAGACACTTATTTTGTTTTATAATAAATAGTTTATTTTTATTATTATTATAAATTAATAATATATTATGTAAAATGTTTCGATTATAATATAAGAATTATCAAGTTTCGAGTATTTTTGATTTTGATTATCGATCTATTAATTTTATCAGTTAATTATTTAAATGTTATCAATCTAGTCATCTCATATCAATATTTAACGAAAATATTGATGCATAAGTTAATAAATTAGTATAATTACATATTTAATCTTCAAGACTTACATATTTTATAAAATTAGTCTTATTGAAAATTTAATTTAATAAATTTAATTCTCCAATTAGAACATGAAATGTGTCATCGTATACGTAAATTTTTTAATAACTTTTAATTTGTTTAATTTAATATTTTTCTCTACTTAGAAGGTGGAATTATTATTATATTTTAAAAAAAAAATTATAACTAATAATATTAAATATTATATTAAATAAATATATTAAATATATTTATGTATTTAAAAGTTAAAAAAAATTATTTAGGTGTACATACATTGACAAATTATATAAATGCAATAACATTAAATTATTAGAAATAAAAAACATTCATTTAAATACAATATTAATTACATAAGAGTTAACGGTTATATGATGATAACAGAGCTGGACATTTTTTTCTATTGTGCCCGATGTTTCTACAATGCCCACATCGTTTTTGTTCTGTTGACTTCTCCCGAATATCCATATCACAATGTATTCTAGTAGATTTTGGACGACCTGAGTCCCTCAATAGCAATGGATCTGGTACAATTGTAAGCCAAGTTTGAATCTCATTTGGGTCTCTTTCGTTTCCTATGGGCGGAAACTCAAATTCATATACCTTGAAAACTTGTGAAAGTTGGTATACGGGATCAACATAATTTTTGTAGTCCAAATGCGAATGTGAGCAAGCAGCAATGACATGAGAGCATGGATATTTGAGTGCTTGAAAGAAACCACAATCGCACCACCTCTCTTGCAGATTAACTCTGAAAGAGTTAGCTTCAATCCCTTGCAGCGGACGTGGCATTTCGGTTACACGAAACAATTCACGGGTGCGAGAAAAATTTGTAACTAACATCCCATTTGATGTAGCCACTTTTTTCTGTAAATCGGCTACTAGTCTTGGGTGGTAAATATGTCCGTTTTGCATCCAAGTAAGAGCTTGTCCACCGAGTTTTGCAAAGAGTTGACCCAAACGAAAATAAGTCGTTTTGACCAACGTCGTGACTGGTAAATGACGCGCCCCCTTTAAGGTTGAATTTATTGCTTCAGCCAAGTTTGTTGTCATATGACCATAGCGATACCCCCCGTCATATGCATTTGTCCACATTTCTTTGCTGATGTCCATAATGTACTCGCACCCCTTCTTATTTTTGCCAAACAGCTCTTGTAGCATCGACTCAAACCTTTGAGGTAAGAGTTCGTAACCTAAGCCATTAGGAATATGTAATAGTTAATATGAAGTATAAATAAGTAATAAGAAATTGATAGAAAAATTGGAAAAAAGTAACATACCCATCCGCACGACTAACTGACGTTCATCGTTCTTCTTGTATTTTCCGTAATAGTTTGCAGCAATATGACGGACACAATAACGATGTTGAACATGTGGAGGTCTATACATTGTACCCAAAGAGTCCATTGCTGCTTTTATCCCGGCTCCTCGGTCTGAAATAATGCATAGTCGTTCCCTGGTGACAACATGTAAACGTAAATTTTTAAGGAAAAAAGCCCAAGACTCAGTGTCTTCTCCTTGAACGAGGGCAAACGCAACAGGAAGAATATTGCGGTTTCCATCTTGGACCACAGCCAATAATAAAACTTGCTTGTATTTCCCATACAAGAAAGTACCATCAATTTGGACAATTGGTTTACAGTACTTGACTGCATTAATACACTGAGGGTAAGTCCAAAAGACTCGGTAAAATTGGCAGCGATCGCGAACCATTCGATCATTCACGTAATGATGTTGAGTTTCGAACTCAACAATTGTCCCGGGATTAAGTCTTTGCACAACATGAAACCAACTGGGCAGCTCGTTGTAAAAGGAATCCCATTCGCCATGAAGTTTGCAAATGGCATTCTGTTTTTCCAACCACGCTTTTTTATATGAGACAGTGTACCCATATTGTGACTGTATAGCAGAAATCAACACTGCAACAGCTATATGAGAGCTTTGCTTCACAATGGGCATGATTGCTTGACAAATAATGTTGGAGTCCAAGTTGGGATGATCCTGGTTTATACCTGTTGCACAACATGTATGAGGACCGTTGTATCTGGTTAGTTCCCATAAGTTGTTCTTCCTCTTCCTCTTTGATACACGGACCATCCATTGACATCCGTTGTGACGTTGGACGCAGTAGCAGACATATTTCTCTGTGTTAGATCGATCAACTCGGGACTGAACTGAGTTACGAATATTGTAACTCTTTATTGCCATCATTGCTTCCTCCTTCGATGCGAACTCCATTCCAATATGTAAATTACCGTCATTGACTGATGATTGAAGTCCATAGTTGCCAACATCAGGAAGATCTGGAAATTCAGGCTCATACATTGCATCATAATCAGCCTCATACATATGTGCAGGAAGTTCGGCTGGTGTTGTATTTATCGGAACGTCATCCTCGTCATCATCAGAATGTACGTTAAACTGTGGTGAGTCAGGTTCAACGAATAATCCCGTTTCAGCACCATCTACACCTGGCTCCCGAAGAGGTTCTTTTGGTGGAGATGAGGGTTCCTCCGATAATCCAATGTTGAGGTCAAATAAGTTCCCGCTTGCGTGTCCTCCCCTTGAACTTGAGGCCATTGTATCATGTGGGATGTGAATAGACTGTCGTCTCGTTGGCATTTCCATATGTAAGTCGAAAACATTGGCAGATGAATGTCTGCCCCTTGAAGTAGAAGAGATGTTGCCATATGGATTATTGGTGAAGCCACGTGGGTTGAGATCATAAGCAGTTGCAGATGAATGCCTTCCTATTGAACTTGATGGCATGGTATATGGCGTTGGATCCGCCATTAATGATGTGAAATCATTACAGATCAGTTGTGTCGGGCTATCAACTTGATCAGTTTGATATGCAATGCCAAAGTGAGAGGAATATGAGAGACCACGAGTTGCACGAACCTCAATAAAAGTGGCATACATTTCAATAAGAGATTGTGAACTCCCCATATGAGCATCAACCATCATAGAAATATCATCATCGTTTGAAAGCTGAAATGATGTATACGTGAGCGGAAAAAGTTCAGTAGGAAATCTGTACTGAAGTGAAGATAGTCTTCTCTGGCCTGCTACACGAATCTTTAACGAAATTTTTGTGATTAACTCCTCAATTGTGATGTTTCTCTTCAAGGTTAAGGGGATATAATGATCTGACTCAAAAACAACCCCCTCTTCAGCTTCCTTAATTTCTCCATCATACAAAACAACAGCAGAAAGACGACTCATTTTCAGAGAATTTGAGAATTTAGAGTTTGGGAATTTGAGAATTTGAAAGATTGTGAACTGAAGTTTGTTTTGAAAGTTTATAATACGTTGCATATAATAGTGTCTATAATCGGTTCACTATTCACATGAAGGCGCGTTCCCGGGGGCGCGCCTTCCATTATTTCGTCAGAGAATATGTTATCATTGCCCTATTATGTCATTCATGTCCCTCGGGGACACTAGATATATCAGTACCTATTATTTCACTATTCACATGAAGGCGCGTTCCCGGGGGCGCGCCTTCCATTATTTCGTCAGAGAATATGTTATCATTGCCCTATTATGTCATTCATGTCCCTCGGGGACACTAGATATATCAGTACCTATTATTTCACTATTCACATAAAGGCGCGTTCCCGGGGGCGCGCCTTCCATTATTTCGTCAGAGAATATGTTATCATTGCCCTATTATGTCACTCATGTCCCTCGGGGACACTAGATATATCAGTACCTATTATTTCACTATTCACATGAAGGCGCATTCCCGGGGGCGCGCCTTCCATTATTTCGTCAGAGAATATGTTATCATTGCCCTATTATGTCACTCATGTCCCTCGGGGACACTAGATATATCAGTACCTATTATTTCACTATTCACATGAAGGCGCGTTCCCGGGGGCGCGCCTTCCATTATTTCGTCAGAGAATATGTTATCATTGCCCTATTATGTCACTCATGTCACTCGGGGAATAACTTAAATTTAACTTCTTTTGAAAGTTCAACAAGTTAAGAATAACTTAAATTAAAACGTTATGTGAAGTTTGAATAAATTAGATAAAATGTTATGGATAAATTGAATAAATGTGAAGTGATAAGTTGATTGTGACATTGAAATTGTATGGAATGAGCATTGAAATGTGACATTGAATAAATTGCCAATTCACCCCCCTCTTGGTTGATTCCGTCGATCGATGAACTCAACATAAGTTGATTTTAATGTATACGTTTTAATATATATGTTAATGATAAAATCATATGTATGGATAAATTTAATTTCAATTTAAGTATTGTGAACTATAATTGGAATATAACTTTTAATTTCGAATACAATTGGAATATTAAGTTGAAATTTAATGTTAAATTTCGAATACTATAATTTATATTTTAAATTTAAA
The DNA here is from genome assembly GCF_006381635.1 of Hibiscus syriacus. NCBI lineage: Eukaryota > Viridiplantae > Streptophyta > Magnoliopsida > Malvales > Malvaceae > Hibiscus > Hibiscus syriacus. Next base: position 3,055,052 of record NW_024062956.1, read on the forward strand.
TTTGAATAATATTATTTTTATTTTTATTTTAAATTTCGAATAATATAATTTGTATTTTAAAAACATTTATCAAACATTTAATGTTAAATGTGAATAAAAATAACATTAAAAAATATGTATGTAACAACCATGAAACATTTAAATAACATAACCAAATTACATAAAATTCTGAAATTTAATTATTTAAATAACATTAAATATAATTGGATCACCGATGTCGTCTTCTCGAATGAGTTCCACATGGCGGTGGTTGCCTATTTCGTGGAGGATTTCTTCGTGGAACTTGTTCTTCAGTCTCCTCATCTTCACTATCATCATCAGCAGCATTTTCTTCATTTGGTGTAGATGACGCTGAAGGGGCTGAAGGGCCTGTATAAAATAACGACCCTGGAGGAGTGCTAGTAACAATCCCACCGCTCCCCGGGAACTGTGGAAACTGTGGAAACATTGGCATCGATGTATGTGATCCAGATGAAGATTGAGGTGTCTGCGGAGAAGCACCACCAGCCAAATAAGATGCATATGAACCATATGCTGGATCATTAAACATAGTCGTATATGCACCTCCATATGGTATAAAACCCTGCGGGCTAGGCATGTAACCTGGCGGGCTAGGCATGTAACCTGGCGGGCTAGGAATGTAACCCTGCGGGCTCGGAATGTAACCCTGCGGAGATGGCATATAAACTGGTGGGCTTGGCATATGAAGTGGAGGGCTGGGCATGTACCCCTGCGGCATCGACGAATAAGGACGTTGTGGTGGGACTGATGCAGAACCGGTAGCGCCTTCTCTCCGTCCACGCGTCGGGGGACGATGATATTGAGACGGTTGACGTCTTTCTCGGCGCCTAGGAATGTTAACCCCTCGTGCTTCCGCCGAAAGTAGAAACGGCTTCCCATTTTCATTAAACCAGTCCATATAGTTATCTGTAACCATATGACCAGTTTCAGCGTAATATTGTCGAGGGGCCAACAGTGTATATCGGTTCTCCCAAAGCGCAATCCAATCTCTGTGTCTCACCACCCAGTTAACATCTTTCTTTCCCCGTCTATCTATGTTATGCACGTCGTCTAAATTTCTAGGAGCTCCAGGAATATATTGCGTACAACCATACTGACGGAGCACGCGATCAACTGGATGCCACTCAATAATAGCATAACATATAAGAGGTATAACCGATATCCATACCTCTAATGACCCACTAAGGTGGGGTGGGATGCAAGCTTTCACTTCATCGCTCGCATAAGGTATCCACTGAAACTGAAATATAAATATACAATTCAAATAAATAAAATATTCTAATTATATCTAACATTTTAAATTAAAATATTAATAATTAAACAAATTTAAAAACATACCTCAGACCCAGCTTTCGTATCAATAAGTAAACGAATTTCCTCTAACCCAGTAGGTATACTTTTATGGTCCTTTCTTTTCATCGACCACCTATGAAATATAATATAAACTAAATATCACCCTATTTAATTTAAAATATTTAAATCAAAATTTAGTTCGAAAATTACCTCAACAATAAGGGGAATACGTATGGTTCATTCACGATCGGGCATAAGAAAGGCATGCGGAACCACGCCCATGATTGTAGAAGCAGAAGACATCCACCGATAGCAGTTTTCTTATAATTCGTCGCCCGACACATTTCTCTAAAGAGAAATGCCAAAACTGCAGCACCCCAACTATATCTTCCAGCTTCATCAAAATCGATCAGATGCCGCAACCACATACAATGCACCTGGTTGCGAGATTTGTCGGGCATCAATATTCCTCCAATTATTCGTAGAATATATGCCCGATCACATGCCTTTGCTTGATCCTCTGAAGCATTTTCATTTAAAACCTCAAAATTAACTTTCAACCAAGATAAAGCTATTCTACCTCCATTAAACTCTGGCGGAGCAGCTCCAAGATAATCAATGCACATTGATTGCCAATCACCATCCGCCATACCACACATCATATTTCCGTCGACGGGAAGCCCCAGATGCATAGAGACATCCTCCAATGTAATTGTTGCCTCTCCACATGGAAGGTGAAAAGTGTGTGTCTCGGGCCTCCACCTCTCAATCAGTGCAGAAATTAGGACAGGTTCGAGTTTGCAACCGCCTATAATTGTTGCAATATACCCGAACCCAGCAGAAGCCAAATATGGCAAAATACGTTCCGGTGTCGGTATACGTGGATTTTTAATAAAAGTTTCTAAAATACGATCAGCATCCTAAATAATATATATTATAAAAATTAAAAATTAATATAAATTCATAATAACTTTAAAATAAAAATAAATTTAAATATTAACATTAATTATAAAAATATTACCATATCGCTAAAATGTCTGGAGATATGATCAATATCCAATCGCAACAGCATTTCGTTTTCCATTATAACTGTAAACAAAACAATATAATTAGCAAAAAAAATTAATAATTCTAAATAAATAATAATTATATAAATATTATTTTAATAAAATAATAATATTTACATAAATATATTAATATAAAAAATAATAACTATTTAAAAAAATACTAACATAAAAAACTTTCTTACCACTAATAACAAATTTAAAACTCAAATAGTTGGAGAATTTGAGTTATATAAGAGAGGAGAAGATGATTTTGGTGTGAAGAATGAGTGAGGGTTGAGGGGGTTTATATAGGGGAGGAGGAGAGGTAGTTAGGAAAAACGGATGGGGGCATTTATGACATTTAATGGAAGGCGCGTCCCCGGGGATGCGCTTTCCACACGTGTCTGCTGATATGGCAAAGGCGCGTCCCCGGGGACGCGCCTTTCACACGTGGCATCCAACTCAGCGAAAACACGGGTAAAGCGCGTCCCCGGGGACGTGCCTTTGCCAACTCAGCAGAAAGGGTGCTAGTTTTGAAAATATTGGTCAAACGGTATTAAAAAGGTAAAATTAAAAACAAACGGTGTCAGTTATGTAATTTAGCCCGTGAATGTCAAGTGTTTTAAGTTCCGTGTTTTTTGTGTGTCCTGTTTTTGTGATTGATAGGCTTTCCCTGCAATGTGGGCCGAGGCCCGTTATATGATGGAGAACAGCTCTGAAAATATCTCTATTTATTGGCTTAAATACAAAATAGCCCCTCGTAATTGTACCCGAAAATTAATTGCCTTATATCAAATAAGTCCTTAATTTAAAAGTTGTGATAAAAAAAGCCTTTTAATTTCATTAAATGTTAAACACACAAATAACCATTAATTTTATTGGCGTAAAAACATTTAATTTATTGAAAATTGTTTTTCTTTAAAACTATTAAAAATTTGAGAAACAACAATCATAACAAATTATAATTTTTTTTAATTATTAGAGAACATAAAAATAATTAATAGACGTGAGGTTGATTTTTTATTTGTGAGAGAAAATTCTAATAATGTTATATCTCCAGAAATCACTAGCTTTCCGCTAATAAAAAGTTTTAGATCGGCCACTTCGACTATAAGAGTCTCCAAAGATAACCTAACACTTAACATCTGGGCCTAAATACTATGTTAAGCCAAATATCGCACACAGATGTACAGAACAAAATCAAGGAATGCATTTTAGGAATATACAAGTACGACCCCAAATATATGCACGTACATAGAAATATATATGTGCATGCTACAAATATCATATAAAACATCACATGTCAAAGTATCATTATACAAAGCAAAATTTCAACCAAATAGAACAAGCAGCATAATTTATCTAACATATTAGCACAAAAGAATTAAATTAACATAAACGAGGAAAAAACACACACTATCGTGCACCAAAATATTTATCTGACAGGTAAGGAATTTATTCGAACAAAAACAAGGGAGAACACATGCTTATATGGCTTATTTGAATTTGTCAGAATACTCTTGGTGCGATTTGATGTAATGATGGCTCATGCTGGGTTTGACCATATCATGAGAATCCATGATCCTTACTTTGATTTCAAAGCTAATCAACATAACACGAATAACTAATAACGACTACGTTATCAATTTTATAACTTACATAAATAACATTTAATATAAAAGTTTGCTCCCTTACCACCGAATTCGAACCTCGTGCACAACACTTACCACTCCAAGACATTGGCTTGCATATACCAATTTCTATGGAAAAATTAAATCGCATACCATTATATTTACCATTATAATATAGACTTTGAGAGATAAACACTTGGACCACTTTAATATTTGCTAGACATTTTCAGTATATAGAAGTGAGATTAATTTAATGATTTGAGTTGAGCTAAATAGGGTTTGGGTCTACTTGAGTTTGCGTCATTGTCAGGTTAATTTCAAATCAAACTCAATTTGTGTTTAGGTTACGATAATTTCAGGTAAGGTCAAAATTAATTTAAGCTAAAATAATTTGGGTCTGAATCGGTTAAATATCAAATTAATTCATGTTGGAAGGGTTTCGGGCTAGGTCTCGTTCAAATTGAGTAATATCTATTTTGAATGGACTTCAAGTCGGGGTCTTACCAAGTACATAAGAACTTTAGGTTGGTCATTTTTTGGTGAACTATTTTCTACGTTTCATCAAAGTCTAACTATAATTGTACTATATATAATATAGGATACAATCTATTTACATAATATAAAACTCTTTTAGTTATATACAAATTTAGGACTGTTGATGAGTAAAAATATATGGATGAGATTAACTTGTTTTTTCTCAGTGAATATCTTCTCATTTATTACTTTTAATCTCAAACATCTATTTTTACTCATTCAACGACTCAAAATCTATGTAAAACTATTTTTTTACATTGTGTAATAATATCCTATCCCAAATATTATATATATATATATATATATATATATAGAAAATCTTATGGAATTATATTATATGCTTCTCGCCATAGGCACAGGCTATACATATAGCTATGTAATGGGGGATAAATATAAACAGAGACATTCAAATAATTATTTCTAAATAAATATAGAAAATTATTACAAACCCTTGGATTAAATTGAAAAAATTAAAATTTAAATAAATTAAATAACGTACAGTGATTAAATTAAAATAATTGTAAAATGTAAAATTGAATATTTATTTTTATTTTTGAAAAAGGAGTGTTTTGTATGTTATTAAATGATCACACATACAAAATATGACACGAACACGGACCTCATTAAAAAATATCCATAATCCTCATTAATGCTAAAATGAATATTAAACTAAACTAAATTGTGTTTATTTGAAAAAATAGGTGTTTATGTCGAGTTCAAATCCAAAATACTTAGATCTAATTCATATTCACTTTAACATTAATTCAAACTCGAATCAAATTCAAATTATCATTATGTCATAACACCAACAATTCAAACTCATATTAATTTCAATGAATTTTGCAGGTCATGTAACTTTTTTTATATCCTTAGTTCGGTAAACAAAACTCTAGAACCCCATCGATTGCATTTATTATTATTCCTGTCCTAATTAATTTAAAACCCACGAAAGATTGAAAGGAAAATAAAACAATATCGGTTATTGTTTATAAGATATTTATTCAATTAAAACATCAGTAGCAGATCTATATGGCGCTGAGATACAAATATATATTTTATATTAAAAAAATAAATTTAAAAATGTATGTAAAATTTAAGAGATTTGGAATTCTAAAATTTTAAAAATATAAAATTAAATTATCAATAAAAAAATATAAATTATATATTTAAATTATATATAAATTTAATTTTTTAAAAATATTCAACCTTTCAACACTTGTCAATCCATCTTAATGGTACTAGGCCTTGCATGTCGAGGTTCTATTAGTTGGGGCCCGATCTTCCACTGTTATTAATGTCATGTACATCAATATCTTAGTTTTGGAGTGTGAACGTGGCAATACAGCAGCCAGAGCTTTATGAAAGCAGTAGCAACCAAGTATTTGGGTCTCAATTCTCTAACAGTAGTGACATACATATCTCACAATTTCATCGACTGCTGGATTGTGCTGGGTTATGTCTCGTAAATGTTTCCTGTAAAATTCAATCTTCCAGTTTTGGCCATTAATATACTTATTAAGCCTCCAAACAATATTAATATTACAAGGATACCTTATCATATAATTTGTAGGGTATATTACAGCTAACCCTACATGTAAACTTTCAACAACAATTCTAAAGTAAAAACTACATGTATAATCCATTGATGGGGTGGTCATCGCTCCTTCAACTACATTCAATCATCCACTTGTCTGTGGGTCTATTTCATCACCAACTTTGGTCATTCTTTCAATAAATTCTTAGTCTGTATATTACGTAATTATAATGTACCTTTTGATTGAGTAGTTTTAAACAAATTTCATTGTTTCTCTTGGCTTATTAATAAAAGTAACAGGACACCTTTTGACTCAAATATTATTATCAATTCTCGTCCTCTTGAATTGTTTTATTCTAATATTTGGAGCGCTAAACATGCACCTTATGATAGATATCCTTATTATGTGATCTTTTTTTTTTTATCATTTTACCAAATACATTTGGTTGTATCCATTGAAATGGAAATTTGATGTTGCTATCATATTCCCTCGGTTCAAAAGGCTTGTTGCTATCATTTTCTTTTTTTTAAAAAAAAGAATTGGGTTCAAGTTCGGGTTGGGCCAAGGTTTTTAGAGAATATGTTCGCGTTGGGTCGAGTTTGAGTTTATGGTGAAAAATATCTGACCCCACCCGAAAAATAAAGTAATTATATCGTATATATTTAGAGATAATTGTAATAGTATCACTCTCAATATGATTTTTCAATTATATCCCTATTTTTATTGAATGAAGTAATATTTTTAAAAAATATATATTTGTTTCGGATCAGATCAGATCATGTACAAGTTTTATCTCAAAAAGTTCAATCAGGTTCAAGTAAGATCGAACTCCGAATATTTTTCAGGTCAGGTCGGATTGATGATAATATATTTGGGGATAATTAGTTTTTGTGTGTGATATTATGCTTTCTAGCAATAATATTGCATTTCTTGATCACTTTATTGACTGGTTACCCATATGATTTTCTCTAACGAGTATAGGATTTCTCGATCATTTTTTCGGTGTTTAAGCTGTGTCTGACCCGCCTGGCTTATTTATATCTTAGGCATAGTAGATTTAAGATATTCTAACTCAATTTTACGTGGATGGTGCCAAGCCTATTTCAACACCCATGTCTTTCCCTGAACAGCTACCATCGTCTGTTCTTGGTTGTATAGGTGTTTTGGTGTAAATGTGAGTGGTGATTTCGTCATGTTGTATTACTTAGCGAAGGGTCTCATCGATATGTCTGAACAAAGGCATTTCTGTCATGTCCTGGTGTGGTAGTTTCTTCGTGGAAAGGTTCTCAATACTAAATGTAAAGATATTAATTGTATAAAAGGAGTAGCGGAATGCATCTACACAGAGGGTGATGTCTCAGGTAGAGGATTTTAAAGAATATATTAAAAACTTAGTGAAAAATGATTTATAAAATATCATATAAACATCGTCAAATAACTAAAAATATAATTATCTAAAAATATTTTTAGTAAAATAAACATACCCTAAATTATTTATAATTTGAAAAGATAAAATAATTTACTTTCTTTATGGATCAATGATATTTAAGTTCGAATTAAACTTTAAGCAGACGAATCAGATCTTTTGAAGCAAAAAGAGAGAGATAAAGAAGAAGAAGATACTAGTATCAATCAATCAGGTCCAGTATAGTCATAGCGTAGGAGCCAATAAGATTAGTTTAACAATAGCTACCCCAAAAATTAAGTTGATGGAACAAGAATCTCTATAAAAATCGGGTACAACCTAAAATTTAAAATTAAAAAAACGTTGGAAATGGGACACGATTAAAAGTGCAATACAAAACATAATATTTCTTCAACTTAACTTAAAATATAATATTATTCATAATATTTTTTATTGTAATCTAAAATAATATATTATTTATAATTTTTTAATTAATATATTTTTTATAACATTTTAAATTATAGCAAAATTATTAAGAAAAAAATCACAATTTTAAATTATATTTAACTTAAAATATAATATATTTTATCATATTTTCAATTACGTCTTTTTTAACATTAAATTAAGTTACATCTTTTTAGAATTTGGTATAAAAACTAATATATACAAATCTTTATATTAGAGCAGATCAATTTCTTCTCTCTTTCCGTACGCTCTTCTTTCCCCTACCGAACCAGCTCGCCTATGGCTATTTCTTTAAACGGAAACAGCAGGCTGTCCGCTGCCATGGAGAGGACCGGCCAGTGGTACAAATACTTAGCTAAGGCCAATTCTTTTGTATATGATTTGTAGAATTCTACTCTGATTCTTAACTAATCATCATCATTTACGGCTAATTTCAGGGTTTTCTCCCAAGATATCCCCACTGATGTTATAGTCGAAATTGGTGAAGCCAATTTCAATCTTCATAAGGTATGAAATTAATTTTTTAGAACTAATGTTTAGTGCGAAAATGAGGGCATTTCGAATTGTGTAGTTCTTGCTCTAATTCGTGACCGAAAATTTTTGATCAAAAAATCCTAATTTTGGTGAAATATTCTCTATAAAAATTTTCGACCGAAATCCTAATTCGTCAAAATGAAGCCTTCTTGCATGTTCTTGCACATTCAAAACACGGTGCATCTTCCAAGGAAGCTAGTTCGCAAGAGAAGATTTAGCCAAAACTAGGTTGTTGGCTGAAAATTCTGTCACGAATTGGAACAAGAAAATATGTATTTGTCGCAACCGTCTTTCGGGTTGGGTCTCAGAATTGGGCTTCGACGTGGATTGATTGGGTTAGAGTCGCCACCGACCATTTTAAAATGAATTTAGGTGGGTCGGACACCATCTTACCTGATCTGCGTTATACCAGAAACGTGTCGGGTTCGGGAGTCGATTACGGTCAAGGAAGGGTTAGCACCCTTGAACCGCCCTTTCGGTACCAATTAATTTGTCGATTGTCTTAGTTGCGAAAATTTAAAACTTAAATTTAAATTTAAAAACTCGATGCAAATCACTTACCTTTGATCAATTGGAATTTCTGAAAACAATGAGTCGAAGATGTTAGGGAAAAAAAAATAACAAATAAGTAATGAATTAGGAAAAAAAATAAATAAATAAATGAATATAAATCAAATGGCAAGAATTTTTTTTAAAAAATACTAAAGTCAAAATAAATAAAAGAATAAAAAGATAAAAGGTGAAGAAAACGAGATAGGGAAAATAAAAATAATATTAAAGTAATAATTAGAACGAATATAAAAAACGTTAACGTTTAAAAGTAAACAAAATAAGAGGAAAAAGTGAAAAGTGTAATATGGGAAAGAAATAACAATAATAAAATAAAACAATAAAAATAGATAAAAAAGGTTAAAGTTTGGAATTAGAAAATGTTAGAAAAACAAAATAAGGTAAATAAATAAAAGGATCAGAATGAATTAAATTGGACCTTGCGCACTGAAAGTGATACTAAAACCAAACTGTAAAAAAAAACAAAATTAGAGGGTTAATTCACAAAATATATAAAAATGTAAAAGGTGACCAATTTGAATGAATTGAGAATCCAGAGACGAAATTACAAGTGATGGCCAAATTGAAATGCGATTTAAACTACCAGGGACTGCGGAGAGAATTAAAGAATCTTCTATTTGCATAATGGTCCCTGCTATATATATATACAAACCAGCTGAATTTCGTTTCATAATCTTCATTTACTCTCAAATTCTTTCTCCCTCAGCCGAGAGAAAGCTCTCAACTCTCCCAGAACTCTCCCTAGGCGATTTCCGGTCGCCGCCTTGTGTCTCCTCCGCCACTCAGGCCACCGCGCCGGCCGCCACTGCCGGCGGCCTATGAAAACCCGAACCCCCACCAAAATAAACCTCACGTCCCCGTGAACCCAAAATCAACACTCAAAAACCCAAACAACCCCCTTGTCGGAGTAGATCTAAAGAAAACCCTTTCGGGTTTTACCTTTCCGGTGACTTCTCGCTTTTCCGATGGCCTCTTTGATACGTGCTCCGATGTTTTTTCTTTTGCTCTGCTTTTGGTTTTGGCTTGTTGTGTTCAATGATTTACTGTTTATTGATTTTCTTTGGGTTCTCTGTTCGGTTGTTGGTGTGTTTGGCTATCTTGTTTGTGGTGTTTGGCTTACTATTTGTTTTCTCTGTTGACGGCTTTGTGATGGCTCGGTTTGTTCGACCGTGGTGGTCTATTTCACTGTGTTCTCAGTTTTTGGTTGTGATGCCTCGTGGGTTCTCCCTCGGTTCTGGGTTCTCCGATGATCCCTCCCCCTTCGTCGTGGGTACTGTTGTGTATTTATACAGTCCCGATGGGGGCTGTTTCCGGCTATCTTGGGGTCGATCCCGGATTTTCCGGGGTTCTTGTTACGGGCTGTTGTGATCCCTTGTTCCCCGCCGGCCGCCTCGGGATGGTTCAGTCCCGTTGGTGGCCGGGAAGTGCGCTGGGCACTGACTGTGTCGCTCCCTTCCTTGCGGCGCTGATGACAAACATTGGAAACCCTAGCGTGGAATCCGGGCTGGGTCAGGCCCGTTCTGTGGACTAGACTTGGACTGTTATTGGACATGGACCCTGCACAAAAATAAATGAGAAATAAATAAATTAAAAATAAAAATAAATAATAATATATATATAACGTTTTCAAAAACATATATATAAATTTTTAAAATGTTTTTTTAAAAAACTATATATATATATTTTCAAAATGGTTTTTAAAAATTATATATATAAATGTTTCATAACGTTTTCAAAAGTATATATATATATTTTAAAAACGTTTTCAAAAACTACATATTATATAATTTTCAAAAATATTTTAAAAACTATATAATATACATATTTTCAAAAATGTTTTAAACTATATATTATATATGTATTTTCAAAAACAATTTGCAAACTGTATAATATATATGTGTATATATGTATAAAATAAAAAATATGGACGGAAATTAGTGTCTACAGCTGCCCCTCTTTGTCCTTTTTCGTGGAACGAAAAATAGGACAAAGACAAAAAGACACAAATTTTCGTTCGGTGGAGTTGAAGAATAACTCCCTGTCGACTTGAGTTGTAGATGGCTCCTCCGTCGTGAAGTCGAGTCTACATTGAAATGATATGGAATTGAAGCTGCAATTCGGAATTTGAATCTGGATGTGGCTTCTCTTTTCCAAATTGTAGTCAACTTCGGTCTTCTTCTCGGTTTAAAGATCTGGGTTGGAAAATTCGACTTGAAAGTAGTCTCTTGACTCCACCCTGTGGTTGATAGGCCCTCGAGCTGAATAAAATCGAACTCCGAAGGTCTTCGTTGACAAATAGCTTTTCTCGTCTTAAGCTATACTACCAGAAAAACGGTTTTATTGTTACTAAGGCACGGTTAACCCAGGTGTTCTTCTCGACTTGAAAACCTTGATTGCAGCCGGACAATAGTGTGATTGAGGTGTCATCGAGCTTATTGGAATCGAACTCGACAATTTTATTGACAGATAACCCTTCTTGCCTTGAGCTATTCTGTAAGCTTGATTTTCCTCTAAGTTGAATATAATCGAACTCAAAGGTCTTTAGCAGATAACCCTTCTTGACTTAAGCTATGCTGCAAATGATGTGCCTTGGAGCTGAGCGGAGTCGAACTCGAAGGTCTTTTGGTCACAGATAACCCTTCTAGCCTTGAGTTATGCTGTAAATGATGTGCCGTTGAGCTGAGCGTAGTCGAACTCAAAAGTCTTTTGTTGGCAGACAACCCTTCTAGACTTAAGTTGTACTGCAAATGATGTGCCCTCGAAGCTGAGTGTAATCGAACTTGGGGGTCTTTGGCAGATAGCCCTTCTCGACTTAAGCTATGCTGCAAATGATGTGCCTTGGAGCTGAGCGTAGTCGAACTCGAAGGTCTTTTGGTCACAGATAACCCTTCTAGCCTTGAGTTATGCTGTAAATGTTATGCCCTTGAAGCTGAGTGTAATCGAACTTGGGGGTCTTTGGCAGATAGCCCTTCTCGACTTAAGCTACTCTGCAAATGATGTGCCTTGGAGCTGAGCGTAGTCGAACTCGAAGGTCTTTTGGTCACAGATAACCCTTCTAGCCTTGAGTTATGCTGTAAATGTTATGCCCTTGAAGCTGAGTGTAATCGAACTTAAGGGTCTTTGGCAGATAGCCCTTCTCTACTTAAGCTACTCTGCAAATGATGTGCCTTGGAGCTGAGCGTAGTCGAACTCGAAGGTCTTTTGTTAGCAGATAACCTTTCTTGACTTAAGTTATACTGCAAATAGTTTGTTAAAAATGGCTTCCCTTTACGGGTCGAAAACGATCATGATTCTTCAGGTGGTTCCCCGAAGCTGGTCTGGGAAAACCTACTGATAAATTCTGACAGCCGGATATCTTCCGTCGTGGAATTGAAATCTGGCTTGAAAGTGTTAACTGAAAACATGTTGCTCATTGTTGAGTTGAGCTGAACTGAATTTGATCTGAATTGGTTCTCGAACCCATCTGAAATTGGTTCTGAGATCTGAGGTGTAGCTTCTTGCTGCTGAATTACACCATCGTTCTTTAAAGGTGCTTACAAGTCAAGTAACCTTCATCCTGAAGTCGAGGCTTGCCTCTGAAAGCTGCAAAATTATGTATGCTAAAATGATGAATGTGATGCACCTAAGTATGTCTAAGATGCATGCAACATGAATAAATTATGTGTTATTTCTTGGACGGAGTCTCGTGCTTTGCCTGCCAATCTGGTCCATGGAATCGATCGTGCCCCATTTGCTTCTCGAGCTTGGGCTTTACAGACATTTCATATCTGAGATTGTTCTGTTTGAAAACGTTTTTCTCCTTTTTCTTGTTTCAGGAGAGAGAAATGATAAAAATGTTGTAAAGTATTGTTCGCAATTGAATCAAATTGTAAATGTGAGTTCAAAAATATCAAGGAATCAAGAGCTCTTTTAATGCTTTCAGAGTTACAAATCTTTGACAAATGTTCAAAGGGATGAGTCGGCTTTAGGTTGGCCTCCTTTCTAAGGTTTTTTTTTTGGTAAAAAATGTCATTTTTTAAATATCGCAACATGCTTTGGTACTTTAATTGGGTGCGGACAAAATGACGCAACTAGCATGATCAATTACTAGACCTTTTATCTCAGTCCTCTGAAATCTTCCATTTGTTCAAGCTTTGTAGGCTCTTCCAACAAAGGCAGTGCAAAAAATATCGGTCTAAAAATGAAATTCTTGAGTGCTCGTGTGTAGTTGACTATAACAGGTGTTCCTTAACTCCCTTAGTCCATTTTATCGAAAATTTCTTAGATAAATTTGATTTAATTTATCATTATCTGGCTAGCTGAATCCATAAAGCCGGGGCATTTGACCAATTGCTTTAGAGGGACAGCTTAATATTATAATCACAGTTATCAAGTTAACTGAAGGGTTCATCTCATCACAGAGTCTTCAGCCTGACAAGAGCAGTGGAGCAAACACCGAATTGTCAAGTGTCCGAGCAATGTCATGGTTTGAACGTAATCTACTCATAAGGCCAGGGCTTTCAAGTTTCCTCTAGAACCAATTGCCTTAGCGGAATAGCTCAGTTTTTTAAGGATTTAATTTCCTAAGATTGTCAAGAAGAACCTGTTATAGCCTAGGTGTTTTTTGAAAGTCAAGGAATCTCATCTTTAGAGTTCAATTTTCAAGCAACTGACCTAAACTGGATTCACATACTCGACTCTTTCATTTGTAAAGATCATCATCGTCATTGAACATCTTAAATAAAAAACATAATAATTGTCATATGCAAATGATGCCCCATGTTGTCCGTACCTTATGAAAGGAAAATTGGTTAATTCCAAGAACGGGGTATGGTGTTTGAGGGTATATTCTGGATAAGGTCAAAGTCCTTGTTTTAAATCATGTTACTTCGTCAAAGATTCGTAACTTTGAACCGTTTACAGAGTTTCTTAATTCAAATGATATGCAAAGAATTACAAATTTGCAAATATGATCCATTGCTTTAACATCTTTTAAAGTAACATAAATTTGATTAAAATGTCTTTACAAAAACTTGAGAAAAAAATGGAAGAAAAACAAAGTCAAATAGAATGCCTCAAATGATGAAATGATATTCCTCACTTGGATGCCCCCAAGTTGTTGAAGTCAATCAGTTCTGGTTACGCATCTTTTGTACAACCCTTGAATGCGTAACAGTCTCAATTGTGTGCCCTGGGACTCCGCCGTGATATTCACAATACGCATTCTCATCATACCACTTGGGGTATGGGGGTTTCATGGGTTCTACTGGATATGGTGACACCACATGGGTGTCAAGAAGTTGCTGGTAAAGCTCTTTGTAGGTCATGGGAATTGGGTCGAAATGTTCCCTTTCCCTCCTGGAATCTTGTTTAGAAGTACCTAACGGTACAGCTGCAGTTGATTTTGGGCTGGAGATTGTAACACCTTTGCTGGAGTGTTTGATGTTGTTAACCTCTCCATCCCTCTCCCTCATAGGAGGCTTCTTACTGGCTTCCCCATCCTTAATCTTGCCTTGCTTTATGGTCGACTCAATCATTTCTCCGGCATAACCAAGTCTGAAAAGCTTCCTGATGTGATCGCCACCAGATGCCCGAAGTATGGAGCCTTCAGAGTCTGCACGAAAAGTTTCCGGGTTTCCTTTTCATCTAACTGTGGATGAACTTGCACAGCCAAGTCCCTCCATTTCTGTGCGTACTGCCTGAAACTCTCGTTATGCTTCTTTTCCATGTTTTGTAGCATAACTCGATCTGGCCTTATGTCATTGTTATGCTTGTATTGTTCCAGAAATGATTTGGCCAGGTCCTTCCAGGTCTTGATATTTGATCGGCTTAGCTGGTTGTACCACCGAATGGCTGAGCTCGACAGACTATCCTGGAAGCAGTGGATCAGGAGTTGGTCGTTTCCTCCATATCCTGTCATCTTTCGGCAGAACATAGTGATGTGAGCGGATGGACAACTGTTTCCGTCAAACTTCTCGAACTCCGGGGACTTAAACTTCGGAGGAAGAACTAAGTCCGGGACTAGACTAAGTTCTGCTGCATCAATTTCATGGTAGTCATGGTCTCCTTTGACTACCTTCATTTGGTTCTCCAATTGTTTGATTTTTTCCTCCATCTTCTTCGCTTTGCCATCCTCGTCCAAATCCGGTATATGGTAATACCCCGGATTGTTCTTAGGGTTAAATACAGAGGACGAGGGCTTTTTTTTTGCAACAGATGAGTCCCCTCGAAGTTCTGGTAGGATTTCAGGTGAGATAACCACTTGCGGGGTAGGTTGTATAGTTACCCCTTCCGGTGAACCTGCCCCGGGCGCACTGGTCTGTTGTAGGCCAACTAACTTGGCAACGATCTGATCAACCAAGGACTCTTGGTTCTTTGATATTGTTTCCAGAGTATTTCGACTGTTCTGGTTTATTTTGTCTTCTAGTTCCTTTTGTAGTTTTAACATATTCTCCTCGATTTGTGTAATTCTGGCTTCCATCCTCTTCTTCTTCAAACGAGTGTTATATGGATGGGGTGTGTCCAGTACTTGAGGCGGTGTATCCAGTATTTACTCCTTTTGATGAGACATGTTATATTAGTTAATGTGAATGCAAACAAAATGCACAAAAAATAAGAAATGAAAAATGTCTAAATATGTATGCATGAAATGTCTGAGGCATTGATCCAAAAAATGTGTCTGTTATTCTGAATAACCCTTATTGGTGACAAAAGTGTTACGTCTGAAGAGACAAAAACTCTTTTTGATGGTACGAATCCTGTACAGCTTCTGACAAGTTGATTCGTCTTTTCACTAGTTGAATCCTGCCGAACCATCTCGGCTCCTTTGGCTAAAATGTGCAAATAATGAGATGCTTGCCCCCAAAAGGTCTCGAAGGACTGCATCTCCGGCTCTCACTATCTGCCGAGCTTGTTTCTAAAAATGCCATTGGAGCGAGAGAAACTATCCAAAGCTTGCTTCTGAATTCATCAGCAATGGCATCCCGCTCAGTTAGGGTTTCACCATCTTGTTCTTGTAGTTTTTTAAAAAGAGCGACCGGGTCAGTGACCTTTTCGTATTGCCCCTGCAACTTTGCCTTTGAGTATTCTCTGACCACGGCTGGACTTTGAGCTTTTTATCTCTTTGTATTGTAACCCCTTTGTCCATTAATGCTGATTATTCATGTTTAACAAACACATTTTTGGTGGATCAACACCTCGTTTTAAATGATGCGAATGATGAAAATAAAATAAAAGAAACAAAAAAAAGAGTTAGTGAGGTAAATCAAACAAAAATGAAAAAATCCTACCCCACATGATATCTACCCCACATGCTTTAATTCCTACCCGGACATGATCTCTATCCTGCATGCTAATTTCAAACAAATCCTAACCGCATATTTGTCTAGTTCGCATGCTTTTGAGCCGAAAATAAAGTAGGAAGTAAACATCCTAGGGTTTGGAATGAGGTTTCGGTGGGCTCTAATTCCCTGTACCTCCGGTTTAGGTTCTAAAAAGGTACTCGAGTTCTCCTTGCCGGTGCCCCTTGGCTTGTCAGACCTAGTCCTAAGCCCATTACAAGCTTGTGTGGACTAAGTTAAACTCGAGAGGAGACATTTGCTAGGCATATGCGGTGAATAAATTCACACGAATGCGTCGCTTTCACCCCACTTAAAAGGGTTTGGAGCTCGGTATAGAGCCAAAGATGAAATTTTGAAAATCTGAAATCATTGAACAAACGTTAGTACAAATTTATTTGAAAAATAATCAAAGGTAAATAATTGGAATCGAATAAATAAATTTAAATTTAAATTTACAATTTTCGCATAAAAGACAACGGAAAATTAATTCTGGCCTGACTCACTTACCTGTCCCCAGCAGAGTCGCCAAGCTGTCGCAACCGTCTTCGGGTTGGGCCCCGGAATTGGGCTTCGACGTGGATTGATTGGGTTAGAGTCGCCACCGACCATTTAAAATGAATTTAGGTGGGCGGACACCATCTTACCTGATCTGCGTTATACCAGAAACGTGTCGGGTTCGGGAGTCGATTACGTCAAGGAAGGGTTAGCACCCTTGAACCGCCCTTTCGGTACCAATTAATTTGTCGATTGTCTTAGTTGCGAAAATTTAAACTTAAATTTAAATTTAAAAACTCGATGCAAATCACTTACCTTTGATCTTGGAATTCTGAAAATCGAGATGTAGGGAAAAAAAATACAAATAAATGATTAGAAAAAAATAATAAATAATGAATATCAATGGCAAGAATTTTTTAAAAAAACTAAAGTCAAAATAATAAAGAATAAAAAGATAAAGGTGAAGAAACGAGATAGGGAAAATAAAAATAATATTAAAGTAATAATTAGAACGAATATAAAAAACGTTAACGTTTAAAGTAAACAAATAAGAGGAAAAAGTGAAAAGTGTAATATGGGAAAGAAATAACAATAATAAAATAAAACAATAAAAATAGATAAAAAAAGGTTAAAGTTTGGAATTAGAAAATGTTAGAAAAACAAAATAAGGTAAATAAATAAAAGGATCAGAATGAATTAAATTGGACCTTGCGCACTGAAAGTGATACTAAACCAAACTGTAAAAAAACAAAATTAGAGGGTTAATTCACAAAATATATAAAATAAAGGTGACCAATTTGAATGATTGAGAATCCAGAGACGAAATTACAAGTGATGGCCAGATTGAAATGCGATTTAAACTACCAGGACTGCGGAGAGAATTAAAGAATCTTCTATTTGCAAATGGTCCTGCTATATATATACAAACCAGCTGAATTTCGTTTCATAATCATTTACTCTCAAATTCTTTCTCCCTCAGCCGAGAGAAGCTCTCAACTCTCCCAGAACTCTCCCTAGGCGATTTCCGTCGCCGCCTTGTGTCTCCTCCGCCACTCAGGCCACCGCGCCGGCCGCCACTGCCGCGGCCTATGAAAACCCGAACCCCCCAAAATAAACCTCACGTCCCCGTGAACCCAAATCAACATTCAAATACCCAACAACCCCCTTGTGGAGTAGATCTAAAGAAAACCCTTTCGGGTTTTACCTTTCCGGTGACTTCTCGCTTTTCCGATGGCCTCTTTGATACGTGCTCCGATGTTTTTTCTTTTGCTCTGCTTTTGGTTTTGGCTTGTTGTGTTCAATGATTTACTGTTTATTGATTTTCTTTGGGTTCTCTGTTCGGTTGTTGGTGTGTTTGGCTATCTTGTTTGTGGTGTTTGGCTTACTATTTGTTTTCTCTGTTGACGGCTTTGTGATGGCTCGGTTTGTTCGACCGTGGTGGTCTATTTCACTGTGTTCTCAGTTTTTGGTTGTGATGCCTCGTGGGTTCTCCCTCGGTTCTGGGTTCTCCGATGATCCCTCCCCCTTCGTCGTGGGTACTGTTGTGTGTATTTATACAGTCCCGATGGGGGCTGTTTCCGGCTATCTTGGGGTCGATCCCGGATTTTCCGGGGTTCTTGTTACGGGCTGTTGTGATCCCTTGTTCCCCGCCGGCCGCCTCGGGATGGTTCAGTCCCGTTGGTGGCCGGGAAGTGCGCTGGGCACTGACTGTGTCGCTCCCTTCCTTGCGGCGCTGATGACAAACATTGGAAACCCTAGCGTGGAATCCGGGCTGGGTCAGGCCCGTTCGGTGGACTAGACTTGGACTGTTATTGGACATGGACCCTGCACAAAAATAAATGAGAAATAAATAAATTAAAAATAAAAATAAATAATAATAATATATATATAAACGTTTTCAAAAACATATAATATATAAATTTTTAAAATGTTTTTTTAAAAAACTATATATTATATATATTTTCAAAATGGTTTTTAAAAATTATATATTATATAAATGTTTTCATAACGTTTTCAAAAGTATATATTATATATATTTTAAAAACGTTTTCAAAAACTACATATTATATAATTTTCAAAAATATTTTAAAAACTATATAATATACATATTTTCAAAAATGTTTTAAACTATATATTATATATGTATTTTCAAAAACAATTTGCAAACTGTATAATATATATGTGTATATATGTATAAAATAAAAAATATGGACGGAAATTAGTGTCTACAGTATTAAATAGATAATGATGAATAGATAAAAAAATATATATATAAAAAATCAACGAAAAAATAACTAAAATGATTAACGAAACGAAGTTGAAAATTCACCCTAACATGTATAAAGTTGGCATGAGAGGGTTATATGGCTTGTGAATGGCATGAATGATGATGATGACGACAATGAAAATTTGTGTCCTAAGCATTCTCCTAATCGCAATTAACTAGACAATCGATATGATAGGATCTAACCGACCCACCTAACCACAATCAAAATGTAACCCGAAGTGTGAAGATATTCCTCACGTTTTTTTATTCAAGAAAAAATTGATTTACAATGGTAAATGGAACTTCCTTTATATAGGTGAAAAGTTCCAAAGTTCTAAGCAACTAATCCAAAGATTTAGTAGCCCATGAGACAAAAATTAACACAAGATAGCATCGAGTAAAGCATGAATATTAAAGAAAACTCATAGATATTGATTTCAATGGAGGCTGAACCAATCCAAAGAATCAAAGTAAAACTAGAAACCCTAAGCAATGATCCAAGGAGAAAATATGGATCGGTGGCTAAAAGTCTCTTCCTCTTCCTTATGGTTCTGTCATAATGTAGTTTCTACCAACTTTAATTCGCATTTGGTAAAACAGGACAACCAAACAAAAAAAACTGATCAGATTTACCCCAACCCCAAGGAATATTTTTTCCTATGGTATTGAAATACAAATCAAAGTTTAAAACCCTTTCAACATATTTCAAATTAAAAAAAGAAAGTAAAAGCCTATGCTCCTGAACAAAACTAGAGCCCGAGTTCTGCAACTAAACACTTCAACTAAAATTTGAAGCCACCAGGTGGAAAACTGGGCTGCTGGTTAGCTCCAAAATTAAAGCCCTGCTGATTTTCATTCCTACCATCTTAGAGATTCTGCTCGTCTTCTTCCTCTTTAGCCCAGTATTTCTCCAAGATCTTTACAGCCTTCTCGTAAATCTCATGATTGTCATGATTTTGACGGTTTTCAATTTTATCCAACCCATCACATTCATCAACCATTTGTGCATATAGATTGATTCCACCGTTCATTCCCATTTCTTTATCAGCCTCACCAACCTTCAAAATGTTCTCAAGCCCCTCGAGGCATACAGTCACAATCCGTGGATCCGGACAGATTAGTAAATCACAGAGAGGCTTGATGCAACCTTGAGTCACGAGGAATCTGCAAAATTAAACATCATTTGAGGTTCAGGGCACTGTATCTCCCACTGTCTCACATGCATATGATTTAAGCATGCGGTTAAGAACCATTATCATGTAAGGTTTAATCAAATGAGAACCAGATTTTCAATATAGATTACCAGTAAAGCATATAGCTGTTATTCACTTATTAAAACTAGATTCATAACCAAAAACTGATATATGATTTGTCATTATAATTATGATGAAAGAAATTGAAGAAGAAAACAAGACAAGCATTGCATTCATTATTATCTTGATAACTAATTAATTGAGTAAGCCTAAAGCTCCATTACCCTTGATATCTGAGTACACGTGTGCAGAATGATACTGATATTGCATTTGGACAATATCTGTATATATTCTCAAGTTAATCCATCCATGGAGGTTTACATGAATCTATGTGTCTTATAAACATGAACGAATACTGAATCCAAAAATGAAAAACTGAAATGTAAGCAGAAAGGGAGCAGGACGTACTGAATCTGCTCATGAGATCCTCCAGAGGTTGCATTTTAAATGGCTCATGCAGCCTCCTTAATATCAAATTCTGCATATTGAAGAAGGTGTACAAGAGGGAGAATAATATTGGCCTCAATAACTGCCTGTGCCACAGAAAATCAACAAAAATATCAATAACACAATTACACTAATAAGACACTGCCCCACAACTAGTATCAACTGAAGTTACAGTCCAAACAAGAAATGGCACTGTTGCCATCAACTAAATTTCTCAACACCTCGGAATTTTCAGCAACATATGGTACCAGTTCTTAGGCAGGCACGCAAGATGGCCTTTCGGGCAACTGTACACATTGAGGCAATATATCTTCAGAGAGAGAAAATATTCCTGTATTTGAGATCTATTCCCAGCTGTTATATTGGAGATTGTCCAGCAAGCTTCTTTCTTGATGCTTTTTTTTGTGATTTTGTATGAGAAGTTGATAGAGATGAGGGAGCACCTTGTTGTCAATCACATACTGAAAAATATACCTAGAGTTATTGCAGCTTTTGAAGCAAAGAAAGAAACAACTTGACAACAATTGTTTTTCCATGTAAAAGAATATGAAGCTTGTTAACTATTTCCTTACATTTGCATTAATGCTGATTGATGACAATCCAAATGAAACAAGGAAAGCAAGTGTGATAAACAACAGAAATGAAGCCAAGACTGGTGTGAACATGCATACTTGAGTCTGATTATCATCTCCTGTGACAATGTTCCCTACAGTCCGAAGAGCAGGTACAAGAACTGTAGGCGATGGATGACTGGCATAAGTGAATTTTGATCAGCATCAGTAGTCAAAATATTGGAACAAGAATAAAACCCACAAAGCATACAGATAAAAACCCTGTTACAGAAGTGAAAGCTATTGGCAGTAGCTGAAATGGAAAGGATGCATGATATCCACGCTGAAAAGATACTTGGAAAAGGATAGCAAACTAAGGTTGTTAGCATTCCAGTATTTCTAGAGTACTTCATAAGCTTACCCTAGAAGTTCCACCAGTCGTGGGCAAACCCCAGCCTCAATGACTGCCTGAATTTTGTCATTTTGGCCATCTGAAAGATAAGATAGTGCCCAGCAAGCATCTGTCAGAACTTCTTCATCATTCAAATAAATAAGTTAGTCAAAGCCCAGGCAGCCTCAAACTAAAACCAAAGGCAGTTAGTCTCAGTAATAACAATAATATCTCTTATACAAATTATTTCAATTTAAACAAAAGGCTCAAAACATCATACTTGCAATTGAGGTACATCCTGCCTTCCAAGAAACTCCACAAATCAAGGGACGACTCCAGCTTTGATTACTTCATCAATTGGAGGACTGCGCTCTACAGATAAAGTAGATGAAAGTTGACAACGTATATGGACATATTCCTTAATAAAAGAACTGTTCTAAGAATATGAATTAGAAAATACAACTCACCTATAGATAACAGCTTCCTAAACTGAGTTGTGGCTTCTAACTGTGAGGCAGGGTCATCAGACCACACAACTTGTACCAACAAAGGACCAACAAAGGAATACTTTCAAGCTGTTAGAAATCATCAGGAATAATATGATCGGGATCCATATAGAAAAACCTAAAATTGAGAGGATCAAAACCATAACAAAATCCTCTCCCACACCTTCTCTGCATTCTAGCAGACCTCTAACAGTTAGATAACCTAACTCAAGAACACAACGTCAAACACATTTAACCTTTCCCAAATCTCAATTTTGCCTCATGAAAGAGATACGATCTAAAATGCTAAATTTTTCCATCACATAAATCCAGTTTATCAAGCACTAAAACCAAACAGAAAATGGTTATTGAAAACACTCCACTAGCTGAAAAGCTAATAGATAATAGAATATCAGAATATTTTCATCCTAAATACACAAACCAAAACCTCCCCTTTTCACTTTTCTGTCAATTAAAACAAATAGGTATTTCGGCAAACCCTTCAATCAAAAGACTACTCAATCTCAAATCCTTGAAACAATAGGGGGAAAACAGAAGCGTGCATTAAAAGAAAATGTTTTATTTTTCTTATTTTGAATAGAAAGGTAGAAAAGACCCTTTCTTTATTAAAATACTTCCAACTTGAACCACTATAAATCAGAAAAAATAACCCAAATCTCGAGGAAATCTATTCTTCTAGCTCAAGTTGATAAAGGAAAATGCATCCTTCCCGATCATTAGAATAAACAATTGTAATTGAAGAATAACAGCAACGATAACTAAAATGAGTAGTAACAAGAAATAACTCTGTCGCATCGGGATCCCTAAATTTCCCATCAACAAATTAAATCCAAACCCATCAATAAAAAACCCAAAAGGAAAAGAAAAGGCACCCTCTTTTCAATAGCGGAAGCAATTTGGAAAGCATCGAGCAAGGGCTGCTGAGACTGAAGTAGAAGGCCTTCTCTACGTTTTTTGAGGAGATTATCTTTGCGCTTGTTCTTCCTGATCTCAACCAAATTGTCTTCTCTTCTCCTCCTGGCTTCCTCTGCGTCCACTCCCGTCTTGTAACTCTTCTTTCGCACCTCCGTTTGGGTACCTGGTCGAAGCGACATTCTATTCTATTTTGAATCCTTGTATTGATGTGTTTGTAAAATAAATGGAAGAGGACTGATTCCTGGGTGTAAGGTACAGGGTTAGACAAAGATTGTGAAGTAGAAAATCGATCGTTACTCTCCCGTTTTAAACTATATATTTTAGGGTAAAATGTTTAAATAATCACATAACTTTCAAAACATTTTTAATTTAGTCACTATTGTTAGAAAACCGTGGAACATCTTAGGATCCGTCAATTAACAACCACTGCATCCGATTGAAATATTTATACACAGAATTGCAAGTAAACAGTTAAGTTAAACAAACTTAAATAACCCTACCCAAAATAATTCGATTTGAGCAATTCGATTGCCACCTCTTTAAAAATTGGTAAACTATCAGATTGGTTACTTATCTTTTATATTTGTACATTTTTTCTCACTAAATTTAAAAATTTACGTTTCAATCACTTACATTATCAATTATTATATTTTGATCATTGTACCGTTAACTTATGTTAGTTGTATGTTAGTTTAACGATGTGACATATTAGTCAAAATGAGTTAATTTTATTGATATCTAAATTTTAAATAAAATATTAATTTAGCTCTCAATTTTAGGTGAAATGTCATTTGACCCCAAAACTTTAAATAAAATTGGACCCCTAAATTCAATTAAAATATCTCATTATCGATGGAAACTCACCATCATCTTTGTCGGTCACCGTTTGTCGACACGACTACTGTCATTGCCGACTATTAATTTATTCCTCATTTTAATTTTAAATAATTTATTAATTAAGAGTGTAATATTTTATTCTCTAAGATTTTTTTTAATTTTTTATTATCAAAAAAACTACTCAAACTCTCAATTTGATAAAATATTTAAATTTTCAAACTAAAATTATTGAATATAACTATTTTCGTTAAATCAACAATTAAATTTAAACAAAACATAAATTTAAATAATAACCCTAGAATAAATGAAAAGAACAATTGAGCTGCATTTGCTGAAAACAGGAAAGTTTGCCACATTATTTCTCATTTCTGAAAATGGATTCATATCTATTTTCAAGCACTAGTCACAAATCCGTGCTCTACTTTTTGATATCTTGTTTAAAAATGTTGGTATACCACAATACAAAATTGGGTCTTGGTGTCCAAATAAATTACAAGGAATATTCAGACAGAAAGCCAGGAAATTGGTGTTATCTAAAACAATCGGCTCTGTTGGTGGCGATGAACCTAGTTTCCTGTATTATTGTCAAATGCTAAATTGAATATCTGAGTGTAGTCGTCTACAAAGTGCACATCAAGGCCTTCTCTTACATTTGGTGCAAGCTCATCATAATCACGTTTATTTGCAGATGGGAATATAACGGTTTTCACTTCACTCCTCCTTGCTGCTATTGTTTTCTCCTTCACCTGATGATTTCAATATTCACTTTTGTAAGTTCAAAGGCGAAAGAAAGAGGAAAGACCCAAGCATATTTATGTAATCATAAAGCTCAAGTTGGAGAAAGCATGGAGCTTAACATGGTAATATGATTACATGACCAGAAAGAAGGTTTGTTTAAGCTTACCCCTCCAATTGGAAGAATCTTCCCAGTTAGAGTCACTTCCCCAGTCATAGCTAGATCTTTCCAAACAGGCTTTTTCAGGGCAAGGGATAGCATAGAAGTGATCATAGTGCAACCGGCACTGGGCCCATCTTTAGGGGTGGCCCCGGCAGGAACATGGAGATGGAGCTTGGTATTGCCAAAGAATGGGTTATCTGGTTCTTTCTCTAGCAAAATGGCTCTGGCTAGTGTGTGAGCAATTTGGGCACTTTCTTTCATAACATCTCCGAGTTGACCAGTGACATGTAGGGCACCTTTCCCTTCTCCTTGCTCAACAAGAGTAGTTTCAATGTACAAGGTAGAACCACCCATGGCAGTCCAAGCTAGACCCATCACAACCCCAACCGGAGTCTGATCGTAGATGCGTTCTGCATGGAAAACTGGTTTCCCAACAAAATCGGCTAGGTTTGAGGGATCCACCAAAACTTTTTCAACTGCCTCTGTTGTTTCAGTTGTCTGAAGATTATCAGTTTCTGTTGCATCCTGAAGGAAAAAGATTTTTGAATAACCAGTTAGAGCAATAAGCAATTGGGTCACATTGTCTCATACTAAAGCAAGAAGGGGTTAATATCTTAACAATTAGCTCAAACTATTGAAGGTGCCATAGTTGTATCTTGCTTAAAATGTTATAAGTTTCCCCAATGCCCAAAACCATCTTTTCAAGTGGACAACTTTTAAAATACCTTTGAATCCTTAGACTGGTCAGTTGTCTGAACTGAGGATTCAGATTTAAGTTCATGACTGCTATTCCCTACAGATTCAACTTCAACAGTGGCCTCGTTTGCAGCTGCATGCTCATCAATTGCATCAACAACTTCAGCGTTGGCTTCAGTCGATAGGACTAACTTTCCACCAATGACAGATCCATTTGATGATCCTTCTCTCACGAGTCGAAGGGCAATCTGCCATACATCAACATAGTTTTAGTCCATGTCCTAGATTCCATACAGTTCCTAAAGATGAACCACAGGAAAGTGTGTGCAATGTGAACCAATGTGACATTCATGTAATGCTTTATGACTGAAACCTAGTAACCATTGTAACACTAAAGTTCTTCTTCATCACAAGGGAAGCTGAGCAAACCTTGCGATAGATCTTTTCAATGTGCTTTTGAAGGTTTCTGACCCCTGCTTCTCGGCAGTAGTTTTCTATTAGGCCAATAAGAGCTGCATCAGTTACCTCAACCTGGATGAAACAGTATGAAGAGAAGTCAAAATACTCTTTCTTTTTCAAAATATACCCATCAGAAAAAATAAATATCATCATGGTAAAATTGATAACAAAAAGACCTGTTCAGGTTTGACACCACATGCTTCTTGTGCAGTTTTCTCTAGGTAGTCTCTGGCAATGTGCATTTTCTCATCAGTGATGTAACCAGCAATGGCAATGACCTCCATTCTGTCCAAGAGAGGATTTGGTATGTTGTCCACGACATTAGCAGTGCAAACAAACAGAACCTGCAACAAATGGCTCATCATACGTGAAGCATCGAGTTTCCATATTAGATACTAAAGAAATGCTTGAAAATGATCACAAGACAAAGTAAGCTAACATAGATCCTACAAATCAACAATCACACCTTTGATAGGTCAATTGGGACATCAAGATAGTGGTCCAAAAAGTTAGCATTTTGCTCGGGATCAAGTAGCTCTAGCAAAGCACTAGCTGGATCACCAGCATGTCCCCTCCCCAGCTGCCATTATGTTAGAATTCAAATGGTCAGCCATTATCAAATTCAAGAACACTATGTAAAACGGCATATCTCCAAGGAAAATCATTACAGAAAGTCAGAAACCTAAAAACAAACTATAAATTCAAAGTTCTCAAATATTAGTTTTTAAGATACCTTGTCTATCTCATCAATTAGTACAAGAGGGTTTGCTGTCCCAACATTTTTTAGGCACTGCACCATCTTTCCTGGCATAGCTCCAATATAGGTTCGACGATGCCCCTGGATACAAATTAGGATATAACAAAAGGGATCAATAGAATGATGTTGCGATGTTTACTATCTTAAATAGAGCACAGAAAGGTAACGACCTTGATTTCAGCAACATCAGACAGTCCCCCAACAGAAAATCGGAAAAAATTACGGTTCAAAGCACGGGCAATGGAACGGCCAATACTAGTTTTGCCCACTCCAGGTGGGCCTGAGAGACAGATAATTTTACCTGAAATATTAAAAGATCATGAATCAGACTTTTTTCTGTTATTTTGAAATTAAAATAGATAGCCAATTTATACAGCTTTAACTTTCATGCATCAATGATGATTGGACTTGACATGATTAATTTAACAAAACCATGTTAGGAAACAACATTTCAGACTAAAAAGTCATCAAAATCAAACTAGAGATTGCTATATCAACAACCCTATTCCTTGCAAGAACAAATTTATATTAAAGGAAATAATAAAAAAGGGTTTGGTTTCCGGAGATTTTGATTCATTGAACAAAATTTATAACCCTTTTAATTCTTAAAAGCAAAAGAATAAATAAAACACTTGACAGAATTTTTTTGAAACATTGGAGCAGCCATATCCTAAGAACTGGTTTATTGTGTCATGGAATATTTTGCATATCAGAGCAGCCAAACATATTTATCACTTTCAGATTGCTCTCACTGCAATCTGTTGTTCAGAATATTCAGGTACACAGTGGAAATTGATCAATGCTACTTCACTACAATGGAATACAAGTGGAAAGGGTCAACTGTGGCCAATTTTATTTTAAGAATTCAAGAATATGGTTCATCCTGAAGGCGAAATGAATTGTCTTTATTTTAATTCATGCCCATGATTTTTTTTTCTTTGGAGTTAAAGCTCTCCCAGTATGAACAAGCCTGCACTTCCTCAAGCATCTTTAAGCTAGCATGATTATAACCACTGAGACAGATAATTTGGTATTGCAGATGCCCATCAGAGGAAAACCACCGAGACAGAAAACATCAAACATCCCATTCAAAGGCATTTTCTTTAAGAGAATAGAAACTAGACCGACCTTGTGAAGTTCCTCTGAGTTTTCCGACAGCTATAAATTCCAATATTCTTTCCTTAACATCAGTTAATCCGTAATGATCTTCATCAAGAATTGTTTGTGCCCGGATAACATCAAAATTCTCATCACTGCAAAGAGAAATGAAGGACATTGGAAATAAGAAAACATATGGAACTCTTGAAGTTCGCTGAGCTGTTTTTTAATCTAGCCCCTTCTTCAGGCATAACAATTACAGGATTATAAATTAATATACATAATATCACAATCACTTGTATTTGAAAATCAGGAATCATTTAACAAATATATTTATATTCAATTATGAATCATCCTAAGACTTTGCATAATCTGTCTTAACAAGTGTTCCTTTGCAGGAAGAAACGAACCTGTAATTTCCCCAGGGTAGTACTGTTAACCAATCCAGATAGTTTCGAGTTACATTAAATTCACTTGAACTGGCCTCTAACAGCTGCAGTTTTGTTAGTTCCTCTTCAATAACTTGCAAGACATGAGGTGGGCATTTCTCTCTATTTGGTTCAAGTCTTTCCCTAAACTTTGCTGCAATGAAGGAAAATAAACATATAGAAAAGGACACTCGAATGATTCAAAAATATAAAACTAAAAATTATATAGCTTCAAAAGTACATAACTTCTGGAATTCCAGATACCCCATTATGACAAACTGATTCCAACATGAAGTTAAGCAGTACTTTTTAGAAGGGTTTGCTTGCAAATTCACTAACTTAACTTCAATAATAAAGTAGGTTCAAGGGCAGCATCCATGCTTGCAAATCACTATTTATACAAGAGAGGGAAAGAGAAGAAAAGAGGAAAAGCATGTGGATAAGTAGTATATTCTAATTCAGCCAAATAAATCATGAAACAGAACAAACCCGAAAGTGCAGTTTTGTCATCCGTTTCCAAACCAAGTTCCTGCCCCAGAACAAATGAAGTTCATTCTAATTGGTAAAATCATTACCACCAAAAATACATAATAACAATACAGTGGGATCAAATACCTTTTTTATAGCCTTAAGCTGCTCATTCAACAAGTATCGGCGTTGTTCACCACTTATCTTTTCCTCAATTGCTTTTGCAATTGATTCCTAAAAATAATCGCCAAATGATTTGAATATTACAAATCAAATGACAATAAAAAGGCTTAATTAATGTAGAGGTACTATGAAAGTAATGGCATCAAGTACCTGAATCTTGCTGATTTCCATTTCCTTTTTTACTAATTCCAGTGTAAGTTGTAAACGCTTATGCACCTATTAAGAACATTATAGCACAAGTTTAAAGAGAGGAAGAAGATAACTACGCCAGTCTCAAAAAGTGTAAAAAACAAACAATAGATTCCAATGCCAATTCCATAAGGTGTAGAGAGCAGTACAACATAGTTAACATGATACGAGTGTGTGACTTTAGTATCCCCAAATACAAAACAAACTGAACCAGAACTGCCTCTCAAAGATTAGTAACCAACAGTAACATATATCCAAGGCACTTACATCCAACTCTTCAAGAACTTGTTGGCATTGCAATTTGTTTGCACCAGATATCGCAGCTCCAAAATCTGCTAATCTTGGAAAATTGAAATCACCTATATGCTGCACATATTGAGAAAAAAGGCGAAAAAGAAAAAAAATACATTACCATTAGCTTATTCAAGCTAACTGATCAAAACAACTAGTACATTGATATAAATATGATGAACATATATTATAACAATTTTTGTCTCAAGTAACTGCCATGAAATAATACTAACATGTTGTAATTTAATCATGGAATATTTGCTCAAGTATATTGGCAATGTAATCCTCAATAGAGAGTCTACCTACTCTGAGGCAATATTTTAGGAAGAAAACATCTAGAAATAAAACGAAGATATAAAGCGATATAAGAAACAAAGATCAAAATTTTGGAAGATGGAACACACCTGACTATATGTTTGAACATGATCCCTCCAAAGTGAACTAGTTTTCAAAACGTCTCTTAGGGTTGATATAACCTCAAATGATGTTGCCTTTATGACATCATCATCCTTATCATAAGGCTTTTCCTGCATGATAAAGACAAATAGGTGAATATATGTAATATTAAACTATTGATTGCATACAAGGAACCATCAATTCTATGAATTGAATTTTGCACACAGAATTGTGGAAATGATAACATATAGAAAACATACCTTGAGATGATCAACTTTGACAGTAAGAGGATCTTCACTGACCTGCTCAGAAACCATGTTTTTAAGTTTAGAAGGTTTTGCATTTAACAGACTCAACTTACGCAGGACATAGATAATATTAAACAAAAACCAAATTCTGAAAGGCAAAAAAGGATGTATCTCAGGATCATTCCCACACACCATTTCTGTAATTCGAAGCCGCCTGTGACCAATAAGGATAACCTGGTCTCCTTGGATGCTTGAGATCTGAAAAGATCACATAACAGATATATGCATCAAGGAACATGCTATATGGTTGTAGATGCTTTTAATTGCGTGCATTTAACACTAATCAAGTATAGGAGGACCTTATTTTACTAAAATAATAGTGCTATGGTACAGGCTCCCATAGAAATCTGAGGAAGTAAAAAAGTTGATTTGTAGGAGTAACTTTAGAAATTATATTTGATTTTCTTTATTTTCTTCCCATTTTCTAGTTACAATAACATGTATAAATAACTTTTTCTAAGTGGAATATAATTGAAGAAGAAATTCTTCCATTTGTAATTTTCTACAAATGCAACAACAATACATACCTGCGCAAGGGTGCCAACTTCATGAAGACGATTATACAACTCCTTCCCCTTAATATCATATACACTTTTCTCAGTTTCAGAACTAGGGCTGGACTCTGTCCCTGGTTCATCTTTAAGAAGGAAAGCACCAGCATATGGAGCTTGCCTTTTTCGACTTTCTTGCAAAGCTGCTAGCAACTTAGGATCCTGCACAAGAAAACATCTTTGTAAGTGATCCATTGATCATGATTCCTAGCTACTAGTGCAAGCTACAAACTGATAAAGATATTATCACCTAAGTTAAATAGCAGAATAGAGAGCACAGTGTGGGTATTTTCCTGAGTTATTTTTTTTTTGATAGGAATAGGAGGTCTCATTAAAAACCTCCCTCATAGTTGGCTCTTGTGAAAGAGGCAACTAGCGGAAGGAGGAAAAGAGTACCTCATTATATTAAAACCATGTTTACATAAGATTACAGCTTACTAAATAAACTGTCCGAAATAAAATACAAACCAAAACAACCATAAAGCTCAAACATCAACCAATACCCTCTTTAGCTAGCTTATCAGCCTCCCAATTGCATGTCCTAGGAATCCATCTAACAATAATACCCCTAGCAGAAACTAAGGCCTCAATTTCCTCATTTTCCTGAGTTATAAAACAAGAAGTTTGCTCCAAACAGAAAAAAGAAAGTTCTAATCTATGAAATATTCCACTTAAAGGTTCTAGTCAAATTAACTCAGCAATACCATGGAACAAGTTGGTTAAGATAAGATCTACAATCAAATTGATAAGATTTCATTAATATCATTAAACACTTAATGCATGCAAATAACCAAATAATATTGTATCATGCCAGCCAAGCTATAAACTGCATTACTGTAAGACAACATAGAGTTCAACAATGTAGTTCATGATTCATACTTCATACTTCATAAACTACCACTACCCTAAGAGCAAAAATATATGGGGAAAATTACATAGCCAATGCAAGTGGACAGCATGTCATACCTTAACATAAATTGGCATATAGAATCCAGGGAAAAGGGGTCTATGTGGTAAAGGTAACGCCAAAACCTGCAAACAAGTGAGATAAAAAATTCATTAAACAAATGTGGGAGAGAACAAATACCGAGCTTTATTTGAAAATGAAGTTCATAATTTCAACATATACCCTAAAGTAAAAAAACCTTACTATTTGTTTGAATATGTTATAGGGAAAAAAGTAGCACAAAATAAGGACTTGTAAATTCACTAATTTCCTCTCATTTCATCAACTCCAATCAATGCCATAATATTATACGTGTTTTATGGAAGTAAAAAAAAATCATCACAAATGTTATAAAAAGAGTGTCCTTTACAAAAACAATAGCTTGGAAGGGGACAAACTAATAAAAACTCAACAAAATTTAACAAATTTAAATAGAAACAAAATCATTTAAAAAGAAGAAAAATAAACACTTTTCTGTCCTCTCTTTTACTGCAATTTCACATCAACTAAACAAACTCCGACTGCAAAATGACTCGTAATTTCAGAAACCAACCGTCAAGTAATCCTCTGGCCTGGGATAAGTCGACACAATTGCCGATGATGCTTTCAAGTCAGACCCAGACTCTGATTCGGCTCCCTTTTCCTCGACTTCAACCGGGGGTTTGGACACGGAACCATCGCTTGAATCAGAACAGAAGCAAGCCCTGAAGAGCGAATTCCTAGGGCTCCTCCGAGTCAACCTGGTAAGTTGACCCAACGCATAAAAGACCGAATTGGGCTCATGGTTGATTCGGAGGCTGGGAGTTGCTGTTGTGAGGCAGTGGACGCGAGAAGAGGTGTAGGATATGAGCTTCAGCATTGGAGGGGATCTGGAAGCTGTGGAGGGGAAGAAATGGAATCTTAGTGAAGGCGGTTGGTTAAAATGGATGCAGGGCATACTCCATCGGAGGGGAAGGTTTAAGGGGGAAGGGGGATTTTTAGGGAGTTTTGGAGGTGGTGCTAAAACCCTTCGTAAACCCTTAGTTGTTGTTGAGTTCGCCGTTTTACCCTTCTCTGGGGCCGAATCCTAGAAACTACTGCTTTGTTTTTTCGGGTAAAGTACAAAACTAGTCCCCTAACTCTATAATAATATTTTTTGAGTCATCCAACTACTAAAGATTATAAAAAAATCTCCGGATTCTAGGTAGTTAACTTTTTAGTCATTTGACTATTAAAAGTTACAAAATTGTCACTCAAATATTTATTATGTTCCAAATTAATCCTTTTTTTGTTAACGATTGTTTGAGATATGATAATCGTTTGAGATTATGAGATCAAATTTTATCATATTTCAATTAGCAGGTTAACGTCTAACTAAGAATATCGTTAATCTTTTCACGAAAAATGACTAGTTTGAAACATAATGAATAGTAGAGTAACCATTTTGTAACTTTTAATAGCCGAGGGACTCAACAAAGCAACTCCCTAGAGTTGAAGGACCATTTTATAACTTTTAATAGCCATGGTACTTAATATAATAGTATCCTATAGTTAGGAGACTATTTGTATATTTTACCCTTTTTTTCTTTTCCAATTCGGTGTCTCCCAGTTATAATAAAATTTAGGGTAAACTACACCAATAGTTGCTAATGTCTGAGTAAGTTTTTGTTTTTTCTCACTAAAGTTTTAAAATTAACAAATTATCACTAACCTAATTGATTTGTAATAAAATTGCCCCTCCATCTTCATCAAGTTAAATTAATGATGTGGCAACGTTAATAAAAAATTAATATTTAGTTTTACCCCTAAACTACTGCTAAAACATCAAATAAATCATTGAACAATAATTTTATATCTAATTAAACTCAAAAACTTTCTAATTTTCAAATTTTTTCTAAACACCCCTTTACCTCCAATTTTTTTCTTCCATTTGATGTTAATAGAGATAAATCATTTTCCAAAACTGGTTTCAAAGACCAATAGCATGCTTTTCACTGGAGTAGCAACAATCTTACACCATGTTCACAGTAGTAAATTATATGTGTCAGCCAATTTGTGGATACAATAAGCTTCCAGTTGAAGCCATTATATTATCAAGCTGAATACAATATTGGGAAATCTTTGTAATTTTAGTACTTGTTTAGCTAAGTTTCATTTATTGGAATGAGCTTTTGGACATGGAAGAAAAAATGGAAGTGGTGTGATGTTTGGGAAAAAATGTAAATTATAAAGTTTTTGGGAGTAAATTACATATAAAATCATTGTTCATTGACTTATTTGACATTTTAGTATTAGTTTTGGGGTAAAATTAAATATTAACCTTTTGGTTAACATTGTCACGTCATCAATTTAACGAGTCATCAATTTAACGAGGTTGACGGTGGAGTGACTATTTTGTTACAAATCAATAATATTAGTGACTAATTTTTTACTTTTAAAACTTCAGTGGGGAAAACAAAAACTTACCCAAACATCAATGACCTTTAGTGTAGTTTACCTTAAAATTTAGGGTAAACTACATATTTAGTCGCCCGACTATCACTTTAGTTCTATTTTGGTCACTACTAACGTTACATTTTGGTTTCATTTTGTTCACCCGTCGTTAAAAAATTAATAGTGATGTTAATGTGTCCCCATAAGATAATGTTATGTCATCATTGAAAAAATAAAAATGTCACATCAATAGTTATGTTAATTTTTTAACGGCGGGTGCCAAAATGAAATCAAAACATAATGTTATTGATGATTTTGAAAAAAAAAAGTTTAGTGATGAAAATGAAACCAAAATAATAGTTGAATAACTAAATACATAGTCTACCCTAATATTTAAAGTGTAATGCTATTTTTTCATAATATTAAAAGATACCTCTAACATTTAGTTAAATAATTATTTAGAATTTTATCCTTCCTTTTTGGAATATTTTTGTCCTCAATATTCCATTTTGAGGTAAAAAGATTTTTACGTGAATGAAAATTATTAATCAATAAATAATTAATACGTAAAAATATGAGTTTTTTTTACATAATATTCCAAAAAATAAATAGAGATCAAAGTGAATATTTAGTCAAACGATAAGGGTCTTTTAGCCATAAATAAAATGCTGAGATCAAAATAATCCAAAAAAAGAAAAACAAAGTGACTATTAATCGAACATTAGAAATATTGTTTGATATTATGTTTATTTTTTTTAAAATATAATATAATTTTAAAGAAAATAATTAATTATATTATTAATTGAGATCTACTAATAATATAAGAATAGATGAGTATATAAATTTTAGTGGAAAGATTACAATTAGAATTGCATTCTCTTTATTACAGTGTTTCAACTTGTAAAGGAAGTTTGCATGCATAATTGAAAGCTTGTAGCAATGTCAAAATGTGAATTAGCTTTCTTGTAGTAACGATCGTCTTGAGTGATGTATTAGCTTACGTTTACAATTCTAGAATCATGAAGACATTTCAAGTCTCAAATTATACCTTTTTCAACAATGTCAATCATCTTATTCCTGGTTGCGGCTGTTCTACTACTTTGCGTTTACAATTTTAATACCATAAAGACGACGACGACCAATCCAGAAATTTTTTAAGAACCAAAGTGATTTGTAAGTATGTACATTTCCTTTTTCACCTGTGTACTATTATTGACAATGATCGCCAAACACTTTATAAGAATTTAAAGACTTAGTACATTTGGTCATGCATCATCTCAACTAATGTATCAAATCGAAGTTTTAATTTAGAATTTCTTACGACTAACTCATGCAATCACTTTTTTTCTTCTTCTTAATAGTATATGGTGTATTTGTTCAGAATATTTCTTAATTATTAACTATATATCTTATAGATGCAGCTGCCAAACCAGCGGCTTTCTGTAAAGTTATAGTAGCTTGTTTCATCACTGGTATTTGCAAGGACCAATCCTTTTTTTAACACTTGAAAATGACTGAAACATCAAAGGTATAAAAAGCAAATCAGCCCATGGTATTGTCTTGTATGCAAGCACTATTAACGTGAAGTTTTCTAATGCTTACATATGTGAAAAAGAAAGGTGGAACCTAAACTAGTTGCCTGGCCTTTGCTAATATTAACAAAAAACATTTCTTGGTTAGCTCTCAAATATCAATTGAACTTTAAAAGGTGAGATTCAGATGGAGAATATAGCAGCTGTAAATTCCAAACAATTGACAACTAAAGGTTGAATAAGCTTCGTGGAAATGGAAAAGTAAATGAAGTTCTTAATTGGTCTTCTTCATGTGCTTTCATATGTTTTAGACTTGCATTATTATCATCGATTTCTATATGGCCATTGACTGCCAATGGATGAATAAGCTAGTCATGCGTGAAAGTGAAACATCATGGTTAAGCAAAGTTCTTAAATGAATATTTCTTCTAGGATCAAGTAAATACCACTGTTTTGATCTTATCTCCCTACGTTGTAAATTCTTCTTTTTATCCAAACTTATCCACAGCCTGACAAAACCTTTACAGCATGAAGTTAAATACTTGTTAATGGAGCACATTGGTTAATGATTAGTGACAAAACTCAAAACTGCAAATCAAAACAACCGGTAAACACAGTCCAAGGTTTAGAAGAATCTAATAAGTTTGTCCCATCTGTCGTTCAAAACAACCAGTCCATATATTTTCCATTGAGTTCTCGAGAACAGCGGCCTTTTTAATCAATACTTCTAAAATCACATGCTAGTTTTTTGTTACTATATTTTAGCTAGGACAAGCCGAGAAACAAAATGAGATTGCCAAGAGTTTTCTGTTGAGATGAGTCCCTTGACAACCCAAATTCTGATACTTGTAGCTGCCTTGTTGGGCATTGGTTTTGCTTTGCTTCAATGGTTTTTGGTCTCCAGGGTGAAACTCGCATCAAATGATTCAAGCAATGGATATAAACAAAAACTGATCGAATCCGATGAAGAAGAGGAGGGTGTTAAGAATCTTGAGATGTCCATCAACCGTGCTGAGATTCAACATGCCATTTCTGTTGCAGTGTTTTGCACATGAACTTTGATTCATAGCGTCCGTTGCTTTCCTACTAACAATGTCAGGGCTATGTTCCCGGTGCAACCTCCTTCCTCTATACTGAATACAAGTGCCTAGGTATCTTCATGGGTGTATTTGGTGCAATCATTTTCCTCTTCCTTGGTTCAGTCAAGGGATTCAGCACCAAAAGTGAACCGTGCACATACAACCAGGGAAATACTTGCAAACTGGCCCTGGCGAATGCCTTCTTTAGTACCGTTGCTTTCTTGCTGGGGGATCTTACTTCAGTCCTTTCAGGTTTTCTAGGGATGAAGATTGCAACTTATGCCAACGCCAGAACAACTCTAGAAGCAAGGAAAGGAGTTGGCAAGGCATTTATAACTGCTTTTCGCGCTGGAGCGGTCATGGGTTTTCTTCTTGCTGCCAATGGCCTTTTGGTGCTCTTTGTATCCATCAATCTGTTTAAACTGTATTACGGTGATGACTGGGAGGGACTCTATGAGTCTATTACTGGTTATGGTCTTGGAGGTTCTTCTATGGCCCTCTTTGGAAGAGTTGGGGGAGGAATATATACGAAAGCAGCCGATGTTGGTGCTGATCTTGTCGGTAAAGTCGAACAAAATATCCCTGAAGGTGATCCACGAAATCCTGCTGTAAGTTGCCATAGTTCCTTTTACACTTGATGAATATTTTAGGTTTCTTCATGAGAACTATGGTAGATACTTCTCAAGCTCTAACACGGCACTTAAACAGGTTATTGCTGATAATGTGGGCGATAATGTAGGAGACATTGCCGGAATGGGATCTGATCTATTCAGATCTTATGCCGAATCATCATGTGCAGCTCTTTTTGTTGCATCTATATCATCCTTTGGCGTCAGGCATGAGTTCAAAGCAATGTCTTATCCCTTGCTCATTAGCTCAATGGGAATTGCAGTATGCTTGATAACTACACTGTTTGCAACTGATCTGTTTGAGATTAAGAATGTAAGTGAAATCGAACCATACTTGAAACAACAACTCCTTATCTCCGCCATCTCATGACTGCCGGGATTGCCGTCGTTAGTTTCTTTGCATTGCCATCTGAATTCACTCTGTTCAATTTTGGAACCGAAAAGGCAGTGAAAAATTGGTGTGCAACCTGTAAACTGTTTTCTCTTCGTTTGAAGGTTGTCTTCCCTTTGCTTTGTTTAAGAAGTCTTGTTGATCATGTATAATGCAGGCATCTTTTCTTCTGTGTTGCTACTGGATTGTGGGCTGGACTTATTATTGGTTACATTACAGAATATTACACTAGCAATGCTTACAGGTATGGATGTTTCAGAGTCTTCTTCGGTGTCGTAATTATTAGACTAAATTCATTGAAAGCCTTCGGATCTTTCATAATTTCCCATTATTATCACCCTCTTCGAATATTTTTGCAGTCCGGTGCAGGATGTGGCAGATGCTTGCAGGACAGGAGTTGCAACAAATGTGATTTTTGGGTTGGCTCTGGGATACAAATCTGTCATCATTCCCATGTTTGCCATTGCCATCGCAATTTACGTGAGCTTTCGTCTGGCTGCAATGTATGGAATCGCAGTCGCCGCTTTGGGGATGCTCAGTACTATAGCTACTGGCCTTGCAATTGATGCTTATGGCCCCATAAGTGACAATGCTGGTGGTATTGCAGAAATGGCTGGAATGAGTCATAAGATACGCGAAAGAACCGATGCTTTAGATGCTGCAGGAAACACCACTGCAGCTATTGGCAAGGTAAATTTATGTTAATTCATTGATCTTTTTCTTCCAATTCATTGTTGGTCCTAACACTGAAAAGAATGCCATGTTGTGCCCTTTTCATTTCAGGGTTTTGCAATCGGATCGGCAGCCCTTGTTTCTCTTGTTTTATTTGGTGCCTATGTTAGCAGAGCAGGCATCAATTCCGTTGATGTATTGACGCCTAAGGCTTTTATTGGGCTCATAGTCGGAGCTATGCTCCCTTACTGGTTTTCAGCCATGACAAAGAAGAGAATGGTCGAAGAGGTTCGTCGGCAATTCAAAACAATTCCAGGACTAATGGAAGGCAGGGTCAAACCAGATTATGCAAATTGTGTCAAGATTTCAACCGATGCCTCACTCCGCGAAATGATCCCTCCTGGCGCGCTCGTTATGCTTACTCCACTAATAGTTGGAACCCGTCTCGGAGTCGAAACTCTCGCTGGTGTTCTAGCCGGCTCACTAGTTTCCGGTGTCCAGGTTGCCATCTCAGCTTCAAACACAGGAGGAGCATGGGATAATGCCAAAAAATACAATGAGGTAATGCACAAGTTGTGTAGCATTTGTAATCTTTGTTGATGGAAGTGTTCGGAGATGGACCAAAGGAGGGTGGTCACTGGTCGTCTCTTTAAAAAATTTAAATTATCTTAAAATACTAAAGTTCGTTAAAATCATGAATTATTGTTATTGTGTGTGTAAAGGAGGGTGTCAGCGAACATGCAAAGTCACTGGGTCCAAAGGGTTCGGAATGTCACAAGGCAGCAGTGATAGGGGACACAATAGGAGATCCACTCAAGGACACTTCTGGTCCATCACTCAACATACTCATCAAGCTCGTGGCTGTTGAGTCTTTGGTTTTTGCTCCTTTCTTCGCCGGTCGTGGAGGCTTGCTTTTCAAATTCATCTGAATTTCAAAACCTACCCTTGTTTTACATACATAGAACTTGTATAAAAATAAATATTGTGCCAATAGAAGAGATGTAAACTGAGGAAATGGTGCAACTTTTGTGTAAGAATAAGATATGCCAAGGAAAATTAAGCCTGGCCTTTGCAAGTTGTCACATATATGATATTATCCTAATTGTCATCATATTAAAAAAAGAGTAATAAGTCGTCACCATCCTTTAATTTATAAATTAAAATATAACTTTAATAATAATTAAAAAAAATCACTAAATAAACTACTTACATAATATTCAAATACAAAAAATTTCTCAAATACTTATGTTGTTTTTTATCATTATAATTGTTCTATCAATTGGGAGCATTGTCTCTCTTTAACTTCAAATGAACGTGTATATGTGAACTTCCTTATAATAATGTGCACTTCTATTTGACAAACAAATTCAATATAAAAATGACATGTTATAATTTTATAAAAAAAAATAAAAAAAAAGATATCATAAACTACCTTTAATATTAACCAAAATCTAATTTTACCAAAAACACTACGAACTAGTTTGAAAATCATTCTTAAACTCAACATTTTAAGAAAAACTTTTTTTCTAATAGTATAAGGTGACTACAATATAGTATCTATTTAGAATTTTCTTAACATATTGACAACACACACATACCCTGCAGACACAACTGTTCAAACTTATAACCTTTAGAAAGAATATCATTAAGTTTAAATATGAGTTCGAGTTATTGTGTATGCAAAAAATCTCCTTTGAGAGATTAACCCTATCAAAGTCAAGTGTGCGACGCAAATTTATCCGAATTAGTCAAGACAAAGTCCTAAGAACCGGGAGAGCAACACAAAAAATTATTAAAAAAATAAATTATAGTGACTAAAACTAAAGTAATGTGAAAATTAAGTGATTAAATTAAAAATGTTTAAATTTTATTGATTAAAATATGAGTGAGAACCTGAGCGAATGATGCAATTTATCCCAATAAATATATGTTTTTCCCTTTTTAGAATCCTATTCTTTACTTTACTTCAATTTATCTTATTGATTTTTTTATAATATTAATATTTGATTTATTAGTTAATTAAATATTATTAAAATTTATTATAAAAATATTTTTTTTAATTTAATTTATTTATAATACTAAAATTCGATTTTTTAATCTAATTTAATCGTTACAGGGTTATTTTAACCATGAAATTAACTAATAAACGAATAAAGAAACAAACCTAGCTTTGGAAACAT
Source organism: Hibiscus syriacus (assembly GCF_006381635.1). Taxonomy (NCBI): domain Eukaryota; kingdom Viridiplantae; phylum Streptophyta; class Magnoliopsida; order Malvales; family Malvaceae; genus Hibiscus; species Hibiscus syriacus. The sequence goes on from NW_024062956.1 coordinate 3,095,629, forward strand.
CCTCAACGAAATCCCAACTCTCTCTCTCTCTTTCGCCAACTCTTCGATTATCAATTCCAAAGGTTTGAGGTAAGAATCCCAATTTCTATATTTATTCAAACTTTTCTAATTTTAATTTGAAACACTAACGTTTGTGTGTTTTTCTGTTTCACAAGTTGAAGTTCAATTTCCCTATTAACATCAGAAGGAACCCTTGATTCCATCAATTAGGGTATTATCATAATCGCTTTAAGATGCCGGCCACCGCAGGGAGGGTTCGCATGCCGGCGAACAACCGGGTGCATAGTAGCGCCGCCTTACAAACCCACGGGATCTGGCAAAGTGCAATTGGGTATGACCCTTATGCGCCTAATAAAGATGATGCCAAAAATTCATCGACTCCGATGACTGCCGCTGCTGATCCTGATGGTGAAAACGCATATGCTAGCTTTCAAGGGCTTTTAGCCCTTGCTCGAATCACTGGTTCAAACGCCGATGAGGCTCGTGGAGCTTGTAAAAAATGTGGGCGTGTTGGGCACCTTACTTTTCAGTGTAAAAACTTGGTAAGTTTGAAGGAGAAAGATCCTGAAGCGATCCAGGCTGCGGTTCTTAATGGACTGGATAAGTTGAAAGGAGGGAAAGTGAATGGGAAGAAGGTAGAGAGTGAGGACGAGGACGAGGAGAGTGAGGATTCGGATTCTGCTGTGGATTCGGAGATTGAGAGGATTATTGCTGAAAGATCTGGGCAGAAGATTACTAGGAAAGGGAGGAAGTCTTCAAAGAAGAAGAAGAAGAGTGATGAGGATGATAGTTCGGATTCAGATCATGGGGAGAAAAGGAAGAGAGGGAGGTCAAAGAAAAGGAGTAGTAGGAAGGGAGGAATTAGTGATTCGTATGACGAGGATGAAGGTAAGAGGAAGAGGAGGAAAGAGAAGAGAAAGAAGAGGGATGAATCTTCAGATGAGGAGAATGATCATCGTCGTCACAGGAAAAGAAAGAGTAGGAAGGAGAAGAGGAGAAGAAGAAGTCATAGGCATTCTGATGATTCTGAATCATCAGATTCAGATGTATCAGACGGTTCTGGTAAACGGCATAGGAGAAACAGCCATAGGCATGAATCTCCCTCCGGTTCTGATGTTAGTGGTTCCGATGATTCACGGGTTGGAAGGCGTGCAAAGAGGTCTGAGAAAAGGAGCAGGAAACGCCATCATGAAGACGATGAGTAGAGGCTTGTTAAAAAAGGTAATACTTGTTCATCAGTCCTCAAAACTTTTGATGATTTCGTCTGTATTACCCCTGCACTATGTTTACATTTAATATTCTATCTAGTTAACTACATAACATATAAAGGTGCATTTGGAACTTGCTTTTATCTAGTTTTTCCTGTGGTTTTTTGGTTTCTTCCAAGTGATTGTTTGCTTCCAAAAGTTACCGATATTGGGCCTGGTTTAAGATGAACTCGATAAAGGTATTTTCAGTGCTATAGGTTCAATGGTGGGGTTTTTTGCATGAATGATTTCAAAGTTGCTCATCAATTTTGGTATAATCTATATTTTTATGTTGGAACACCAAAACATGTATGTCAACAAATTAGTAAGTAGAAGAGATGAAGAAAACAGTGTTTGATCGAGGCTTTACTACTTTTACTGATATCAAACGATTAATGTGAACGTTTCAGTTGGGAAGGTCTCAAGTGAGGACTGAGGAGGTATGAGCTTTGCCTTGCAAGATGTTGAAAGGGATTGAATTACTTGGGTTTTCATTTTCCCTTGAATGACCTCCAAATTTATCTTTGTATTGGCTTTGGAAACATCAATAACTCAATGCCATCAGTCCCACATCACTAGATCCTTGTAGAGCTACTTTTATTTGTATATTGTCCCTAATTTTCTAGCTATCCTTTGCTTGGAAACCTCTCTTGCATCAAATAATGTGGAATATATCACTTCTTCCTTTTCTTCAATGGAATTCTTTGGTAAAATTTATAGATCAACGTGTGTTACTTTTCATTTTGCTTGTTAAATACCTATTAAGCATCTTTCTTGCCAGGTAAGGTCGATGGCTGAAAAATCTTCAATCATATTGTTTATGACGTGATTTATTTGGCGATGAGTTGTGACTCATTCCTTCAAAACCGAGATTGTGCCACTTTTGAAAGGGATAACATCTTAAATTGTGCTTTTTGTCAATTTTGCAGGGATTCAAAGGAGTGGGTATAATGTTTGCGCTAGAAGTTGTTGATGTTCTGGTGGACAAGATTCTATAAGTTATCTGTTATGGTGCGTGATATTTCGAACATGTAAACTTTTCTTTGAAACAAGAACAAAAAGAAGCAAAAGAATTTGCAGAGGTATTTTATGTCTTGTGTTGAATTGCCCTGTGAATAAGGCTGAGGAGGTGTTCAATCTCCTGTGTTGGGCATCAGATACTAGTATAAGATTGTCATGGACAATTGCTTGTTCTTTGAAGGTGTTGCTATTAGATTTGGGTATCATTTTGCATCTTTTTGTAGCAGTTACTGGGAATGTTGAGAGGGACAATCTGGCAGTAAGAGTTTGGAGTTTGAAAAATCGCATTATAATCGAGACAAAATAATGAACAATTAACATATAGCGACTGATTATTTAATACTAAGCTAGAAGCCTAATCGTAATTGGAGCTGTTTTGCAATCATAAATTAACGAGGGCAAGGGAAGTCTTTGTTATTACTATCAAAGTGTTTTTAAGAAATAAAATATCAAACAATATTTTTAAGAAATAAAATATCTATTTTAGACATTATATAAATTAATTTAAATGGTGTTTAAATTAAATATGGTATTAATTGATATTATAATTTTTTTATTAATATTTGATAATTATAAAATAATATTTATTTAAAATAATTTTAATAATTTGACAATATTATGCGTCCAAACCCGACGGAGAAAATAATCATCCCCTAACATAGTAGATCTCTCCAATCCCTTTTGAATCTAGCTTAACACGTGGTATTAGATGATGACACACATCTTAATACTATTTAGGGTAAATTATCAATTTAATAACTGGTTTTTTATCATTCTTATTTTATTCATTGTATTTTTTTAAAATTTTAATTCAATCACTCAACTTTATAAATTGATTTTTTTACTCTGTCGTTAATTTTGTGACGGAGTTATGAAGTGGTTAAATTAAAAGATTTTTAATGCTAAATTAACTCTCAATATTTACCAAAATGATCATTTTGTCCTCTATTCTAGTTTTTGGAGCATTTTGGCCTCCAATATTTTATTTTAGGACAAAAAGACCCCTAAAATTTTACAGAATAATCACTTGGTCCCTTATTCTTTTTTCTATGGTATTTTAGCCATCAACTTTTCATTTTAGGTTAAAAATACTACTATTTTAAAGTATTAATCGTGTGTTAATTAATACTTTTCATATATAGAGGGAGCTTTTTGATCCAAAGTGAAACGTTGGAGGCCAAAATTCTAAAAAAAAAAAGAATATAAGAATGGAAATAGACAGTAAAAAATTCAAAACTAAATCCTAAACTCACAAATATTCAAGCAAGGGAACTGAGCTCAAAATTTACCAATTAAAATCGACTTCAACTGAACAAGTTTGAGTGCTTTTTTCTAGTTGTAGTCTGAGATTTAAAATCGAAAAGAATGAGAATAGACAGTAACCACGAATACACCAGCAGGAAATTGAATGTTCAACAACTGCCGAGGGAAAAATAAAATTAACCAATTTGAACTCTATCGTCCATTGTCTCACACTGTTTCAACAACATGAACATTAAGAAAATAAGGAGAAAAACAGAAAAATTAAGAGAAACAACAATATATCAAAATCTTGAGAGCTGAACAGCTTTTCTTGCATTCTGAAGAACTAGAAGCACTTCCTATGCACTCTGCCTTAGCAATCCACATCTGCACTCCGACCACGATATGTAAATGTCATTAGTACCGCGAAAGATGCATGCTATAGCTAAGATTAGAAACGATAAGAAAAACTATATACATATACGTTAAAAAACAGAAAAAAAAACAAATCAAAGTATTAAACCATGTATAAATATAATAAACAAAAAGGTAAAGTAACATAATACGCAAATATGCAAATAATATATAAAACTTGAGGCAGTGATAAAAAAACATACATAAATTTAGAATGCAAAATTAAAATAATAAACTATATTTGAGGATTATATTGCATTAATTCAAAAGTGGGTGTAGCCCTTACATGATTAGCACATTAAAATTTGTCATGGTTGACCTAAATCCCTAAAATCCGTTGTTTTGTGTAACTTATATTATATATACGCAGTTATAAAATTTTAGAAACCATAGCCTCATTTTTTTTTTGTTTCCCTTCTCCGCCGTTTCTCTCTATCTCCCCAACTTCTCTCTCACATAAACAGTAAACAGTAAACGGATAAGCCCGTTTAGCCCGCTGGTTAAATGGACGGGCCAAGGGCCTTAGAATTCAAGACCGTTTATGATTGAGGGCTTTTTAAACCGTTCCGTTTAAGCCCGTACCTTCAAAACCCGCAGGCTACACGGGCGGGTAGCCCGTATACCCAGCTCTAGGTGGAGCCACCACCTTAATTTTCATGCTGCTTTGGGCTAAGGCAGTGATTTCTTTGCTCATTCTGTCTGCAATTCCTGGGAACATGGTAGTTCCACCGCTGAGAACAATGTTTCCATACAAATCCTTCCTGATATCTACGTTGCACTTCATGATAGAATTATAAGTGGTTTCGTAAATGCCAGCAGCTTCCGTCCCTATCATGGAAGGCTGGAAAAGGACTTCCGGGCATCGGAAACGCTCAGAGCCAATGGTGATCACCTTGCTCAAAATCAAGTGCAATATAAGCCAACTTCTCTTTTACATCCCTCACAATTTCACGCTCAGCTGTTGTTGTGAATGAATAACCACGCTCAGTCAAGATTTTCATCAGAGCATAAATAGGGACAGTATGGCTCACAGCATCTCCAGAGTCCAGAACAATACCTACATACAGTATCGTGGAGAACAGTTAGCACATGAAAAATAAGCAGAGTTCTTTAGGCATTAGATCAGTAAGACGTTATGATCATTATGAAAATCATTAAATCAAAACATGGATAGGAAGAGCCAATGGGGAAAAATAGCAACCAATTTTCCCTAATTAATCTAAAAACAAACCGAAGTGTAAATTTGAATTTGAGATGGTTTAGCTCAAATTTTATCCATGAGGTCATGTGCACTCATTGGCTTACCAGTTGTACAACCACTGGCATAGAGTGATAGAACAGCCTGGATAGCAACATACATTGCCGGAGCATTGAAAGTCTCAAACATAATTTGGGTCATTTTCTCGTTTCGGGTTGAGTGGTGCCTCAGTGAGAAGAATTGGGTGTTCCTCTGGAGCCACACGAAGTTCATTGTAGAAGGTATGATGCCAAAATCTTTTCCATATCATCCCAGTTGTTAACTATACCATGTTCAATAGGGTATTTAAGTGTCAGAATACCACGCTTGGACTGAGCTTCATCCCCAACATATGCATCTTTCTGTCCCATCCCAACCATCACACCAGTGTGACGTGGACGACCCACAATGCTAGGGAAGGCGGCCCTTGGAGCATCATCACCAGAAAATCCAGCCTAGAACAAAATGAATCATTAGGGGGGAAATTATGCATAAATCTAAAGACAAACCCTTAGAAAAAGATGAAAGTAAAATGATACCATGACCATTCCGGTTCCATTATTGCAGACAAGTGGTTGAATATCCTCACCATCTTCCATATTGTATCACCAGCTGAAATAACATCAGAACTAGATCAACATCACAACAATAAGGAATGCAGATCACAATTCAACAAGCATTATCTGAATCAGTTATGAGCGATGATGTAAGTGTAACGCTTATGAATCTCCATTCACCGGAATATTGCAATTCAAAGATATATACAAAGTATAATTTATGACAGTTTTAGTCCATCATTGAGTATTACATCACAACAAATTATTAAAAAATAAAAAGTATTATGATTAAAATAGAGAAGAGAATCCCTTTATAAATTCATAAATTATCACATTTTTAATAATTTTCATTAATAAATGAATTAGAAATGGGAAAAGACTAAAAATTTATTTTTGGTATTCCCACCCTATTCGACCCATGATCAGCTAATCTGAACACGCTTCCAAGTCACTAGAATCTAAAGAATCACAAATTATCTAAATATTCCAAGCAAGAACCTCTAAACTAATTAAAATGAAATCGGATACATACAATTCCTACAATATTAACACAATGTGAATCAAAGTTAGATTAAAAATCAACGAAGTGTGCATATTCATAGTAAAACCGGAACCTGAACTAGTCGTTTCTTGTCTACGTTCTTTGTTTCCTATACTTTCTGGGTAACCAAACAGAAGCAAATAGAACTCACCTGAAGCAAAAGGAAAAGTGGAAAACCAGATGAAGACGATCTGAGATACCCGCCGTTTCGGATTCCAAAAGTAAATATTAGAAGAAAAAAAATAAAAAAATAAAATAAAATGGCTGGTGAAAATGATTATACAGTCGTATTGAAATTTAAAATGCAAAAAAAACCTTTTATTTGTTTTTAACCCTTTTACCGGGTCCTTCAGTTGCATGCTCGATTTGGAGCTAATGAACGCTTCAACAGCTCTCATACCGGTAAAACCGGTTTCCCATTCATCTTAAATACTATATTTTTTTCAAAAATTAAGCATTAAATTATAGGTTAGTCTGTCACGCTGACGATTACTGCTGAAATTATGAGTACCGTATCATTAATTTAATTTAATTATTAAAAATTTTAAATTTTAAGAGACTCAATGTATAATTATAAATTAATTAAAATTTTAAAAGTAAACTGTATAAAATAAAATATTAATTATATTATTTTTCATATTTTTTAACAATAATTAAATTAAATACCCACCCATGAATAAAAAAATCTTAGATATTTTTTCATTAATGTGGTAATTGCCACTTATTATTTATCAAACATAATTAAGGTTTATATTTACATTAGGGTTTTTAATTGTCGCAGGGATAAGCATTTAGAGTTTTATTTATCAAACATAATTAGGGTTTTTAATTTAATTATTTATGGAAAAAATATGGTTTGTATGAATACGACTTTGCTTATCCCCTGTGGCAATTTAGATAAATATAGAATTAAATTTAAAAATATTTAATGTTTTTTTAATTTAGGGTTTATATTTTATCCAAATATTGTTAAAAAATATTATAAAAATAATGTAATTAATGTTTTATTTTAAATAATTTATCTTAAATTTTTTAATTAATTTATAATTATACATTGAGTCTTTTAGAATTTTAAATTTTTATAAATAAAATTAATGATGCTCAACAATGTTCATCGTTAGTGGTGCTCACCGATACTCGTCGAGCATCGTATAATTTTCTTTAAATTTTTAATTATTATTATTTTTTTAAGTTCGAATATTATAAATTTATATATCGTAGTTGTTATTCATTACGAATGACGATATTAATATTTGAATATCCATTATCTGTATTCATATTTGTTATATTATTGTAAACATAGATTAAGCGGATTCATTATTCACTTTATAGGCAGCCTAAAGAAAATGATGGTTTCATTTGAAACAAGTGGAAAATAACAATAGTTTCATTGGTGCCATTGAACAAACCTATAAAGTGCTTCAACATGAGAGGATATCAAATATTATAATTCCTCATGGATGTTTGAGGTATGACAATTTTAATATACGATTAAGGAAATGTGCTATAAGAAATATTAATATTTTTTTTAAAATTTTCAGTAAAACACTACTTAAAATATTATTTTTCTATCGAAAATATTAATATTGGACACTACCTAAAATATTTAACATTTCCGGTAAAATACTACCTAAATATTATTTTTTCTACCGAAAATGTTAATATTGAATTCTAAAACATTATTTTTTTTCTACCTAAAATGTTCATATTGAATTCTACCAGAAATCAGCTAACGAAATTAACATTTTTAATAAAAAAAATAATATTTTAAATAATATTTTACAAAAAAATATTAAAAAGATATTAACATTTTGAATTACGCATTTCCTTAACCCGCTACAGTAGAAGTACCCTAATTCCTCAAACAGAGACCGTCATTTTCTCTCAACTGATTATTATAATTGTCTTCACATGAGAAAATAAATGCAGACCATATGATTTTCCATGGACTAAAAAACTTGCCTCTTGCAGATGATCTTAGCTGGCTAACAATAATTAAATAAATCCAATACCAAAATAAAATGAAGCTTAATTGGAAAATAATTAATTCTGCAAAATTGCCTCTGATGTGGGACAATACCATTATAATTTTTAGTCTTTTCTTACAGTAAGATGAAGAGACTAGACCAGTCGTTGCTTCATTCAGCAAGCTGTTATTGTTTCCTTTGAATAAAAATTGTTACTTTTTCATTTTTATTTTTATTTTTAGTTTCTTTAAGCTTTGTTGTTACTTTTGAGGGGAAGATACAAGTTTGGGTTTATTGGAGAAGATGTATAAGCAAATTTTAATGGGGGATGCATGGATGAGGGAAGCCGAAGAAGCATTGAAGTTGGTGGAAGACATAGAAAACAGAGTAAACAACAAGAACCCATCTCTGAAACCCCATGAAAATTGTGTTATAGACATTTCTTCTCGTTCCAAGCTTTTGGAATCTGGGATCAAAATTGATAGACTTGAATCACTTCTTAGAAACCCTCCTTCGAAACCAATTTTGTATGTTTCATCTCTCTCTCTCTCTCTCTCTCTCTCAGTTACACTTTATTATTATAGATTGCTTGTTTTTGGTGACCAGTTTAGTTTCCTACTGTTATACTGCTTTTTATGGTAACTTGACTTTTAAATCGATTAGGTCTGCTTGTATTCAGAACTAACGGATGCTTTTACCTTTCTTTGTCGAGGATTTGGACCGTTTGGTTGATTCTCTAGTGTATATATGTGTATCGAACTATCAATTGAAAAGATAAACTATGTGCTGAATTTGTTCTTATTCTGCTTCATAAGTAACCTGTTGCTGCAGTACATTTGCAGAACGGATGAAGATATCGATTATCGATGGAAGATGTTGTCGGATATGCGGCTAAGAACCAAAGCATTGGCTCTTAGCCTGTCTGCCTTACCAACTTCGAGCAGGTATCGTTTTTCTCATCTTTCATTTTGGGCAATTGAATTAGATAAGGCTAAAGCATAGTCGATAAATAGGGTGTTCCCCGGTGCACATGGCCAATTCTCTATCGTATGCAGCCTTTGCCTCTCATGTTGCAGAGTTTCCATGTCCTGAGCTCCTGCTTTTCCCAGTTTCGAAGGAGCAGCCTTAATATGATGATACCAGGAGAGCATCAAGTTTTGTTATGAAATAGCAGGGTTTGAACTTAATTATCTAAGAAATGTTCTTCTTCTTTGCAGGCCTGGAAGCTTAACTCATGGAAACAACAACGAACTGAAAAAAATGATCGGCGACTGTGTACAAGGTAGAACCGATCTATAATGGTTTGTAATGGTTAATTCTTGTGATAGTTATTCAAATATCTAGTATTCGTATTTGCAATTGTGCATGTAACTATATGTGTAACTTTGAAAAAGCTAGTGTAGTGAATTAGAATATCCTATCATCGGACTGTTAGTGTGCATAAGATTTTCGATTAGGATTTTGACTTCTCTGAGTAATGTTGTAATCTGCATGGATTGATGAACTGTTTGCTCACCGGGATTGACTAAATCTCACCGATCTTTAGCTTATCATACCTTGAAACACAAACCAGATATATTGCATTATTTCCGTACATATGTCATGGATGCTGATGTTTAGGAAGGTCTCTTTTCAATGCTTCCAAATAAACAGTCAATAACTCTGATTAAGTTTAACATCATGCAATTGCAGATCAAACAAAAACATTACCGTCTGAAGAGGAACAAGAGCTTTTACGACCGCTTATTGTATGTTTTTAGTATTACCCGTAAGATATTGTTGTTGAAAACAATTGTTCCTTGAGCTTATGTATTCTGAAAGGACCCTTGTTTGTTCCTTTGTTTGTGCAGGCTAATGATGTATCAATTCCCAGCCAAGTGCAGGTATTTGATGCGTATTTGAGCAGAATTGTTAACAAGTTAAAGCTTCAAATGTTTTAGTCATCTCTTAATCGGTTTCTCGATCTCTTTTCATGTTAATGGTGCAGATGAAACGATGCAGTACCTCAACTTCACTGAGTTTGCTCCAGAAGGTTTTCTGGATCTTCGGTGCAATACTAGGACTAGCTGCACTTATATTTATCTTAATTGTTATCTGTGCAGTCATATAATCTAATACATTGTATAGCCTTTTCGATTTTAAGCAGCAATTTGTCATCTATAGTTGACTGGTATGGCAATTCAGGACATTGGAAGCCTTGTTTTAGTGAAACATACTATGTTACTCAAACCTAGGTACGCGTGTCGGATACGAGTATGGTTGGACATGGATAGTTAAAGAAAAACAACTAGTCAGAGCAAATATAGAAACAAATACATAGTTACATACAAATTTATTTAAGCAAATGCTGAAATACTTTTATGATCTAGGCATAAATTGCAGAGAAATTTCCAAAGAAAATGTTGAAAGCTGTGTTTCCGAAGAATTAAATTAATGAATGCTAGAAACTCTAGTGTTATATGTTTAATAAATATATTGGAAGATGAAATTTTCAGTATTATCTTGAAATGGAATTCAGTTGCTTAAAAGCTAATGTTCTTCATAAGCATTTTCCAAGCTGCTCTAATGGCAAAAATAAAGCTGCAGTTATGACAGATAATTGTAGTCTTTAGATAACCACGAGTTTAGATTGTGATAATAAATAATAATCATATATCATTTACAAGCGTCTAAAACACTTGTGAGCTTTCTGTTTGCCGGAGCACACGCTAGAAAGCTTTCCATGGGTTAGATTCCATTTGAATTCCGATCAGCTACATGTTGCTCTGATGGAGCGTAATTAACCAGGAGCTGCTGAGCAAGAACCTTCTCATGAATAAAATGAACATCAAGGTCGACCTGTTTTGATGTACCATGGAGGACTATGTTGCAATGATACAGATACGGAGACGGATTTTGATACGTAAAACGGAAATATTCAAAATTACATAGTAGAGATACGGTAATGGTACGGTAAATATAAATAAACTTTAAAATTCCTAATTACTACAAATTCACATATTAAATCCGTATCTAATTTTCTGTTTGCACTATCTTCGTTAAAACATAAATATCTTGAGGTTTCGACGTCTGGTTTTGGTGTTTCAAGATGCTTTAAAAAGATAATCTAAAAACGGTTCATACATAAGAAGACACATCAACCCAGAAATATTTGATTCCCATCCAAAAATTAATCATAATTCAGCTTATATTAACAATCACCACACTGTTTTGTCTTTTCGTTTACCATTTGATGACCCTCCGACTCTCATGTCTTCGTTTACACGTAGTGGACATATTAACAAACACAAATTTATTGTTTAGTAATAATTTTTATTTAAATTAAATTTACAAAATACTAAATATTTAATGTTTGCTACAAGAAAAATAAAATATTTTGGAACTACTGTCTAATCCATGAAAACACAATTACTCCATACTTCGATTAATTTTGACAATATAATCATATAATTATTTAAGAGGCTTCAATGTAATCACATGATATAAACTTTTGGGTAAACTACTCAAATAACCACTTAATTATGGAATTAGTGTCGACATGACCACTATACTTTCATTTTTGGCAATATCACCACATAATTATATAAATGATTTCAATGTAACCACCTCTCGTTACAAAACAAACCACGTAATTAATGTGGTTGTTGTTGACTAACGGTGAGTTAGATATCCACATCAACTATATCGTTTATTTTGTAACGGAAAGGGTTACATGAAAACCACTTAAATAATCATGTAATCATATTACCAAAATTAAAAATATGGTGGTCATATCGACACCAGTACCATATTAAGTGGTCATTTGAAAACCCCCCACCCAACCCATTTTGGAAATCCAATTAAAACTCACACACACTACAATATCTGTATTTCTTGTACTTAAATTATTCTTTGCCAAAAGAATTCAATTCAAACACTTCTGCTGTCAGTTCATGTTGTCATTCAGTATATATATATATATTTCTGATGGTATAAAAAGTGTGATAGATTTCAGTTAGAGTGTTTTAGGCAGCATTGTAGTTTTACATTATTTGTGCTTCTTTTCAGTTTTCTTTCCTTGAAAAAGGGTTTCAACAATTCCACCCCTGTTACTAGTTGTTCCCATTGGGTTTAAAGTTGTTCATGTTGTGAGCCTCGCAAATAAAGGATCTAAACCTGGCACTTTTGGTGCTTGAAAAAAAATGCTACAATAAGTTTCTCTGTTGATATTTGTGTTTAAAGGGTGTAAGGTGTTGCAGTTTATAGTAGGAAGATGGCATTTTCTATTAATTTCCAGGCATGGAGTTGTTTTTGGGTGAAGGAGCCTCGTCTTAGAGTGAGAGCTGAGAGATCAGACTGTAATGATTTGTCAGTATTGTCATCTGATGGGGTCTCTGTGAGTGGATCAGTTCCTGTGATGGGAAAGAAAGCAATGAAAAAAGGGTCAGTGCTTGAAGATGGGAAATGGAATTTCAAGTCTACAACTGAGAAAAATATTGTTTCTGAAGAACTGGAACTATTCTGGGACGATGGTTATGGAACTAATACTGTGAAAGATTATATCGATGCTGCAAAGGACATGATTAAGCCGGACGGTGGACCACCAAGGTGGTTTTGCCCTGTTGAATGTGGGCGCCCTATCAAAGATTCTCCTCTACTTCTGTTTTTACCTGGTAAGTCTATACTTCCCAAGTTTTTTTTCTGTGTATTTGAATCATATCCTTGAACTCAAGTCGAAAATATATGTTTGAGACCCACATCTAAGTCATGAATACTTTAAGTTTACTGCTTTAAACAAGTGTGTTTCCTTCTTTTGTTTCTGAAATCTGATGCATGTAGGGCTAGATGGTGTTGGGATGGGCCTCATTTTGCACCATAAACCTCTTGGAAAGTAAGTTATTTTTATCTACGTTGAATACTTAATGCCCCATTTTTCCTGATAATTTTGCCTCACAACATCCATAGTTTCCTTTCAACGGTGGCAATTAAAGTTGGTTCAAGCAATAACTATTTGAGAAGTAACAATTTGTATTGAAGATTTTTGTTGAGTAATGCAGGGTTTTTGAAGTCCAATGCCTTCATATTCCAGTGAATGATCGAACACCATTTGAAGGTTCTTTGTCTTTTATGATCCTTCTTTGACTATAACAACTATATTAATCCGTCTCTTTATTTTCTTAAAATATACCCGTGTTGGCAAATTCCCGTATCAAACTCTTACGTCTGAAAAATTCGACCTTTTTTAAAATACGAAGGACTGGTGAAACTAGTTGAAGAAGCTGTTAGGATTGAGCATGCTTCCCATCCAAAGAGTCCAATCTATTTAGTGGGAGACTCCATTGGAGGATGCTTAGCCCTTGCCGTTGCTGCTCGTAATCCGAGTGTTGACTTAGTGATGATATTAGTAAATCCAGGTCAGTTTTCATTCACAATGAAGATCCTTTCTTTCATCAAGTAATTCAAAATCTTCATGAACTGAACTCTGTTGCTGAAATGCCAAGGTCAGCCTGATGGGGTTTTTTTTTCTTTCACATAATTTTAGCCACATCATTTGCCAGTTCTCAACTGCAACAATCTCTCCCTGTATTGGAAGCTTTCCCTGATGGATTACATGTTAGAACTATCCCCTTTCTTCTCAGCCTTATGATTGGTAAGCGTTAGCAGTGGCAGTCTCCTCCACCAATTAAGTTCCCTGAAAAGCGATTACATTCCATCATACCAGATCCATCTCAGCATAAACTATGGCAGTCACAACCGATTTCAGTCATTTTATTTCTGTTGATTTATTTTCTTTCTAGAATAGATTTTCTCCTTACACAATAGACTATCCTGGGACATATGGAATAATAAGATCTAAGCAGAAATTATATATATATATATATATATATATATATATATATATAATAAAGAAAACTTGGTTTCTCTCCAACCAGTCCTGAGATTTTAGTCTCCCTTTAATTGGTTGAAATAGCAACCACAATACACGGTAACACAAACTCTAATGCATAGCAGATATGAAATTCTAATACCATGATTCCCTACATGCATCATATATATAACCGCTGTTCTGTTACAGCATCCTTAGCTTTGTTCAATTTAGGTTCCATTGTTCAACAAAAGCTGAATGTACGACCAACATAGACAACTTTAGTTAGGTTGAAATCACTTGATTCGGATTACAGCTTCTGTTTTTATGAAATAGGGGAACCATTGAAAATGGCTAAAGTTGGTGTTGAAGCTAGGCTTCTTCCCACACAGAAATTTGAGAAAGTTTCTAGTAACCTCACTGCTTTGCTTCCCTTTTTTTCTGTAAGAACCATTCTTGATTCCTTGGATTTATCATTTGTTTTTGTTTGTTCCTGGCATTTTCTGCTTGTAATAGTGCTTTCCTTGCTCTATTTTCAGGGTTTACCTGAGATTTTACCTAAGGAGACTCTCCTTTGGAAGTTAAAGCTGCTTAAATCGGCTTCTGCTTATACTAATTCACGTCTCCATGCTGTTAAAGCTGAAGTATTAGTGATTGCCAGGTCTTTACTCGGATTCCAGGCTAGTGTCTGATATGGTTTGGCTAGGCTGCACTGACTTTTTGTTTTGCTTCAAGTGTCCATGTCTGACCTGATTTCCCACACATTTTTAGAAACGAGCATGAGGATATTGGCTCTCCTAGCGACTTCAAATACATGAAAAAACATAGAAAGACTTCAACATCAAACCCGATACTCACACCCTGAACAAATTAGTCATTCAACATAGGAGATTCCTATCTTGTTTTTTATATTCTGGTGATCTGTTTCTAAAAATTTATGTGCTTTAGTGACAAGGATCATCTATTTCCCAGTCGACAAGAAGCACTTCGTCTTAAGAAAGTATTACCAAATTGCATAGTTCGCATCTTCAAGGACAATGGTCATGCCCTTTTATTTGTAAGTCTTTGCTATCAGATCCTATGATGTCACCTTCTTGCTTTTATTTTTTTCAACTTTAGAATCTCTGTTGCTTTTGATTCAATCTTATGTGTTAGAAACCGGAAGCTATGCCATTTCAGCTTTTCGTGAGTCAGAATAACCTCGAATTAACTAACATGTTCTTTTGTGATGGTATAGGAAGACTGCATAAATTTGCTTACTATCATTAAAGGTACCTGCATATACCGGCATTCCAGCAGGCATGATTTTATCAAAGATTTTCTGCCTCCCAGCATCTATGAATACAAATGTGCATTTGATGACTTTTCAGGGTAATTCCACTAGCCATATATGCAGATAATATACATGTATAGATGCATATAAACATACAGACATATCTGAGAAACCTGTTTAAGTTGCATCATTTGATTCATTTCTCCTTATTTGGGACTCTTCAAGCTGATATTTTCCGCCACTTGGATTGCAGAATCTTACGTTTTCTCGTATGTACAACGATGTTCTCAACCATGGAAGATGGGAAGATAGTTGGGGGGCTTGCAGGGGTTCCGGATGAGGGTCCCGTATTGTTAGTTGGCGACCATATGTTATTGGGGATGGAAATCAACTGCCTGGCAGAAGCATTCTTAAGAGAAAAGAAGATCATGATCCGTGGAATGTCGCACCCCGAGTTGTTTGGGGGAAATTTCCAGAAATTATCCACTACATTTAACTTTTCTGATTGGCTCAAAGTGATGGGAGCAATGCCTGTCTCACCAAAATCACTTTTCAAAGCTTTATCTGCAAACTCCCATGTACTTCTTTATCCTGGTGGTGCTCGTGAGGCCCTCCATCATAAGGTGAGAATATGCTTCAGGCTTTATCCAATGGAACCAAGTCCGAGAACCTGAAATCCAGGTTTTTAATTCCGGTTGCAATCGCGGTTTCCATGTGTTGGACTGTGAATATCGAAAATAGTTTAAGATTTCCGCATTTCTGCTTTACTCATGAGGATCAAACAATGTGTTCTTCATTGCAGGGAGAACAATATAAACTATTTTGGCCTGATCAACCAGAATTTGTGAGATTCGCGGCACAGTTTGGGGCCACCATTGTACCATTTGGGGTTGTAGGAGAAGATGATATAGTGCAAGTAAGTTCATGTTTCTTTTAACCATGTATATATATGATATCATTTCATTGTTGTATAGCCATATTTATATCATTTGTTAGCAGATGCTCCTTGATTACAATGACTACATGAAAATCCCTATTGTTAATGACAAAATCAAAGAAGCCATTCAAGATGGTGTGCAATTCAGGTCACTATTCTCTCTCTAATCAATCATTTGTTTTATAAAATTTTAGGGTGAAGTAGACAAAGGGTACCCGATTATAGGATATTGTTTTGTTGAGTCCCTAACTATTAACAGTTAAAAATAGTCCCCCGACTATTAAAAGTTATAAAATAATCACCGGCTATTCATATGTTCCAAACTCGTCCTTTTCTGTTAAAAAATTGACGGCGTTCTAAGCTAGACGTTAACTTGCTGACTGAGTTATGATAAAATCTGATCTCATAATCTCAAACGACTATCATATCTCAATCAGCACATTAACGTCCAACTCAGACAACTGTTAATTTTTTAACGGAAAAAGACGAGTTTGGGACATATTGAATAGTCAAACGACCATTTTATAACTTTTAATAGTTGAAGGACTCAACAAAACAACACTCTATAATTGGAAGATCATTTTATAACTTTTAACGGTCGATGAATTTATTAAAATAATATTTTATAATCAGAAAATCATTTTTTTTATGTACTTTACCTAAAAAAAAATTTCGTTTAGCATTATCGTTGGCACATATGTTAACATAAAAAAACTCTGCTTTTGATGTTAAAAAAGTTGCATTTATCCAGTAATGGGATGAATAGATAATATGGTGTAAATGCAGGGATAAAGCACTAGGAGAGGTTGCTAGCCAAGAGATCTTCATTCCAGCTTTGTTACCCAAAATTCCAGGCCGGATTTACTTCGTTTTCGGAAAACCGATGAAACTGAAAGGCAGAGATGATTTGGTGAAGAATCGAGAAGCTGCAAGTGAAGTATATTTGCAGGTAAAATCTGAAGTTGAACACTGTATTGATTACTTGTTAAAGAAGCGAGAAGAGGACCCTTTTAGAAACATATTTAACAGAATGATCTACCGAACTTTCTATTCTCCTTTATACGAAGTTCCTTCTTTCAAGCCTTGAAGGAAACAAAAATATCCCCCCTGGAATTCACCATCTCCATTCTGTAATTCATACAACAATTAATCATGGCTTCTGGTTTCCGGTTTTCTCTTTTATGGGTGTGTTTGTAGGGTAGCCGTGGTTGATCACTTTTTCTAACCTTATGTTTTGGTTTTGTTCTGATTATTTGTTGTTGAAAAAATTAACGTTGATATTAATGTGTCATCATAATATAATGTTATTTTAATATTAAAAAATAAAAAAAATCATATCAATGTCATTGTTAATTTTTTAACGGTGAGTGACCAGAACATAATGTTAGATATGATTTTGGATATAATAATAGTTGAATGATCAAAATAACAATTAAGTAATAGATGGGTGACCAAATATATAGTTTATCTATTTTACTAATGATAAAAATAAAAAGAATACAAGAGGATATGAGACTGTGCGTCTCGACTTACTTTTAACTTTAATTCTGATTATCCATTTATATAGATAATTATTTGATTATAGAAGAAATCAACTTAGCAACAAATATATTCAAACAAGAATTTTTAAATTTAATCAACGTTCAATAGTAGAAGTATAATTTTAAACAGATTCAAATGAAATTTAGGTTACAAAACTCTAATAATCTTAAATCACTAAATATTCAAACAATCATATCGAACATTTAAACCTTTATTATACTAGAATCTACAACATTACAACAGACATTATTCCTTCAATTTTATCTAAGCTGAAGTAATTACTCGTCCACATAAAATCGATTGTGTTCACAATAACTCTGTATGGTCCTTATGGATTTGGCTCCGATGAATTTGAGTTTGTTTCATAGCTTTATCAGTACAAGATGAAGTTCAGCGCGGTACGTTTTAGTTGTAGTAATTCCTTAATACAGAGCTCAGCTCCGATGAGTGTGAGTTTGAGTTTGTCTCCCAGCTTGTCATCAGAGATTTATATTGCGGTTTCCATTACGTTTTTCAACATTGTATTTATCTTGATTGCGGAAATAACGGTGTTATTGTGATCATTGCATGTACCGTGATTTTATAAACTTAACTCGACTCGAAAAAAATCAAATTCGAATCAAGTTATAAAATAGAACTCGAAATTTTTAAAAGTTACAGAATTTATTTTTTACCTTGAGTGGAGTCCCTCTACTTTGTATGATATATGTATATCACATATGAAAATAATATGAAAAAATATATAAATTACATATGGTTATAAAAACCCGTTTAAATAAGAATCAAATAGTATCATAATATTATAAATATTTACAATTACATTTAAACAGGAACTCGAACAACTTGACTCAAATTTTATAAACTCGACTCGAAAAAAATTCAAAAATTAAATTCGAGTTATAAAATAAGACTCTTCAACTCAAATAACTCGAAATTTTTTTACTCGACTCGATCGAACACTCATTTCTAACTGCAGTGTCACTGTTATAGATATTACATACATTATGATATAATTTATTTCTTAAAAATAAGTATGATTTTATATCGCGAATGTAATGATACTGTCGTGATAACCTTAAAAAACATTAGCTAAAATCTTACACTACGTTACAGTCACAATTTAACACTTTACGGCGGTGAGCAAGAAATAATCAACTTAACTTGGTTTCGGTTTTTGAACATATAAACATGATACTACATGTTGTCTACATTAAGGGAAAAAAAACACAAAAGAAAAGTATAGTTCACAAATTCATAGGTTTTGTTTATTGAAAAAGAAGAAAATATGTTAATTTTTTCTTTAAATACTAAATATTAACAAAGAATGGTATAAGGTTATTATTATTATTATTAATTTGGGGTAAGTATAAAGTAATATCTATTTAAAAATAACTCTCAACTATTTAACATTGAACGCTTACAACCTAATATTATTTATGTTCGAATTTAAGATTTTATGAAACAACAATAATTTATTTACCATCAAAATCGTCTGATAATGATGGAATGATACAAGGTTTTTGATTAGATGGATGGTTATGGTTAGTATTGTATCTTTCTATCCTTTATTAAAGCAACCAAGCCACTGAACATGCCTGCCTTTACAAAAATAAATATTCACTTTAACTTTAGGATTTTCTCATATTTTCTTCCATATTTTTGTGGAAAATCCTATGAAATAATAATCAACTTGAATATTACTCACCTTAATTTAGTCCTAAATACCGGCCACTAATAAATTTATTCATATTCAAATTTTAAAATATAAAATATAAAATGTGTTATCATATATTTTCAGTTTAAACTGATTTTAAGAATATTAAAACTATCTATCTTATTTTTAATTAAAAAGCATCTGATTTTACTAATACAAGGGGATTAATACAGAATTCATAGAATGATCTTAGTAATTAAAGGGAGTGTTCTTTTTATTAGAGGTATTGAATTCAAACAGTTACGTCTGCAAGGTGTATGCACGTTGTCAATGACTAAGAAAGATTCTAAACATATACTACCTTGTAATATCTCTAGATTATTACCAAAAAGAGAGATTCCAATAATTATAGTATTAAATTTTATAAAATTTATTCACACTACACTTTATAAAAACTTCCAACATATACTTTAAATATTTTTAATTTTCACTCACTATACTTTAAAATATTTTTATTTTTCTCACTAAACTTAATACATTAAGTTTTTTTGTCACTCAGTCGTTTTCTTACTAATATTGTTATAAATGTATTGTTATATAGATGCAAAACGACATCGTTTCAGTAAAAGTTTTGTTTCTTTTAAAACAACATTATTTTAATGACGTTAACTATTTAAAGGCGGAGTTAAAAAAATATAATGTATTAAGTTTAGTAAAAGAAATAAAGATTTTTAAAGTTTAGTGAATAAAATAGAAGTGAGAGTAAAGTTAAGTGACGAAAATTGTAGTTTACCCAAATTAGCATTGAAGAAATACAAACAGCTAAAAACAAAGAAACCAAATACATTTAACCAATAGAAAGTAACACTTGAAGAAACCAGATATCCTCTTCTTCTTCTTCGCTCTCTCTCTCTCTCTCTACAAATAATCTTTTATCAAGATCTCATCCACTTTCTCTCTCCAAAACTGTATCTTCTTCTTAATAATAATAATAATAATACTTTCGGGTCATTTTTATTTGGCTTCTCCAAGTTTCTTCTTAAGACCTATTAAATTTAACCTCTTTTTAGTTAGCTAGCTTCAAGATTATTGTTTCCCCACTTTTTCCTGAAATTTGGAAGCTCCCAAATTCACAGCGGTAAAAAGGGAAAGGTTTTATGATTTTCTTTGCATAGTGAATTCTACCTTATCTGTGTGTTTGAATGATTAGTTTAAGCTGTGCATTTGGCAATTTCTTGTGACTGGATCATGCTTTGTTACAATTCCTTGATTCGTGGTATCTAATTATCTGTTTACTATTTAGTGATCTAAAAGCAAGACCCAGATTAGAATATGTTGAGAAATGGGGTGTGTGTTGGGAAGAGAGGTATCTTCAGGGATCGTTTCAGAGTCCAGAAAGAATAAAAATGGAGATTTTGAATCCAATAGGGAAGTAGATAATGTTGCAGTTCCGAAGACTGATGCTAGTGTTGTAGAGGTTGAAAGTGAGGGTACCCAGGAGGAGGAAAAAGCTGATGGTATTGGTAAAAGAAAACAAAGGGTGGAAAGGAGAAAACCAAAGCCAAATCCAAGGCTTGGTAACATACCGAAACATTTGCGCGGAGAGCAGGTGGCCGCTGGATGGCCTTCGTGGTTGTCAGATGCATGTGGAGAGGCCCTTAATGGGTGGATTCCACGAAGGGCCGACACATTCGAGAAGATTGATAAGGTGGGGCAGTTTTTGCTTTTGTTCAATGTTATACTTGTCGAATGATGATGTCGAAAATGTAGTTTTCTTTGGATTGTTAAATGCTTTTAGTTGTGTTCTTTGTTCGATTTGTGGCATATAGATGGTCAATTTTGTAGCAGCTGACTTTATTTACATTATCTTGGATACTGTTTGATTCTTGGTCTTGTTCTCGATGCTGATATTTTTGAAGATGGTGTTTCGGTTTAAATACTTATCTTTCCTTACTAAAAGATAAGGTGCACTATTTTTCTTTTGTTCAATGTTATCCTTATTGAATGATGATGTAAAAAATGTAGTTTGTTTTGAAATGTTGGAGCATTTAACTGGTTGTGCCATTTAAGTTGTGGTCATTGTTTAATTTGTAGCATGTTGATGGCTGATTTTGTCGCCTCTGGTTTTAGTTACATCATCTTCAATGTTGTTTGGTTCTCGGATTGGTGTTCTGATTCAGACACTTACATTTGCATGCTAATGATAGATTGGCTCAGGAACATATAGCAATGTGTATAAAGCTAAAGATATGGTGACAGATAATATTGTTGCACTAAAGAAAGTCCGGTTTGATAATCTGGAACCTGAAAGTGTGCAATTCATGGCTAGAGAGATTCTCATATTGCGGAGGTTGGATCATCCCAATGTTATAAAATTGGAAGGTTTAGTTACTTCGAGGATGTCGTGTAGTTTGTACCTGGTATTTCAGTATATGGAACATGATTTGGCTGGGCTTGCAGCAAGCCCGCTAGTAAAGTTTACGGAGCCACAGGTTAGCCCCGACTCATCTTGTGATTTAAATTGGTAGTAAAATTTGTGGTTACATCCTTGCCAAGGTGGTGACTCAAGAAGTATGCTTAAAATATATGATACCATTGTAGGTTAAATGTTACATGCATCAACTACTCTCTGGACTAGAGCACTGTCACAACCGGGGAGTGCTTCACCGTGATATTAAAGGGTCCAATCTTCTTATTGATGATGAAGGTGTGCTTAAGATTGCTGATTTTGGGCTGGCAACATTCTTTGATCCTAACCATAAGCACCCAATGACTAGTCGGGTGGTTACTCTGTGGTATCGAGCCCCTGAGCTTCTTCTTGGGGCTACAGAATACGCTGTTGGTGTGGACCTTTGGAGTGTGGGATGCATTTTAGGTGAGCTCTTGGCTGGGAAACCCATTATGCCTGGTCGAACAGAGGTAGGGTTTTATTCATTTTGCTGTTTTTCGGGATTATTTTCTATATCTTTGTGCAAGATTATAGCCGGAAGGTATTTCGGCATCACTGCTCATCTGGGAAGTTATTTCTTTCTCACTTTCTCGTTTAACTTAATTTCTTAAAAGTTTGCTGTATTCTGTGTTTAGGGCATACATCATATTGACTGGAGGGTGATATTTTGCAACCAATAAATTACAATATCATATCTTGAATATTTCATTATTTTCTCTTTCTGTTCTTTTGCATGTTGAAAATGAACAGGTGACATTTGGTGTAATTGTACTACCGTTTATTGCCGCTAACTGTTTATGTTTTGATCAATTAGGTGGAACAATTACATAAGATATACAAGTTATGTGGTTCACCATCAGATGAATACTGGAAGAAGTCAAAGTTGCCAAATGCAGCCTTGTTTAAACCTCGAGAGCCTTATAAACGATGCATAAGGGAGACATTTAAAGATTTCCCACCGTCATTGCTGCCCCTTATAGATACTCTTCTTGCAATTGATCCAGCAGAACGTTCGACTGCTACCGCTGCATTAAGAAGTGAAGTGAGTTCTTTGTTTTCAATGAACATTCTCTTCATCTCTTTATTCTTGGCATCTTTTTGACATTTTATTTATAACGATTGATTTATCGTGGAGATGCTCTTTTGAAATGACCATTTTAATATCCTCTACAGTTCTTCACGACGGAACCTTATGCTTGTGAACCTTCTAGCCTCCCAAAATATCCACCCAGTAAAGAGATGGATGCAAAACGACGAGATGATGAAGCTCGGAGGTCAATTCTTTTGCTTTAATCACCGACTGTTTTACAAAACTCTGCTAGCAGATTAGATTTCAAGAAATGTTTTAGTTTGATGGAATGTCATGGAAAAAAGGTTATATTCAGTTATACACATGCATAAGAATGTGAGATACCTTTTAGTGCTTGCTCTGTTGGAAAGATCGAACATGGTTTGCATGTTCAGATACGGAGATTCAGGTCTTTCTGGATCTTACTTGCAATGTCTTAAATGATTCTTTACTAAATGTATATGATAGAACTTGTTATGACTTGAGAAACTTTGAATTTTGCTGGTTGGTTAGATCAGTGTAAATGTGCAATGTTTAGGATTTTTCAAAGCGGTATTGTTCGAGTTTAGTTCCATTTGAGTTTTAACCACACTGTTAATGGCGTGGGAATTTGTTTTCTACCCATGGTTGTCTGCTTAGAAAGTTTTCAATATATTTCATTATGATTTTTGAAGCTCGTACTTGTGTCCTGCTCTCGATTTCACAGGAAAATGCAAATATACATTTGAAAGCATCAAGTCATTTATATCTCCTGTATATATTATCTGTAATTGACAGTGACATCTAAATTTGCAAAATCAGAGCGGCCGGTAAAGCCGAGGGTGATGCTGCAAGGAAGACAAGGACACGCAATCGTGCTAGTGCAATCCCTGCTCCAAAAGCCAATGCTGAGCTTAGGTCTAATCTTGATGTAAGTCGGATGATTAACTTTTGTCAACAACTGCTATCTCATTTATTTTCTTCAAAGATGGACACTCCTTTTTCTTTTTGTTTCATGTTTCTTTTATACCGTGTTTCCCCTAAGCAAACAACAAGCATCGCATCGCATTGATCCTGCACTCGTTCCTTGTGATTACAACGAGAAGTTCTGGGTCTAGCCGTGACCAACATAGTTAAAATCTTCATAACTAATTTTGGGTTTCCTTCTGAAGCAGAGAAGGCGCCTAATATCACACGCCAATGCAAAAAGCAAAAGCGATAAATTCCCCCCACCACACCAGGATGCAGCTCTCGACTTTCCGTTAGGAGCATCACATCGCATTGATCCTGCACTTGTTCCTCCGGATATCTCCTTCAGCACTACATCATTCACTTATTTGAAAGAACCAATCCAAACTCGGTCAGGTCCATTGGTCGAATCTGCCAACACTGGTGCTTCAAGACGAAAGAAGCATGTTGCAGGCGGAGGTTCACACGAATCATCTAAGTCTTCAGCAGGATCCCAAAACGGAAAAAGTGGTGATACCAGGATTAAAGGAAAGAAAAGCATACTTTAAACTTTGAAAGTGTATATAAGAAAAGGATTTATGAAATTAGACGATGGAATTCGCTGACAGTGTCTACAGTCAATGCAGGTATAGTCAATAGGTTCTTGTTTGTTTTCAGTCATAGAAGCATGAATATTGTTTTGTTAAAAATGCATTAAAGGGTTGAAAGAAACTGTTCTATGTATATATACACTCACGCATATATATATATAATATAACAGATCATTTTTTTGTCAAATATATATATATATATATATATATATATATATATATATAACAGATCATTTGTTACTGTTGGGACTAAAGAGGCCATATATGTATGATATTAGAAAAGAAAAGAAATCATATTCTAATATATCCTTAACTTGGTGGTCCTTTGTAACTTTCAGATTCCTCAATTAATATTCTTGACATATATATATATATATATATCAAAGAACTGATAACTCATGTATTAATGTCGTACCTGTGCACTATATCATGTTACAATTCTATTTAAGGTATTTTATAATAATTCATATATATATATATATATATATATATATATATAATTTTTGCAGCAATCTTGTGTACGTATTGTTTTGTGTGTTTTTTTTTTCAATTCCATATTTGTGTTATGCTTAATTGTCTTATGTAGAGATGATCTAGGATATTATGTTGGAAGAGAACTTATGAAATTTAAGGGTCAAAAATACAACAAATATTTAAATTATTTGAAAATTTAAAATTTTAAGAGACACCTCGGTATTTCTTCATCCATCTTGGGTCATATGTATGTATGTATTAGCAAGGAATCATGGAGCTGATGAACACAAACAATGCTTTAAAGTTAGTGATAGGTTAACAATGTTCCCATCTTGTTTTATTTGTATAAAATGGGATTGAAACCTTTTTGAGGAAATCTCTTTAAATTGATGGTTGGTAACAATAGAATTGGACCCCAAAAATAAAAGAAGAAAGATGCAGTTGGACCATGCAAGCCTACACAACAACTTGGGTCACCCCAACAAATGAAAATGATTAAGAATATATGCATCAAATATGTTAGAATTCAAATCTAATTTTACTACTTATGATGGCAGTATGGATAATTCTTGAACATTATGGAAATCAATGTTGGCAAAAGAAAAGAAATTAAAGAGGCAACAAGATGATATAGTTGCATGAAGTTTGAAATTGTCAAAGTTGTCAACACACTTGGCAAAAGGTGGCAAAAGCTAGAAGATTCTTGATTAGTGAAGCATGATCTTGAATTACTTAAGAACTAAGCATGGAAAATAAACATGTGACAATTGATGATGGAAGGGAATTTCGTTAAGATAAGGAACTCCATGTGGCAATACAAGAAGGATTTGGAAATGCCTAGATCTTTCATTAAGGAGGTTAATTACCCTTATAAATATATGTCTATAGCATTAATATAAATGTATGCAAAGTGAAAGAGAAGGTATATGAGGAAAAGCTTAGAAAAGCAAGGACGAGAAATAGCTTAGCAAAGCTATGAGAGAATTGAGTAAAACTTAGAATAGTGAGATTGTATTTGTAAACAAGCCGCAGCTAGTGTTGTAGTGTTGTAATATTGTAATATTGAGGTAACGTTGTTGTAACATATTTTGCCTCGTATTAATAATAGGGCGAGTTTTATAAATTACTCGAGTGCCCACCTACGTTTCCAACAAAATAAATATATATTTTTTAGGAAAGAAAACATTCTTTAATTAATCGGAAATATCGTCTTACAAGACAAGAGAAGAAATAAAATCCGGAAAATCACAAGTAAAGTCGACAGAAGCATTTGCAGTAGATGACCAACTAGCTAAAGCATGAGCAGTGGAATTTTCCGACATGAGGAGATGCATCCAGTAGTTGACGAACTTTGATAAGGTAATAACTTACGACGGAGAGATCAAGGAGACGACTAAGTAGTTGGTGAACCAGATTCGAAGTATCGCTATCAACGACCACAGTTGGAACATTAACCTATCACTAACTTGAAAGCATGTTGCAAAGGGTAGTAGTGAAACTGAAAACAATTAAGTGAACATTATCGATATTATTGAATGGTTGAAACTTGAAAGTGTTTTTTGCACATATAAAAAATAATTAAATGGTTTTTAATTTATTAAAAATTTGATATGTATGAGTATGATCTTTGTTTATATGTATACAATTATCGAATTAAGCTTTAATTTTCTACTGTGATGGTTTTTACATGATATTGCAGATTTGTTGTTGATAATATAATATACGAATTTATGATCTGCATTAGCTGGTGATGATCATGTTACGTGTGGATATTATTCTTTTTAATTATTAATTTAAGTATTTAAAATAGGTATATAGTATAATTCCTGGTTATCTCCATGATTGGATATCTCACTGTGCAAATGCTAGCTATTATAGCATAAGCATATTGAACTTACACTTGACACCTTGCATGAGCCTATTGAACTTACATTCTACCATAAACAAACGCCTTATTATAAGAAAATTCTAATTTCGAGTACCATAATCTTATCTTAAAAGCTTATTCCAATAGGATTAATTTCTTATGGATTAAATGATGATTTCAAACAAGGACGGACGTAGAATTTTAGAAAATGATAAAAATAAATTATCAATAAAAAATATCTAAAATATATGATAATTTGAAATCTCATGGCATGCATGAGTACATGCAAGGCATATATAGTTAGTTCCATGCTTTCTACGTGCAGATTCATGCAGGTAAAAAGCGGAAGAATTTGCATGTATTTGTCATGATATTTTACATTGATTTCAGCTGCCATTTCTGTTTAAGAAACTTTTTCCAATAATATCTTTATTAAGATAAAGAATAGAAGATATTTTGGGTCCCCATTCTTCTTTGTAAAAAAATACTGTAAAGGCTTGAATAAGTACCAAACATGCTGAAGGAGACAAAATGGAATGAATTCCTTATTCCCATTCCTTGCTTCCAAACAATCTCTAAGAGCATTTCCCCCCCCCCCTTTTTTTCTTGTATTTATTAAAACTAATCCCAATGCTTGCTTCATATAAGTGATTTAGTTCAAAGAGTCCAATTTTTTTTAATATAAGGTTATAAATATGGGGATTTGAATTTTAAATTTATTAAAGGTATATTTTCAATGAAGGGAAAAGCGACGCTAAGGCAAGAAAGGCATAAGACTTACGCAGGAATCTTGGTTGAAGTTGAGAGCCCATTTTTGAAGGTCTGGAGAACAAAGATAGATAGTGGATTCCCTCGAAACTTTATAAAATCCGTGGAATAAGATTCTTGCCTTTTGCCAGTAGGGACGAAAATGATGAATTCTCACGAATTAATGGATCGATTCCAATACCTAATGTAAGCTAATAATAACAACGTGTTACATAATTTCCAGGAAAGTTGCTTCTTCAGAGCCATTCAAATGGCTTTTGCACTGCTTTCCCAACATGGTCTGGTCAAGTTTATCATAATTATGGACGTAGTATTTGCTGCAGTGGTATATATCTAACATACATACATACATACATACATATATGTGTGTGCGGGGCCTACAGGAGGGATAATATCACTTTTTTTCTAGTGAGTGTGAATATTGGATGGGGGAGGTGAGGTTGTTCCATCAGTTTCAGTCCCAGATTCTATGCTTTCCCTCCCTATGTTGCTTTATAAAGCCATGCTTGGGGCTTACATTTTGCTTGTAACAAGTGGCCATACGAGAGGGGGTGAAGAGGTTTTCGAGCAAAGGATCGATCAAATTTGGGAAGAACATGAACCCGAGAATGGGGATTCATAATGAGAGGCATTTGTTCCTGCAAGGTAACCATGGAGATTCCGGCCTTGTACTTTCGACTGATGCCAAGCCTAGATTGAAATGGACTCCTGATCTTCACGAGCGATTCATCGAAGCCGTTAACCAGCTTGGCGGAGCCGACAGTTAGTACACCAATGACCAAAGACTCCAAGAATTACCCGAATAAACCATGTGCATATATACTTATTTTCTCTGTATTTGTTGCAGAGGCCACACCTAAAACCGTGATGAAACTAATGGGAATTCAAGGCCTTACCTTATGCCATCTCAAAAGTCATCTTCAGGTAATTTATCAAACATCATCCGGAAACATGACTGTTTTTGTTCTTGTTGTTGGATATCTCGATTGTACACATCTTCTAGATGATTATCGATTTTTCGATGATTATGATATACCTATATCTGGTTTTGACTGCAGAAATACAGGCTTAGTAAAAATCTCAACGTACAAACTAACAATGGCTGTGCCAAAATAGGTAAACTACAGTGTTAATTCCTTGTCCAACAAGTTTTCAATTATCTATGAAGATTGCATTTTGATTCAATGAATATAGGTGCGGCTGCAATGACAGACGAAAGAATATCTGAAGTAAACAACATCCCAATGAATTACTTTAGTATTGGACCTCAGACAAACAAGTAAGATGATACATCTTCATTGTTATTTTTTCAT
Organism: Hibiscus syriacus; assembly: GCF_006381635.1. Classification (NCBI taxonomy): domain Eukaryota; kingdom Viridiplantae; phylum Streptophyta; class Magnoliopsida; order Malvales; family Malvaceae; genus Hibiscus; species Hibiscus syriacus. The sequence continues at coordinate 3,124,583 of NW_024062956.1, forward strand.
TCAATCATATATGTGTATATATATGTACATATATTGACTTTGATGTTCATCGATCCAGGGGAATACAAATAGGGGAAGCGCTGCAAATTCAAATTGAAGTGCATAGAAGGCTGCATGAGCAGCTCGAGGCGCAAGGGAAGTACCAACAGTCGGTGTTGGAGAAAGCTCAAGAGACTCTCCATAGACAGAATTTGGGCACCGTGGGGCTCGAAGCGGCCAAAGTTCAGATATCGGAACTGGTGTCGAAAGTGTCGAACCAATGCCTGAACTCGGCGTTATCAGATTTGAAAGAATTACAAGGTTTATACCGTCAACCGAATCCTGCCAATGACTGTTCAATGGATAGTTGCTTGACATCATGTGAAGGGTCTCTAAAAGATCAAGAAATACACAATAATGGAATGTGTTTAAGAAGATACGGTACTCACAAAGATCCATTGATGCACCAAACCGAGCCAAAATCGTCCGAAAACAAAATGATCGGCGACGAATTGTTTACGGACAGGAGCTGCAGTGATTTATCGACGAGTGTGGGATTACGAGGAAGCTTTTCCAATGGAAAATTCGAAGAGCATAGTTTCACAGATGAAGGAAACAAAAGGGTCGATTCAGTTAATAGATTGCCTTACTTTGCAACGAAGCTGGATTTAAATGTTGATGAAGAACACAATCTTGGGTCTTCAAGTTGCAAACAGTTTGGTCTCAATGGTTTTAGTTGGAGCTGAAGATTGAGATTCTCGGTCTTCAAGATTTCCGAACACAAATAAGATTTCTTTCGATTCAACATTGGATGTCGGTGAAGAAAATTCTTGTTCTTTATGATTGCATCTTACATAGCATTAGATATTTGGAGCTAGATTATAGTTTTGTTTTGGTTTTTTACGCATCGTTTAAGACCACACTTTTGATGATTTTAAAAAAGTTTATTGAAATGATTATTTTAGTTTTTTATTTCTCTTAGAACATTTTAATCTCTAATGTTTTATTTTATGGTAAAAATGTCCTTAATATTATAAATATATACTTGAAAATATATATGTTGGCGTTGATTACAGAATGCAAAGTGTACATGTTCATGATATGCAAATGATGCTAAGAAAACAAAAATGAAAACAATCAGTTGGAGATGCGGGGTATCGATCCCCGTACCTCTCGCATGCTAAGCGAGCGCTCTACCATTTGAGCTACATCCCCGCTGTTTTGATTTTCGAATTTGTTAATATAAGATACAATTTAGACTCTGGACAAACACCAATCCATTGAACGCGCACTAAACTCAAACTCAAGGAATCTGAAAATGGATGAAACTTTAAAGCTGTTTGTTGAAAGTTTCGGAGTTTTCTTGAGTTTTGGGTCCCATCAATTCTTTTCCCGCTCGGTTCTTCGGTGGGTTTAAAGTAACGCTTCCCCCTTTTTTTTATGGTATGTTGAGATTGCGTGCTTCCCCTCTTTACAAAATGACAAGTAAAACGTTTGTTTGATTAGCTGAATTAGGTGGTTGGGTCATTTTTGGAATTTGAAATGATCCCATTTTCTGATTCCCGTTGTTTATCATTTGTATCTTTTTACTGTTTTTATTGTAATTTATGTTTATTGTTCGTTTGCTTCAACAATTTCCGTTTAATTTCCATGATTTATGGTAATTTATATGTGCAATGAGCTCTTGTGGGGTTTAAGAACTGTCCAATTCAGTGAAAAAGATGGATGATTGTGTTTAATGGAGATGGTCATAGTAGAGTCAGATATTCGAATATCATACTCATTGGAAAACTGGGTCTGCTCCAGTTTGCTTGTTCTCCCTTTCTAAGTGCATACTATTTATTTATGGAAAACTGGTTCTTTGAATTCTATGGTTTACTTAGATGAGTGATTGAAGCAGAATTAAGGAATTATAAAACATCCGAATCTAAATCCTTGATAAGTGAGCTACTACTCGTAGTTATATTAATGTTTTGACAATTATCTCTTATATTCCAAAACTTATCCGATTTCGCTTGTATATTACCTGCATGCAAATCTCTAAAATTCCTATGAGGAAATGACTTTATGGCCTTCCAAAGTTATGTCTTACCTCTAATCTTTCATACCGAACATGGATTCCCTCTGTTGGCCAAATGATACTTATTTTGTGAAGATCGAATATTCTTTTACAATTTGTACTTACAGAATGCGGAGCATGTCAATCCGTCGGTTTTGGTTGGCAAACATTGTTGCGACCTTCTTGGATAACTCCCATCAATGCCTTAAACTATTCTAAGGGCATTCTTTTATTTTTGCTTTAATCAGACTCTAATTTTAGGTTTGCATCATTTAAATATTTATTCGGCATAGTTTGTAACAACCCGGAAAATTTTGAAGAAAAAATATTATTAATTAAGTAAATTGGCAAAGTTTGAGGATTAAATTGGAAGTTTTAAAAATTTGAAGTCCTTTTTAGAAGTTGAAGAAAATTCAATGATCAATCCCTGAATTATACCTTTGAGTGTCGACAGGCTTTTCTTTTAAAGGAAATGAATTGGTTTCTGCGTGAAAACACAGAAAACCAATTCATAAAATTCCTTTTCTAGCAACCTTCTTTCAAGTCCGATCCCGACGCCGTTCGACATCCAATCACCAAATTAAAACCACCATCGTGTTCATCTTCGACCCGTGATCAAAACCCAATAAACCAATTATAGCGAAACGCTGCCAAACGACGTGAATTTCGAGTCAAAGTCTCGACGTTTTTTTTAGCACCACCGCCGAGAAAATCTTAAATTCATCTTTGATCGTTGATCAGTTTTCGACACCTCTCGCACCATCGTGTTCCTTGTGTCGTTCCGAGTCCGACCGTGTCCTCTTTGTCTCTGTAGGCGACGGCGCGTGAGGGAGGAGAAGCGGTCAAAGTTCCGATCGAGTTGAAATTGAGCTCTCCACCATTCAAAATTTTGAACCGAGGTTGGTAAGTGACTCAAAAGCGCTTAAAAGAATTTTTGGAATTTTTTTCGGGAATTTTTGGAGACCGGAGGACGCCACACGAGCCCCCACATGCCGTCCCTACGCGTGGGGAAGAATCGGACGAGTGATAGGTTAGGTTGACCGGCTTGACCCGACCCGACCCGGTGATATTTTGGGAATTATTTTTAAAACGGTGATATTTTGGGAATTATTTTTAAAACAGTGATATTTTGAGAATTATTTTTAAAATGGTGATATTTTGAGAATTATTTTTAAAACGGTGATATTTTGGTAATTATTTTTAAAAAGGTACTATTTTGTAATTTTCGAATGTGACTATTGAACTCCTTTGACCATAACTTTGACTGGTTTTAAACGGCCATTAAACGACCTTTGATTTTGTTCGAGTATACTTATTCTGACATTTTTCGATGTGTTGAATCCGTTTCCGAAGTCCGTTTTGCCATATTCAAACCTGAAGACCTCCAAATCATCAGTCAAACACGTTGACTTTGATTTTGACCAAGAATTTGAATTTTTGAAAAGTCAACTTTATGTTTTTCGATGTCCTGATTCTGATTCCGCAATCCGTTTGGTCAAATTCAGACTCGAAATCCTCCAAATTTATAGTCAAACCCAGAAAATGCTTATATACTTAAGAATTTTAGCTTTGAACAATTAAGTAAGACTTGAGACTGATAAATTATTATTGTTTGAAGGTGCAAGAGACTCTCCTGATCGTTCGACAGCTCGACCCAGCTCCTCTAGATCAGTTAAACCACGTGTACCAATATTCACCCGTAAGACCCGTAAATTTTATAATTTTAGAGATTAATTATGTTACCCATTAATAATATAGATTTATTATGAATTAGGTTCGAAAACTGTAGAAGAGCGTGGTGAGACCAGCAATCAGTAGATATACTATTTGAACCTATTATCGAGGTGTGTTCCCTATTTATTACTGAACTATTTTATTTGTTTTAATATGTGGTACACTGAATTCTATGGTTATTGTTTTATTGATGCACCGATTTAATGTGATGGTTTCTGGATTATGACTGATATCTGTTTTTTTTTTGAAATGGTATATGATTACCATGTTTATGGATTTATGGAATTTATGTCACGGTGCAATTGAATTTTTGGAATACGAATTTATAAAGTACAGACCTAATGTGACTCTTAGATAGGCTCTGTGGCCTTGAGATCATTCTCGGGTAGGCCCTGCGACCCTAAGATGTATTCTTAGGTAGGCCTCACGGCCTCGAAATCTATCTTGGGTAGGCTCTCAGGCCCTAAGATGTTCCCTTAGGGTAATTCTTTTAAGAGATTTACTGTAATATAATTTTATGAGATTTACTGGACTATGATTTGTTTAGTGTACCTATCATGATTTTATAGTAATATTGGGACACACTGAGCCTAGCTCACTTTTCGAAAATGTTTTCCCCTTTCAGATACTGTTGGTTAGATACACCTGATCGAGCACTTGGAGGATCAACATATCTCTTGAAGTATATCGTATTGTAATGTGTTATCTTTTAAGTTGACTCTATTTTGGTAACATGGCCCTTATTTTAAAGTATTATATTTTATAATGATTACTCCTTTGCTATTTATATTTGGGTTATCGTAAATTTGGATTTTTAAGACATGTTTAAATTAATTTTTTTTTCATTATATTTATGAGTTGTGTTTTTATAGTATAAATTATTATAATTTCATAAACGTCATTTATAATGTGATTTTACCTTGATTGAATAATGGTTTCGGAAAAATATCTTTAAGAATCATGAATGTGATCCACTAGACTTAGTCGAAACGCATAGGTCGGGTTTAGAGGGTTATATTTAATTGGTATCAGAGCTTTTGGTTTTTAAACCTCGGACTGTGTATGAGTCCAAATTGAAAATATGGTTTTGAAATATTTTACAAAACAAGTTATTAAGGCCATGTCACAAAGTTTTTACGGTTTTAATTGTGTTCGAGACTCTAAGTGCTTATCTAACCCTAAGTTTTATCTTCTGTAGTAAACTAGAGATCTATCAAAATGAGTGCTAGACGTGGATGTCAAACTAGACGAGGTCGAGTGGCTAGATTTACAGACCCGATCGACGAGATTCGAGTAGATCCCACACATCTGACAAATGATCTTACTCCTACGACCCCACCTCCTACTGCTGGTATTGGCATGACTACACCGATCAGGGGAGCAACCGATAGTGAGCCAGATTCTACCAAAGTTGCATTTGATGAGAATTTGGGTAAACAATTTCTACAGTTGATTCAAGGAGCGGTCAGAGTTGCTGGTGTTGGATCTGAGGTGCCTATTTCTCATACTCTGATTGCCAATGGAGTCAGAACTGTTGGAGGACAATTTGGTGGAGTTCCTACTGAAGCAGAAGATTGGATCCAGGATACTGAGAGACGTATGGATCAGTTGGGTTTGGACCTAACTAAGAGATATTTGGGGGCAGTAACGATGTTAGATGGCAATGCACACACCTGGTGGGAGTCAGTGGTTAGTAGTGTTTCGACCGATCGTTTGACGTGAGATTTCTTTAAAGAGCGCTTTAGGAGCTGATTCTTGGGTGAACGTTACTTAGTTCAGAGACGACAATAGTTTCAGGACTTGGTTCAGGGTGACATGCTTGTTTTAGAGTATGAGATAGAGTTCTTGAAATTATTAAAGTATAGAATTAGTCTGGTGTCTATCGAGAGAGATCGATGCCGTAAATTTGCCCTCGGACTCAGATACGAGCTACGTAGGCAGGTGGTTGCTCTTCAAGATGATATTTTTGATGTGCTGGTGAGCAGAGCCAAAGATGCTGAGGAGATGGAGGCTTTAGCTTTTGGTAGAGAGTGTGTTGATCAGGAGCGATCTAGGAAATCTTTTGGTCCTACTGAATCATTCGCACTATCCGATAAGAGGACTCGTACTTCAACCCCTTAGAGGAGCAATACACGCTTCAGGCCTGCAGCATCTTCACCTTCAGTTATTAGTAGAGGTGGTTCTTTGGTTCCATTTCAAGTGCCTCCTTGTGACTTTTTTGGTAAACGACACACATGAGAGTGTTATAGGAAGACCGGAGCATGTTTTCATTGTGGATCTAGTGGTCATTTTCGGAGGGATTGTCCTCAGCTAGCTTCGTCTGAGTGGACCGTTACCCATACTCCTGTGCGTTCTTAGACTACAGTTCAGACTCCAATTAGAGATCGTAGCCAAGGAAAGGCGAGATGATCAACGTCCAAGATAGACAGTAGAGCCCGAACTCAACAGCATAGAGGGCCAACAGTTTCTGAGGCTAGACAGCCAGCTTTGGTTTATGCCACTAGACGTCGGGATGACAGAGATGAGCTTGAGGTTATTGCAGGTACATTTACTATTTATTCTATCCCATACTTTGCATTACTGGACAATGGCTCCACCCGTTCCTATGTATCGAGCTCATTATCTTGAAACCTTCAGATTCCGATCGAGAATACTGATAATACTGTAACAGTTACGAGTCCAGTAGGAAAGGCAGTATTAGTGAATAAGGTATTTCGGCGTTGTCCTCTGGAGGTTCAGGGAGAAATTTTTCTCGTTGATCTTATGGAACTTCCTTTAGAGGAGTTCGATCTAATTCTTGGGATGGATTGGTTGAATAAACACAAGGTAAATCTGGATTACGAATACAAGCGAGCTACTCTGAAGACTTCAGATGGTCGGACTGTTGTGTTAATTGGTGAACGTCACGGATATCTATCCAATATAGTTTCAGCTATGGAAATAGATCGTATGATCAGAAAGGGATATGAGACTTTTATTACCTGTATTTTGAACACTAAAGGTTCCTTGTCCACGATCAAGGAGATTCGTACAGTTAGTGAGTTTCCTGATTTTTTCCGGAGGAGTTGCTTAGGTTACCTCCTTATATAGAGGTAGAGTTCGAGATTGAGACTTATGCGGGATCTTCACCTATTTCTATGGCACCTTATCGCATGGCTCCAAAGGAACTTAAGGAGTTGAAGGTCCAATTGCAAGAATTATTCAATCGAGGATTTATTTGGCATAGTACTTCACCCTGGGGAGCTCTAGTTCTATTCGTGAAAAAGAAGGATGTGTCGCTAAGGCTATGTATTGACTATCAGAAGTTGAACAAGATAACGATCAAGAATAAATACCTATTACCCAGGATTGAAGACTTATTTGATCAATTACGAGGAGATATTGTATTCTCTAAGATTGATCTTCATTCGGGGTATTATCAATTGAAAGTTAAGGGGTCGGATGTTGCAAAAACGGTCATTCACACTAGATATGGTCATTATGAATTCTTAGTAATGCCTTTTGGTTTGACGAACGCTCCCGCAGCTTTCATGGATTTGATGAATCGTGTGTTCCAGCCATATTTGGATCAATTTGTGGTTGTCTTTATTGATGATATTCTGGTTTATTCTCGGATGGAAACAGAGCATGACGACCATTTGAAGATTGTTCTACGGACTTTGAGAGAACATCGTCTATATGTCAAACTAAGCAAGTGTGAGTTTTGGCTTCAAGAAGTGTCGTTTCTGGGGCATATTACTTCTGCGCGAGGTATTCAGGTCGATCCAAGCAAGATCGAGGCTATTATGAATTGGAAACGACCCAATAATGTCTCTGAGATCCGCAATTTCTTGGGCTTGGTTAGATATTATCGACGTTTTGTCGAGGGCTTCTCGATCATTGTTGCTCCTTTGACAAAGTTATTAAGGAAGAACGTGTCGTTTGACTGGGGCGAGGTACAACAGGAGAGCTTTGAGAAATTAAAGGCGGTTTTGACTCAAGCACCAATGTTGATTCAACCAGAGTCCGAGAAGGATTTTACAGTGTATAGTGATGCTTCACATTTAGGACTTGGTTGTGTTCTAATGCATGAGGCTAAGGTAATGGCTTATGCGTCACGTCAACTGCGACCGCATGAGTGTAATTAGCCTACTCATGATTTAGAGTTAGCAGTGATTTTTGCCTTGAAGATTTGGAGACACTATCTTTATGGAGAGAATTGTTACATTTTCACTGATCATAAGAGCTTAAAGTATCTTCTGACACAGAATGAGCTTAATTTGAGACAACAGCGCTGGCTAGAGCTTCTAAAGGATTATGATTGTGTGATTGATTATCACCCTGGTAAAGCTAACATTGTGGCAGATGCTTTGAGTCGAAAGGCGGTATCGGAGTTGAGGTCTTTATTGGCTAGGATGAATTTATATGACAATGGCACTTTGTTAGCAGAATTACAAGTTAAGCCGGCTTTGGTTGATGAAATTAAAGTTAAGCATCCCCTTGATAGCTCCTTGCTATCCATCTTTGAGCAAGTAGAGCAGGGGACAAGCTCAGATTACGCTCTTGATCATGATGGATTTTTATGCTTTATGGGTCGATATTGTGTGTCTGATGATGCTGAGTTGAAGCAGATTATTCTTAATGAGGCCCACAGTAGTCCATATGCTATGCACCTTGGTGGAGATAAGATGTACCGGAATTTGAGAGAGAGGTATCATTGGGTCGGCATGAAGAAGGACATCTCGGATTTTGTGGCTAGGTGTTTGACTTGTCAGCAAGTTAAAGCAGAGCATCAACATCCATCAGGTTTGTTACAGCCTATCAAGACTCCTGAATGGAAATGGGAGCGTATTACTATGGATTTTGTTACCGGCTTACCTATGACTCCTTCGAAAAAGGATTCAGTTTGGGTGATTATTGACAGACTTACAAAGTCAGCTCACTTCATTCTTGTACAGGTAAATTATACTTTGGACAAGCTGGTGAGATTGTATATTTCGGAGATTATCAGATTGCATGGTGTTCCATTGTCTATTATTTCTGATCGAGATCTGAGATTTACTTCGAGATTTTGGAAGGCGCTACATACGGCTTTGGGAACAAGATTGGATTATAGTACATCCTTTCATCCACAAACTGATGGTCAATCTGAGAGAGTGATTCAGATTCTGGAGGATATGTTGCGGGGTTGCGTAAATTATTTTCATGGTAGCTGGGAGAACTTTTTGCCATTGGCTGAATTTGCTTACAATAACAGTTATCAGACCAGCATTCGTATGACACCCTACGAAGCACTCTATGTGTGTAGATGTCGCACCCTGATTTGTTGGACTGAGTTGCGTGATCGGAAGACTTTGGGACCTGAGTTAGTTCGCGAGACGGAGGACATAGTCAAATTGATCCGTGACCGTATGAAAGAGGCATTTGATAGACATAAGTCTTATGCAGATCAAAGGAGAAAATATATTCAGTTTGAGGTTAGAGATCATGTATTTTTGAAGGTATCTCCGTGGAAGAAAGTACTGAGATTCGGGCGTAAGGGTAAATTGAGTCCAAGATTTATTGGACCATTTCATATTTTGAAGAGGATAGGACCTGTTGCATATCAGCTTGAGTTGCCCAATGAGCTCAGTCGTATTCATGATGTCTTTCATGTATAAATGTTGAGGCGATACCGTCCAGATCCAAGTCACATTATTCAGGTTGAGGAGGTAGAGCTGAGGACTGATTTGTCATATGAGGAGGAGCTCATTCAGATCTTAGAAAGTGATGAGCGAGTTCTTCGGAATAGGCGGAGTAATCGAGGCCCCTCTGAAGCTACTTAGGAGACATTAGAGCCAATGGAGGCTCAGTTTCCTCAACTATTCTCATGAGGTAAATTTCGAGGACGAAATTTCTTATAGAGGGGGAGAATTGTAACAACCCGGAAAAATTTGAAGAAAAAAAATTATTATTAATTAAGTAATTTGGCAAAGTTTGAGGATTAAATTGGAAGTTTTGAAAATTTGAAGTCATTTTTAGAAGTTGAAGAAAATTCAATGACCAATCCCTGAATTATACCTTTGAGTATCGACAAGCTTTTCTTTTAAAGGAAATTAATTGGTTTCTGCGTGAAAACACAGAAAACCAATTCATAAAATTCCTTTTCCAACAACCTTCTTTCAAGTTCGATCCCGATGCCGTTCGACATCCGATCGTCAAATTGAAACCACCATCGTGTTCATCTTCGACCCGTGATCAAAACCCAATAAACCAATTATAGTGAAACGCTGCCAAACGACGTGAATTTCGAGTCAAAGTCTCGACTTTTTTTTAGCACCACCACCAAGAAAATCTTAAATTCATCTCCGATCGTTGATCATCGTGTTCCTTGTGTCGTTGTGAGTCCGACGGTGTCCTCCTTGTCTCCGTAGGCGGTGGCGCGTGAGGGAGGAGAAGCGGTCAAAGTTTCGATCGAGTTGAAATTGAGCTCTCTACCATTCAAAAATTTGAACCGAGGTTGGTAAGTGACTCAAAATCGCTTAAAAGAATTTTTGGAATTTTCGCGCCGTCCCTGCACGTGGGGAAGAATCGGACGGGTGATAGCTTAGGTTGACCGGCTTGACCCGACCTGACCCGTTGACCCGACCGGACCCGACCGGACCCGACCCGTTGACCCGACTTGGTGATATTTTGGGAATTATTTTTAAAACGGTGATATTTTGGGAATTATTTTTAAAACGGTGATATTTTGAGAATTATTTTTAAAATGGTGATATTTTGGGAATTATTTTTAAAATGGTGATATTTTGGTAATTATTTTTAAAAAGGTGTTATTTTTGTAATTTTCGAATGTGGACTATTGAACCCCTTTGATCATAACTTTGACTGGCTTTAAACGACCATTGATTTTGTTTGAGTATACCTATTCTGACATTTTTCGACGTGCCGAATCCGTTTCCAAAGTCTGTTTTGCTAAATTCAAACCCGAAGACCTCCAAATCATCAGTCAAACCCGTTGACTTTGATTTTGACCAAGAATTTGAATTTTTGAAAAGTCATACTTTATGTTTTTTGACGTCCTGATTCCGATTCCGCAATTCGTTTGGTCAAATTCAGACTCGAAATCGTCCAAATTGATAGTCAAACCTGGAAAATGCTTATATACTTAAGAATTTTAGCTTTGAACAATTAAGTAAGACTTGAGACTGATAAATTATTATTGTTTGAAGGTACAAGAGACTATCATGATCTTTCGATAGCTCGACTCAGCTCCTCTAGATCAGTGAAACCACGTGTTCCAGTATTCACCCGTAAGACCCGTAAATTTTATGATTTTAGAGATTAATTATGTTACCCATTAATAATATAGTGTTATTATGAATTAGGTTCGAAAACTGTAGCGGAGCGTGATGAGACCAGCAATCAGTAGATATACTATTTGAACCTATTATCGAGGTGTGTTCCCTATTTATTATTGAACTGTTTTATTGATGCACCGATTTAATGTGATGATTTATGGATTATGACTGCTATCTGATTTTTGTTTTGAAATGGTATATGATTACCATATTTATGGATTTATGAAATTTATGTCACGGTGCAATTGAATTTTTGGAATACGAATTTATAAAGTACAACTTTGATCAAGCTGGAAAATTTTACGGATCTAATGTGACTCTTAGGTAGGCTCTACGGCCCTGAGATCATTCTCGGGTAGGCCCTGTGAACCTAAGATGTGTTCTTAGGTAGGCCCCATGGCCCCGAAATCTATCTTGGGTAGGCTCTCAGGCCCTAAGATGTTCCCTTAGGGTAACTCTTTTATTAGATTTATTACAGTATAATTTTATAAGATTTATTGGACTATGATTTGTTTAGTGTATCTATCATGATTTTATAGTAATGTTGGGACACACTGAGCCTAGCTCACTTTTTGAAAATGTTTTCCCCTTTCAGATACTGTTGGTTAGATACACCTGATCGAGCACTTGGAGGATCAACATATATCTTGAAGTATATCGTATTGTAACGTGTTATTTTTTAAGTTGACTCTATGTTGGTAACATATGCCTTATTTTAAAGTATTGTATTTTATAATGATTACTCCTTTGCTATTTATATTTGGGTTATCGTAAATTTGGATTTTTAAAACATGTTTAAATTATTATTTTTTTCATTATATTTATGAGTTGTGTTTTTATAGTATAAATTATTATAATTTCATAAACGTCATTTATATGTGATTTTACCTTGATTGAATAATGGTTTCGGAAAAATATCTTTAAGAATCATGAATGTGATCCACTAAACTTAGTCGAAACGTATAGGCCGGGTTTAGGGGGTTACATAGTTAACTTCAAGGATATATACAATTTACTCTGGAAGCTTTATCAGGCCAAAGAAAATCTCTTAGGGGGCGTTTGGATGGGGGAATGTGGGATTCCCCCCGGGAATGGAATCCACATTCCCCCGTTTGGTTTGGCCGGGAATGTCATTCCCGGTAATGTTTTATTACCAATAGTAGATTTTTTGGGGTATATTACCGGGAATGTCATTACCTCCCTTCCCTTAGGTATTGTAACGTTACCGGAGTTTTAGACTAAAATGCCCTTAAATTTTTATTTTTTTTTTCAAAAATATCGTTCTTCTGTCATTGAATAATAAAAATTCTACGAAGGTTAAATTACAAATTTATCTTTAAATTATTTTAGATTTACAAAAAAAGTCTATAATTTAAATTTTATATGAAGTTCAGGGGTTAAAACAAAATTTTACCCTTTCATTAAACCTTTTTTATATTTTTAATTTTGTAAAAAAAATATATAAATATTATGAATTTAATTTTTTAAAGAAAATATATAAATATTTTACAACTTGTAATATTATACAAATATATAATAAAGACAATTTGGTCAAATATATATTCGAATAATCTTTTATTCCTTTAACTAAACACGGTAATCTTACATTCCTACTAAACCAACCAAACACAAAATACAACATTCTCAGTAATCATATTCCCTAGTAATCTTTTATTCCCACTTGTAATCTTACATTCTGTGAATCAAACGTACCCTTAGTGATTATGATCAAGGGACCTTTTCTACAATTGTCATATTACCATGCCTATTTTACCCTCCTGCATAGTCCCAAAAATTTAATTCATATTCTTCCCTTCTTATATAAACTCCATTTTTCTTTGTAGTCTACATCAATTTTCTTCTTTCTTTCTTCATTTTCTTATCCAATTTCCTTTGATCATGGTTCACAAGAAGAAGAAAAATGACAATTCTTGATCTCGTCATATGACTTTATAAAATGTAGGGATAGCATTCTCAGGAGGGCTGCTGACTTATCTATGTTAAGTGATATCGATGTTGGACTTATGATGTTTTCTCCTACAGGTCAATTTACTAGTTTTACTAGCAAGGGAAGGTGATGAAGAGTCTCTAATAGATAATAATGTTATTTATGTTATTCTTTCCATATTCTTGTGTTTTTGAGTTCTAAATGCATCTTGTGATAGAAAAAAATTATCATGCCCTCTATAGGATTGAGGATATCTTTCTTTGTATATTGGACTGTTGTGATGAACGTGGATAATATGTTTTGATGATCTTTGCTATTTTTATTCATAAAAGATTTCACAAATAGTGAAGCTAAGGGTTTACTAATACATTTGTATCTGTCCTTGTCTTTGTTCTGCCCCTGGTTATCCCCAAATTATGTCAGACCACTCAAAAACCTTGAGGTAGCCTATCTCTCTTTCATTCTCTCATTTGCCTCATTTTCTAAGACTGTTTTTGTCTTCCTACTATGTTGTATATCGCCTGTGCTTACAGTTCTTGCGCAAAAGCTTGAAGCATTTGAAGTATGAAGCAGAAATACTGGATAAAATGGGAAGGTAACATGCTGTCTCTCTTTCAATCCAAACATGCATTCTTTTTTTATGCTTTAATTTATTTCTATCTCACCATCGTTCTTTTCATTTCATCGTATGATCTATTGGCTGTTAACGCAATGCATGTTCAGCATAGAGGTAAACAAACTCTGAATAACTTGCTGTTCTTTTGCTCACTAAAAATGATAGTTCCCATAACTTTCCAGTTGTCTTTTTGGTTTGGTAGGAACTCGAGAGTAAACTCTCCGACCTCAACCGGAAAAAAATTGAAGCTGAGGAAAAGATGAGGTCAATTTTTTTTATGAGTTAAGGCTGGGAATCTTGACTATTGCTTGTGAAAACCTTTCTTGTTTGATATGTTTTCTGCTTCGAATTATTATTGGAGAGTAAGGTCTTACTATCCAGATATGATTCAGAAGCTCTCAGTTTCTGAAGCTACTCATCGGCAGCAAATTGTTATGGACGAAATTCGACGAATTGAGAAGTTGAAAGTGAGTATATTTTCACCTATGAATTTTCCCCTCATCTAATGAAGTTCAATCTCAGCAATTTTTTTCTCCCTTTAGCATGAAAAGCTGCTTGAGAAAGAGATTTCACCTTCAAATCCGAATAATGTCAAGGTGATGTAAAGAAAATGGGGGGAAGAAACGGGAGGGAGTATCTTCTATATATGGTAAACAGTCAATTATTGTTGCATGCAATAATTCCTTCCATGTTTGATTCATAGATGCCTTCAATAGAGGTGGGCTCAAGTTCGGCAGAGGCAGAAGTTCCAAACTCGGAAATGCAAAGGTATAGAATTTTGGCTTTTGCATATGGTTTCATGAAATTCTAAACCATCTCGAATTTTTTTACAGCCCGTACCTTGTGAAATCCTGTTTCAAATTAAATAAAGGAATCTAAATTGTCAACGCAAATGTATGAATGCTGAATACGTATTGCCGTTGTATTATGTAGGAATCAGTTACCAGATTATCACAACGACAAAAATATTGAAGAATTGGAACCTTGGACAAGCTGAGGACATGGTAGTTAGCGGAGGTCATATGTCTTAGAGGTGTAAGTTTCGAGAAAATTGCAACATCGTTGTGGATAGACTTAAGTTGCTCTAAAAGTTAATGATTTTCGTAAAAGTAAACATCGTTAATAGCTTTAACACAGTCAAGCAGTTCCCTTTCTCCACAGTGTTGGGGTTTAAGGTTTAACTATCCCTTCTCCTACCTTAGACTTCTTTGCATGTAAAGAATAAAGAGAAACTTGTTAGTGTGTGCCTGTAGTACTTGCAATCTTGTACTCCTTGTCTGAAGTCTGAAACTTTGGAAATGGCAAGCAGGGTTTCAAATCATGGTCCGAAAACGTAATAGCTCCCGCAAAATAGTTGTTTTGCCGCCGTCCGCGTTACCCGCTACACCTGCAATAGCGCCCAATAGCGCCCGCGACGGCCACAATCACGGTAAATCCGAAATGACCGAAAACGCGACCGCGGCCACGATTTGAAACCCTGATGGCAAGTTTTTATGGTTATTTTGAATATGCTTTTCTATAGACATTCTGTTGGAAAATATATTGTCCGAGTCGCCGATCTGACTGCTAAGTCTTGTAGTAGGCGAAAGTTAGTGTATTTTTTTTTCTTATATCTGATATCTCAATGAAAAATTGATTAATGCTTTTGCTTCCACTCAAGCTTCTTCTTTTGTCTTTGCTTCAACTTTTGCATAAGCTGGTTTGCAAGATTTCTTCCACAACCAAAGTATGTTTGCTATCCTTGTCTTCCATGTCCGAAAATTGTCATGCTTCAGTTCATAGGATTGGTGATTATGTCCGGGAGTTGTTTTCAGATGTGCTCTAGAATCTTATATGCTTTAATTTGGCATTCATGGTTTGTTGAAGTTTGCACTTGCATAGTTTGTCGTCAATTTGTGCTCATTTTTACCCTATGTTTAGCATATATTTATTCAATATTTAGAATTATGTTCATGATATTTTGTGTTGTCCTCAAAATTGCTAGGTCTATAATCCGATGATTGCATGCACTAAGGTAGAATTCAACATTAAAGCAAGAAATACAAATGACAAAACTTCATTTGAAGCTCCTCAATGTAAATGAGGCTTTTACCAAAATAGTGGACAAGAATTAGGAGGTTCATAGTAGCCTCCATGTTTATTCGAAAACCAGCAGCATTAGCAATTTGCATTCTCATGCTTCCCAACCTCGAAGAACAGTAGCCCGAGCAACGCGGTTAACCCCGAGGGTAAAGGCTCCCATTCGAAGGTCACAGTTGTGGGTTTGGCACATCTCCTTAACATCTTTGAACCCCTTGGTCATGTACATCCTTAACTCATTGTTCACCTTCTCTTCATCCCACATGAAACCTTGAATGTTCTGCAATCCAACATGACCAGTTAGCATCTGATAAGTGCTATCATTTGCTTATGTCCATGATTTGAGAAAGGGGATACCTGAACCCACTCAAAGTAACTAACAGTGACTCCTCCAGAGTTTGCATATATGTCTGGAAGAATAATCACCCCTTTCTTTGATAGAATCTGAAAAAAAAAAAGTGAAAAGTAAATAATTTGGGGGTTTTTTTTTGGCTAACTTAAGATCACAGGCACTAACCTCATCAGCCTCTGGATCAGTGGGATGGTTAGCAGCTTCAACTATAAACTTCGCTTTGATCTCATTTGCATTTCCCCTTCATTAAAGATCAAAGTTAAACTATTAGAACCAATTGTATCCGTAGTTTAATTATCTGACAGCAAGTGTTTTGAGTTTGAATTCCGACGATCGTTTACCTGTTGATAACGCCTCCAAGTGCAGCCGGGATGAGTATATCACAGTCTTCAACAAGAATGGATTCTGAATCGATGGAATCTCCATAATGGAAGCCTTTGACACCCTTGTTTTCTTTGACATATTTGACCAAATTGGGAATGTCAATGCCATTGCTGTTCCTGATGCCCCCTGTTATATCACTTACTGCAACAATCTTCCCTCCCTTTTCATGGATGAGTTGTGCTGCCCAAGATCCAACATTTCCAAAACCCTGAAAATGAAAAACGCCATTTTTGAACAACTCTGGTGTCAAAAATTAGTCCTTTTTTGGCATCAAAAAATTGTACCTGAATTACAAATCTTTGTCCAGAGATGGACTTCCCATGTTCATTAAGAAGAGCCTCTGTTGCAAAGAGTACCCCTCGGCCAGTGGCTGCGTCTCTGCCAAGTGATCCTCCAAGATCCTACAGGGAATAAAATAAAAATTATGTCTACTTAAAACTAGTGTAAATACAATATGAAGTTAAATTGCTTACAATTGGTTTTCCAGTGACAACAGCAGGTGAATGGCCATGGAATTTTGAGTACTCGTCTAGTATCCATGCCATTGTCTGTAGTTAACCAACAAAAGGCAAAAAATACCATTACCAATTTATGTACCAAATATCCATGCTGGGATGAAGAGTATATTTGTACCTGTGGACCTGTGCCCATATCCGGTGCTGGAACATCGGCATGAATGCCAATAAGATCGTGTATTTTCTGGGTGAAAACTCGAGTAAGGCGTTGTAGTTCGGATTTGCTTAACTCTCCCGGATTACATCCTATCCCACCTTTAGCCCCACCGTAGGGGATATTGGCAACTGCAGTCTTCCATGTCATTAGTTGTGCTAATGCATTCACTTCATCGGGGTCTACCTGCATTGTTCGAATACCAATTTCAGCACTCGAATTCGGGAATGTTTTCGATTCAGTCATAAGTGTTTAGAATACCTCGGGGTGATATCTGATTCCTCCTTTCATGGGTCCTCTAGCATTGTCATGCTGAATCCTGAATCCAACAAAAGTAGCTAAAGTGCCATCGTCTTTGTGTATGGTGCATTCAACCTGCAAGTTGTTGCCAAGATCAATTACACCCGGAAATCTCTGTTATTTGGACTTCAGATAAACTAAATCACCTTAATTTCTCTGAAAGGAATGAGCAGACTCTTTTCAAGCTTAGAATCCAAACCAAGAAGCCTGGCTGCCAGCTTAAAGTTTCTGTTGGTTGCCACTAATGCATTCATCGCTCTTCTTACCTGTTTAAACTTTCTCGAGAACCAAACAAAAGAAGGAAAAGAAAAGAAAAAGTCAGAAAGTCAGATTTCTTGTTTACTGAAATCCAAGGTGAGGATGTTGAGTCAGTTTATATAATATTTTGAAACTCACAGACATATGTCTATATCAAAATGGTTAGCATAAAAAATGTAGACTTGTAATTGTTCTATTATTACAGTCATTGTAGTCCTAATTTTCTTTTCTTTTCTATTTTTCAATTATATTCTCATTTTTACATCTATAAAAAAAACTTTAATTTATCTCTTAAATAACAAGTTTAGCCTTCACCAAACCAACCTATCTAAATCAAATATCCCAACTTTCAAGAAATTAAATTAAAAATTAAGATGCATGAACCTGAATAAGCCTTAGTAAGCAACTTCCAGATTGAGATGAACTTCGATTATATAAAATATTTTCAAGTAGCATAACTGGAAACCTTATCTCTATCCAACTACTAATTTATGGGTATATTGGATAATGTCAAATGCTACAATACATAATAAAATATAAAAACATAACATATATTAGGAAAGTTCTGTAGACTAAAGGCTTAGATATGGACTACATGTCATATAAGGCTGGCTATGTCGAATATTGCTTATCCATGAATCAAGTCTTTCTTCTTCTTCTTCTTCTTCTTCTTCTTTTATGTTTTTTATTAGACAACTAAAATTTTATAAATACCTTTAGTGTATGAATCGATAAACACTAACACATCCATCATCCATGGAACTAAAATCAAAGAAAAATATTCTAAGGTTCACGGGAAAAAATGTGGTATAAATAGTAAAATATATATTATTCATATTTATATTTAACAGTTATTCAAATCTGTTTATTACTGAAATATGATTAAAATTATCCCAAAAATTGAGATTTCTATATTTAAGAACACAAGATAGAGTAAAGAGAAGGTTATACATATATAACATGCTATGAAGGGTCATACCTGAGATACTTAAAATTTTGATACAAGGTTGAAACAAAGTAGCGAAACATAAGCCAAAGTTTAATTCTGAATCTGAGATTAAATAAGCAATGTGAGAACCAGAATCCTATTCCTTCCGAATTTTTATTCTTTCCAAAATTGTAAATACACAAATAGTTTCATGTTTTTATCGACCAATTACTCAACATGACATGAATATAGACACGTAATACGATTCTACGTAAAATAAAACTCTTTTAAATAAAACAGTTTGATGCAAAAAATTAGCATCCAAATTATACTCTAAGTTAATTTTAGGTGTTTAAAGAATTTTCTATCAAAATAATTGTCTAATGTTTATAACGTTACACTTTTAAGTGCATACACCGTTAACAACCGTTTAAAAAGACCGATACGTAACACGTGTCATGTTTATTTTTATTTTTGAAATTTTTATCTTTTAAAAAATTAAAAATATTAGTAATCCAAAAAACACTCATTTTTTTTTAATTTATATTTGATTTGAACAGTGTTATTTGTATAATATAATAGTTTACTAGTGTTATCTGGGCCTTTATTTGTGTTCTACATATAATTAAAGTAGGGTAAATATACATAAAAGAAATCTCTTTGAAAAGTTAAATATATATGCATGAGAAAATACAATATTTGTTCCTGACAGACCGTGGATTACGGATAATAAATAGAGTACTAAGAATATGATGCTTTCCTTGCACCAGACAGAACCATCTTCCTTCACATTCAATCTAAGTTATTTCTGAATATACAAAAACAAAACACAAGATTTTGGTAACTGATGTTTCAAGGACGTGAATCCAACGCAAAACCCATTTGCTTATGCTTAAAGTTAGTGGAGGTCAATCAGAAGAAAGAAAAATCAACTGAGTTGAACAGTCTTCTATCCCTGACAAATTAGTGTTCAAAGTTGCCAGTTTGTGGAGCAGATCACATTCAATTTCTTTAACATGCATAAAGATATTTGAATTTTTTATTTGATCGACATTTAGATATTGATTTTTTTAAAATGTATAAGAAATTAAATATATCTGTATATCATATTTGATATTAATTAAAACTTAAAATTTGATAGATATGTGTACATTTGACCATTTTGTTGATCTATCACTAATCTGAATCTTTAGGTTAATTTTCTTTTATTAATAAATGCTGTAATTAGTAGAGATGTATCGCGGTTGAATTGTGATAAATTTAACTTATTAAGATGACATTGTTGTTAGTTTGTTATATATATATTTTTTATTTTAATATTGATAGTGTTTATATTTCATCGTCAAAAATTAGGTTTGCATCATCTTTCTAGTTATATAATTAGGTTTCTATTTTTTTTCTTCTTGTATGATACTATTTTTTTTTTAATGGCTAGTTTGTATCATTTGATGATTTTAGGAAAAATAACTTATTTTTTTTTTCAAGTGCTAGTTTGACGTTGTCTTTGGAAAATGTGGGGTACAAGTACTTTTGAAAAGTGTTTTTCAAAGAAAATAAAAAGAATGCAGAATAGGATCTTAATCTATTCTAGTTTTGTAGACTTCTCTTATAATTTGTTATATTTTCTCCTCATTCAATAATATTATGTTATTTGATAGTTAAAAAAAGTGAACGAGGGTATCAATTTTTTTAAAGATTAAAAGAAAATATCAATTTAAACTAGTGGTATATTGTATCATCACGTCAAAAACTTGGTTTTCAGTATACATTAACTTGTAATTATTACATTTTAATAATGGAAACTGTTAGTAGACTAATTCCAAAGTATTAGTATAACTTTTTTTACATACCTTCGTTTTTGAAAGTGCATACATATTATCGAGTTCGAGGTCTTGTGTATATAGAAAATTTTCACTGGGAGACTCACCTACCAAAACCAAGTGTGCGACATTGGTCGATCTAGATTAGTCAGGACGAAACCTTGAAACCAGGAAGGCAACCAAAAAAAAACTTACAAACCAAGTCTTGATCCAAACAAATACGAAGCTTTGAACATTAAATTTCTCTAACATTCATTTAAGCTATCAAAAATCTAACAAGATCGTTAGAAAATACCCAACAACGCAGGTACTACAAACTTACCATCTATCTACACTTTTAAGTACATAAGCAAATATATAAACTAACATGTGCTTGTATGCATCTTTGCTTGTGAAATATGATGGGATCAAAGGACATGAGAATATATGTGATTCAATCAATTGAATAGAAACTCATGAAATCCCCTACCTGATTGGTCATCTATTATCATCATAAAAAAAAATCCCACCACACAAACTTAAAGCAAGTTAAGAGAATTGTTGTAACCTTGAAAGCATTAGTATGAGATAAGGAGCATATGAATAAAGTGCCACCACCCACTAAGTCCTACGTTTCATCCACTCGATCTTCATGTACAATTGTTGTATACAAAAGTTGCAAGTGACCAAAAGAAAATGAGATGACATTTGAGCTCCAATCACTTAGGCTCTGTTTTATTCTAAAATGCGTAGTCAAGGAACCAAGTTGATGGAATAAAGTGGGTATTATTATACCCACTAAATTCATCAAATATGGAACCCTTTTCCATTTACCTTCCTATTTCTATAATATTAACTGAAATTCCAATGACAGAATATTCTCATAATTTTTGGATAATATACAGATACGCCACCTGAAAATATATTAATATAGCAGCAGCACACTAAAATTTAATATTTTAAACATAATTATTAACATGTAAAAATAACACAAACATATGTAATAAAACAAAATTCGATTGCATCTTTGGTGCTTTAGCTATAAATAAGAACAATGTGGGGTCACCAAAGGTCCATTATGCTGTTAGAAGTGAAACAAACATAGGAGAAGCACTTGCAGGAAATCCAATTCATAAACAACTAACTATATATATATTCCTTTGTCTCCAATATGGTCATGGATAGATTCTTTCTTATTAACATTCCATGCATTTTAAATCACTTTAAAGAGAAAATAGTGATCTTTTTACTTTGTAGTACCTAATCATCAAAATGAACTTAAATACAACTGACATATATAGACTACCGAACGATAATACCGAGCAATCAGGAAGCTGTACAATATAGACCATGCTCTTAAATCCATCCTGAATCTCTGGCTTATAACATGGTGACAAGAAGTAAAATATTGACTGGGATGCGGAGTTCGGGTGAAGAATGAACCTGTAATCAACAGTTGACGACCTTAGCCAGATTTTGATTTGGTATGCGAATGCGATGCTCTTGTTGGGACCGGAAAAATGACCTCATACAAATTGTGAAAGAATCCTTTATCATACACATTGTTCTTCGCAACTGCTTCAGTATTCTCTAGAGGGGACCTTCTGAAGAAGGATTTGCATTTGTTATCTGGAGGCTTTCTTTCGCTATCCATCCTGTCGATGCTTGCTTTCAATGCTACCGAGCTCGCTCGTGCTTCACTCAGTTTCTTCTGCCAGCTTACATAGTCTTGCCACTTGAACGTCTGCATTTCCAGACAGATGAGAACATTAAATTCTAGTTTTATGATTACATTAACTTAATAATCGGCATAGCAAAGGATTTCCAGGTTTATGTTCTATTAAGGGTTGCATCAGCCAGATGAGAACATTTTACTCTAGTTTCATGTTTTTATTAACATCGTAATACTTGGCATGGTAAAGAATTTCTGGGTTTATGTTCGGTCAAGGCCGGGCATCAAATTAATCAGGAGTGCTCTCAACGTTATTTTGAGGTAACAAAACAAATAATAGAACAAGGTAAAAGCAGATCTCACCTCATTCGTTGTGGTGTTTGTCAGACAAAGCTTAGCATGATATGCAAAGAAACCCGCCAACAAGAGCGAAACTATAGCCATAAACACCATAAGAAGTATTTGGCTGTTATACGAACCTAACAGCCACTGCATAAAACCGAAAAACAATGTATTGAACTCAATATATCTACAGAAATACCCTAAATGTAAAGAAGAGGATATCTCAAAAACAACACACTCACCTGTATGATATGAGGGGCTAAACTGCGAAAAGAATTTTCTACACCATAATAAACTGGCAAAAAAAATGTCACAGAAAGTTTAGCCAGTAAAACATTAAGAAAAGTTAGAAAACCTCAGCCTGAATTGATATTACCTGTTAAAATGTATACAATTTTCAATTCTTTTAATCTTCCGGCGAGAACCAATCCAATAGCAATTGTTGCATACATGCAAATAAGGAAATGCCTGCAGAACACTTAATATGACTTTAACATGATTTTTTTAAACTAGAAGCGGATAATAGCTTATTTTTTAAGCTTGTACATTGGAACAAGTCGAGCACGGACATGTAGGGAAGAAAAGGAGGAGAAGTTTTCTTGATCTCAAAGAAAGCTAGGAATGAACAAACGACTCGTATTAACAGATAAAACTCAAGGTCAGTTACTAGATTTAGATAATCACTCCAACCAAAAGCAACTTCAGTAGTAATGGAAATCTGATTGTTGTAAAGTTCCAGTCAAAGTTAATGGTGGTTTCAATCGAGTAACTAGAGGATGATCATGTTCCCCATGAAAACATTACTGGCCGAAGAATGAAAAAAACAATTAAAAAAACTAAAACCAAAATACAGATTGCTAGCAGTTGATAAATAGTGAAAAACTCACCATAAAAGAAAAGCCAAAAAGTATCGCGTATTTCTTTCCCCGATACAATTATTCTGAAATAAGTAAACACTATCATAAGTAGATATAAGAATCAGATATTTTAAACATGAGTGTATATAGAACAATTCGCTACACGAAGTACAATAAAGAAGAAAAAGGAAAAATAACAGTTGAAGAAGTCATACCATCCACCCACAATGATGATCAAAGCGGGCAACACATCGATTGCATATGCTGCAGTGCTTGGATCTGGCAGGCCTTGATCAAAAGAATAATCTGATTACATTTTAGAGAATTAAAAAACCACATCAATAGATATGAAACCAATACAATGAACTTACTTTGGAAGTTTACAAGTCGAGCATTCTTTCTTTGTATATATGATATTATCATAAGGATAAACAGATAGATAGTGTGAAACGTTATCAACCGTCACAGTTCCTGGATTTGAAAAGCTAGTCAAAAGAAAGAGCAGAATCCCAATTGCAACTGCCAACAAACTCGTGTACCTGAAAAAATATAAAAATTATGAGTGGCAAAAACAAAAACAATCACTTTGAAGAATCAGGTTACAGCAGAGAATTCAGTTCTAAGAACGTACCTATGGACTCCACTTAGATAATATCCAGGTATATATTGAAAGGACGTCTTCACTATAATGTAATAAGTTGATCCAATTATTGCCAAGTATATAATCTGTCATAAAGAGAAAGTTGGAAAAGGATGACCTTAATATGAATGAAAAAAAGCCCCCGTTTCTAGTATAAAACAAACCTCATCTTTCTCAACAATGGATATTTAAATGAGAATGCAGCGCATTTCTAGATCATCCATTGTTACCATTCGCATCTGAAAGCAATTTGCTTCAATAATGTTGTGAAGGTTTTGTTATATTTGAAGCATGCGGCATTAGCAGTGAGTTATGAAATTTAAATGGAGTTGACTTCAAGCTGAGACAACTGTCTACATTCATCAAATTTACTGCACATTGTTTCCAATCAACTGAACCCCATGAACCATAAGACAAGACAAAACAGAACTCTGCCAATCATCTTATAATCAAATGTAATAACCAAGTCTTGTCCAAGCAATTGTTACTCCTACGTTCGAATGTTAATGCTCAAGTTTCAAGTCCTGGCCCGAACCTAGGACTTCTTAATATGTAGTGTACCAAATGAACCATATAGTTCAATTTTTTAGCATCAAATTAATGTACCTCAAATTACAACAATAACATTCCAAATTACAAAACAACGCATATACAAACTTCATACATAACCATTCATAAACACGCCAAGAATCAAGAAAACGAACTCTTTCAGATAAGAGATGAACCTCAATCTCCAGGGGCTTCAATTCAACAATTTCAATTGCTTAACTTAAAATTATACCTGCAAGATAGGATTAGACCTATCACAACAATAATACTCAACAGAAAGGATCGAATTTATTCCTTTGTCTCCAAAAACAGCCCCTACAAGCTTCCTGAAAACAAATCAAAGGAACCCAAAAATCAGTCACCCAAAAAAATAAAAAGGAACCCATCAAAGAAATCTGCAGAAAGGGGCGTACAGGAAGTATTGATAAGCTCCAAAAGTGATGAAACGGTGGATGGAGCTAATGGGAGTTCCTTGGAAGATTGGCCATTGCCCACAAAGAAAGGAGACGACTACAATAAGAGTTATCAGTCCATGGCATATCAGTAGCCAATGAACAGCCATCTTTGTGAAGGGAAAAAAATACAGAAGTGCTTCTTTCTGGGTATTCGAGATAGGTTAAAAAGAGGGGAATTTGGGAAAGACTTTATGGGGCAGGCTATGGACTTCTTATTGTTTTGACGGTATGACTTAGGGTTCGGTTTTTACATTAATTAAATGCACAAACAGATCTGAGGACAAAGGTTGAAGACAAAACTTAGTTCTAATGTGTGAATGTTGAATGGATTCTGCAATTATGATTTGTGGTTTTGGAATTGAGATCAGAATAAGACAGTGAAATTGTTATTAGATTTATAACGTGAAGGAAAATTCTTCATAAAAATACTTTTTTTTTCTTTTGTGGATGACGAGACCGAGTTCAAAATCATTAGGTCACGGTGAATTGAAAAGTAAAGCAAATTTATAGATATTCAACAACAAAGGAGACTACCACTCCACCACCGCGCCATATCCCAAGCATGCGTCTTTGTGAGTTGTTTCCGTGGCAGTCTAAAACAAGCAACAGACCGAACACCTTTTCACTACAACATGGATACTAGAGTAGAAGAGTGATTAGTCTAGAAAAATATTATTGATTGTGTTAATATAAATAAAATAAAATAAATTATCTAGTATAATATATATATATATATATATATATTGAATTTAAAAAACGTAATAACAACTAAAATTAATATAATTGTATGTTTCAGAAAAAAATGTAAATTTATATAAAAAACCACATTGCCTAAAATATAATATATTCATCAATTAAGATGAAGTCTCCGTTCATAGAAATAAAATATATATGATCGAGATAATAGTAATTTTTTCAGTAATTTTTTTAATATATACAACTAAATTAGAAGTTAGTCATTTTCAATATATCACTTCATCAAAGTAACATGAGTTATTAACTCAATAACTAAAATGTAACAAATTGATAAAATAATTTAAATATATTTTTTCTTTCAAAATTGATTATCAAAACTATATACAATTGAGACATATTATCAAAATTGTCTTCAATGTTTTATTTTATTTTTAATTAAATATTATATCGTGTCAAAGAAAATAATCAAACCATTAGCTTAGTAAAGTGAATAAGCGGTTAAATTCCCCACTCCCCAAGCCATAATTCAATTTAATAAAAGAAATACAATTATTTTAAGGTTAAAGTATAATAATGGTCACTGAACTTTTCTAAAGATTTCATTTAGGTCCCTCAACTTTTAAAACTTGCAATACAGTCCCTTAACATTTAGTCCGTTTACAATATGGTCCCGACGTAACTGTTGGGGGACCATATTGCAAACAGAATAAATGTGGGGGTACTGAATTGCAAGTTTTAAAAGTTGGGAGATCTAAATGAAAGCTTTAGAAAAGTTCAGTGACCATTACTATACTTTACCCTAATAGAAATTGTGGGGGGAATGATGTTATGCGAAATAGGTTATTGGAGATTTCTTTAGCATTACGAACGGTAAAAAGAATGATTCATTTTTTTAATGTTATAGTTGGAGCTGAAGATGATAGGATAGAGTTGCTATTGTCCGAAGTTAAAGGAAAAGATATTACCGAATTAATTGCTTGTGGAAGAGAGAAGTTGGCTTCAGTTCCTTCTGGTGGTGGTGCTGTTGCAGCTGCCGCTCCTTCCGCTGGTGGCGGCGGCGGTGGTGCTGCTTCTGCTGCTGAGGCCAAGAAAGAGGAGAAGTTCGAGGAGAAAGAAGAATCCGATGATGTAATTACTTTTTCATGTTGTAATTGTCTATTGATTCTTATTTTGGTGTGTGCTTAACTAATGCAATTTCCTTTTCATGCAGGATATGGGTTTCAGCCTCTTTGACTAAGCAGGCAAAGCAAAATATCAATGCTCGAGGGTTCCTCGTACAGTTGCCTGCTTTGTTTGAGTTTTAAAATACTTTTTTTCATGTTTCTCGATTCTTATCTCTTCTGGGATCTTTAAGTTTTGTTTGAGAAAATATATTTAAATAACATTAACATTTTTGTTATAATTATGGATTTTCGGATTAAATGGTTGAATTTGGCTGAATGGTTCTTAATGCTTATCATGTTTTAGCTACCTGTAGATATTGTTGTGGTCGCCAGTCGTGTCTGAATGAATCTCTATTGTAGTCTTTGTTAAGCTAAACTTTCTTATTCTAGGCTTGTGATATTTAACTGCTTAATCCTGTTGGGAATTGTTTAGTTCCATTTTGCCTATAAGCGTGAGAAATGGTCTTGATGATTTTGTTCATGGCTTAGGGTCCAGTCAATGTTGCTTTCTCATGCATTCATGTTATACAATTAGACGCATTTGTATAGAGTTGGTTTACATCCAATCTGTTTAGTTTTCATTTTTTAATTATTCTCCAAAAATCAAGGGTTTAACCGGGGATGGCACCGAAGGCTGTAGGTTTTTGGGATGTTGTGGATCCATATTTATTTATCTAATATTAGTTTTACAATACAAGCATATAGATGAGAATGGGTAGTTGTGTATTTTTATTCATGTTATGCAGTAAAAGCTCTTGTGCTCCTAGGTTAAAGTAGTTCTTCAGTCCTTCATTGAGCACAAGATTTTGTGGTATGAATTGATTCGGAACAGTCTTTGGTTCATATTCTGCTGCCTCTGAATGATGTCTAATTGCTTGTAGAATATTAAAAAAAGTTTATAGGGGATTCATAACTCTCCAGCTGATATCCTGATAATTTTAAAGTCGTTTCATTTGAGGGTGTGCCTTGCCTTATTGGTGAGATGATGCTTCTCTCCATCCGTTTATATGTACCGGGCTACTCCCTCACAGTCAACCAGAAACTTGTATAATTTTATGGACTCACACTTTGATGCAATGAATAAGCATTATAGATATATAACGACTTAAACTTGGTTTCTTAAGCATTTAAAATAAAGAGTAAATACACGATAGAGTAAATAAATATAAAATTTTTCATTAATTGAGGATATGCATCGGTTAATTGTCACCAAAAGAAAAGAGTATAAGCATAACAGAATTTAAATAAAAGGATAAAGTATAGTAATGGTCACTGAACTTTTCTAAAGTTTTCATTTAGGTTTTTCAACTTTTAAAACTTGCAATACAGTCCCTCAATATTTATTCCGTTTACAATATGGTCCCCCAACAGTTACGTCGGGGACTGTATTACAAGTTTTAAAAGTTAGGGGACCTAAATGAAAGCTTTAGAAAAGTTCAGTGACCATTACTATACTTTACCCTTATTTTAATTAATAATTTTTTTATTGATGTAACATTATATAATATCATATTAATTTTTATCTTACATAAAAGTTTATTTTAATCCAAAATGAAATATTAAAATTAAAGTATTTAAAAAATAAAATAATGATTTAATATAATGTCAAGAGGGAATTTTAATATTATGATCAGAATTAAAACAAAGATGATGGAACTTATATTTAAACTTTGACAAATTTCTAGGAATTTGGAAATTAGAGAAGCATACAAGGTTTGAGCGGACTGACAATCACTTTGTAAATGGCATTACATAGGCTTAGTATAGGCCTCTAGTGCTCCATTTTCTCTAGCTTAGTTCTTTTGAGAAAGCATCTTTCAACAGCCTACCAGATTTTAGGTGCAGTTGGAAGAAAAGAAAAAAAAAAGTAAGAGGCCTCCCATCGACCTTCAACGTTGTATTCACAAATCCTTCGATAGTGAAAGTTCGATTCAACTCATATTTGTTCACTGCTGAGATAATTAATAATCTCCAATGACTTCAAATTTCAGATTCTAGCTAACAGTTGTAGCAATTAATCATTTATCGATTATCATCATCAACGATCAATAAAATTTTGAAGTCTTTTACAAAATTTATTTTATCTTGTTAAATATAAAATCGGTATCCATTTAATAGAACAAAATCTTAAATTTTAGGATAAAATATATAAATGATCTCACTACTATACATCACTGTTTTGTTGAATCCTTTATCTATTAAAAGTTATAAAATAATCCTCAACTATAAGATGTTATTTTATTAAATCCATCGACTATTAAAAGTTACAAAATGATCACTTAACTATTCATATGTTTTAAATTTATCTTTTTTTGTTAAAATATTTATTGAAAGCCTCAATTGAACATTAACTTGTTAACTAAATTACAAAATAAGAAACTGAAGTTATTTTTGAAGCCTAAAATATTAACTAATTTGCAACAAATTTTTGGATGAGATCTAAATATTTTTAAATTGTGATGCATTCTAACATATGAACCATATTTTAGTTACATTTCTTAAACATCTTAATCAAACATAAAAAAACTCAATAAGTCATTTAACAAAAATAATACAAGCAAAAAATTGAACGCAAATTTTGATATGTGATTTTGTAATTAATTACAAATTTTAAAATGCATTTATACTTACCGTACATTTATCACGTCTGTACCATGTAGTTTTAAAAAAAATTATTTTACATATTCATCCCTGTATTCATATTAGTGCAGCATAGTCGATGAGTGTTGGATTAATATTTAGTTTATGATGACATCAAAGGAACGGGAACAAGAAAGAGAATGACAGAGACAGAAACAGAAACATGTAATGGGTGGCTGGTTGAGAAAATAATTCAATAAAAACTAGTAAAAACATAATCAGAATTAGAGAGAGATGGTGGTGCAAATGTAATTATTAGATTTGATATCACAAGAGCTTGGATAAAAAAGGTAGCAAAACATTGCATATGGTACTAGTGTTTAAAACAAAACTCAAGGAAAGCAAAAGAGAGGCTAAAACTCCTGAGAAGCTGATCCAATATTACCCTTGTTTTTACCAGCTTTACTGGGGAGAAGAGTCTGGTGAATATTGGGCAAAACACCTCCATTTGCAATGGTTACTGAACCCAAAAGCTTGCTCAACTCTTCATCGTTTCTCACCGCTAGTTGGATGTGCCTCGGAACAATTCTATTCTTTTTGTTGTCTCTCGCCGCGTTACCAGCAAGCTCTAGAACCTGAAATCAATATCATAATTACAGCCTCATTTCAAATGAGATTCCCCGAACAAAAGTCATTTCAATTCAATCAACAATTCTATTTATCGATTCACCAATCGCACGACTTAAATTCAATTTAATAACTAAGTAGGCATCAAATCACCTTTTTTTCCTTTAAAAAAGTGATTGCACGAGTCAATTAACCATGAATCGATTAACCTCAATCATAATTTGAAATCATGCAAAATCTTATGAAATCGTAATTTCCCCCAAAAAATGCAGTCTCACAAATCGATTAACCTCAATCCAACATTGAAACAACAGGAAAATATACCTCAGCAGCGAGGTACTCTAATACAGCGGAGAGATAGACGGGAGCTCCGGCACCAACACGGTCGGCATATTTCCCGGCTTTCAAGAACCTAGCAATCCTTCCCACCGGAAACTGAAGCCCAGCCTTATGTGACCTGGAAACCGCCTTAGATGACTTAGGTTTCCCTCTCCCTCCTTTCGTTGATCCTTCTGGGGGGCTCATCTTTGAATATACCAAACCCAAAATTTCGTTGTCGAAGAAAATGGAAAATCGATGATGGCGTGAGTATCGGTTTAAATTTATCAATGAAGAACCCGAGGAGAGAAGGATGCGAGCGGTACAATGTATAGCAAATACTGGTTGAACGTGATTGGTGGATTTAAAGGCCCACGAGGATTGCCAACGTGGCAAACAGTTTTGAGATGAGTAAATTACATCATTTCTTATTGAACTGTATATTTGTCTCTTCTATTTTATCCACCGTACTTATAATTTTTTTAATTTATTCACTGAATTTTCGAATTATTCATATTTTGATCAATTTATATTATTTTATTATTCTTTTTTTTATTTATGACATTTTTATTATTATTTAATTTGAATTAATTAAAAATAAAAAATATAAGGTGGCCGGAAGCCATCGTCGACCACCGTCGACAGCCGTAGGTGGTGGTCGTTCGGTCTCAAATTGCATGGGTCATGTGTGTTTCGACTTTCGACCCCCTCAGTCCGAATCTGATGTTTGTTTCAAAAGAAAATATCATAAAACTTGTGAATATCAGTTGAAATGTTTCGACTTCCTCAATTGATCTTCAATTTATGGACTTCGGAGTAAGTTCCAACAAAATAGAGGACATATTTGGACTCAGGGTGTCGAGACGAACAAGACCCATAAAATTTGGGATCGAACAACCACCATCTATGGCGGTTGACGATGGTTGGTGGAGACGTTCGACAACCTTCTATTTTTATTTTATATTTTCAATTATTTTATTAGAAAATTAGAAAAATAATAATAAAATAATTAAGAGTGATCAAAACATGAGTAATTCAAAAGTTTAGTAAATTAAAAAATTGAAAGTACAATGAGCAAAATAGGAAAGATTGTATAATTTAGTAAGTAAATGTATAATTTACACTTTTGAGATTTCGCGGGAAAAGTATATAATTTCTTGGGTTAATTGTTGAAATGATCAATTTTGTTTCAGTTTTGTTTATTTTACTTATTGATTTTGATAAAATTATGCTTCAATAATTTATATTATCAATTTATTATAATTTGGTCACTTATTGATTGTTACATTTTTGTTAACGAGTAATTAACTCTCGTTAGCTTGATGATGTGGCACGAGATCAATTGTTTATTTGACATCTAAATTTTAGATAGAATACTAATTTAACTATGAAATTTTAAATAAAATATCATTTTGACCCTTAAAATTTTGATAAAATGTCAATTTGAACCCTAAATTCAATCAAAGCTTCCCAACCTAAGATGTCACTGACCATCGTCAGTAATGATCTCCATCAAACGTTACCCATGACGACAATTGAACTCCAAAATTTCCCCTTTTTCTTTTTACATCCTAAATGCAAACCTGATGTCTGTTTCATATAAAAAAATCCTTAAACTCAACAATTCTAGTCTAAAACTCTTCAACAGTGATTAGAACCCCAATGTAACAATTTAATGGGAGATCCATGAGAATTTACGTAACTAATAACCGTTAAGGAAATTTAAGCAGGTGATTTAATTTATCTGTTTACAGGGCAAAATCAACCAACCAGTAAAATGGAAAGAAGAAAAAATCCCAACAGTACATCAGAGAAAAAGCCGGAATTATAAGGTGTCTTCAAAGAAAACGTTATAATTACGAAGTGTTTTACACACGTCTTCTACATAACGACAACGGCTTGTAAAATTCACGGTCTTACTGGGCATACACAGATATTGAAAGGCATTCTGTCATCCGATCATCTTTCAAGAAAAATCATGTCGTCCGGTCATCTTCCTCGAAAATCGTAAATTTCTTCATTTTTCTTCAAAGTAAACACCCATATTTAAAGCATATCCATATGGATTATGAGTATGAAGATGTCACTTTCCAATTTCCACATACATGAAAAAATAACTTTTAAAAGGTAAACCCGTGTTGACTATATACACCTAATAGACACTCGAACCCAAATCCAATTAATGTAGGAGCTATGTACAAAACAAGTAACAAATGGTTCATCTCCTGAAATCAAAGTCAAACTAAAAATTAAAGTGAAGCATGAACACTTGTAATTGTATGAGGCTATGAGCTCTTAGCTTATATTTTCATGTATATATATATATATTCGGGATTAGTCATCACAGAACATACCAGTCAACGGATATATAGAACTTAAAACAACTACTATCTATGTTCAATACCCAAATCCACACTTATGTTTTGCACATAGATATAAAGATATTTCACCTCACAAACAGAGACAATCGTAGAATTTTATATTAAGGACAAAATTTCAGAGACGCTAAATTAGATTATCAATAAAAAATACAAGAAAATATATAAACTATATGAAAAATTGAAACTTCTAGAGGTGCGACCGCACATCCCAACACCTCCTTGGTTCATACATGCTTACAGGAACAAATATTATAGTGAAAACTATTATAATCAAATTAACCAAGAACAAATATTATAGGAAAGCTCTAGTTCAACTAAGTCTTTTTTCTTCCACTTACAGATTTCATGGCATATATAATCAATTGGATTCATCTATAATATGTGAGAAAATAACATATAAACAGACAACACGGATGGATATAACTCAAAATAAGAAGCACTGACATGTACCAGTTAAAAACATTCGTTGAGGTTATGATTCTTGACTTGTCCAAGAACACATTATTTATCACTGAGCTAAAGTTCAAAACTAGACAACATACCATGTTGTCACATTAGAGTTTTCTCAGTAAATCCTACAAGTAAAGAAAAAAACTTGTTCCGAAAATGAAGTTAACCAGTAAACAAAACCACTCAACGTCCTTTTGCAGCATATGCAACAGTAAGTGCAGCCAAAAGTGTTGTTGCAGAAGACACCATAGTCCAGAAACTCTTTTTCTTTTCTGTTTCCACCATGGATTTCTCCATTAACTTAACTTTCTGCTTCAAGTCTTGAGCCACCGTCTCTTTGTCTTTGAATGCCGTTTTGATTGCCTCCAATTCCATTGCATATGGTCCGATTTCATCTCCTTCAATCGATTTCCGATTGTTTTCATCTTTGGATTGACATAACATGGAGGCAGTGCTCTTCAAAAGGGTCAATGCGCGCTCGTAATTAATGGCTGTTGATTCCATTTTAGCTTTCAAATCGTTGAAACTTCTCTTTGACTCCAGAAGTTCCTTAAGCAATCTATCTTTATCTTCAGCTATTGATCCAATGTGACTCCCCATCTCTTCCTTTTCGTTGATTAGGTTCTGCCACTCGGTCCTCTTCTGTGCCAGCTCTTCAGCAGTTTTCTTGAGCTTATTCTCCATTTCTGAAACGTCCGATCTCAAGTTAACACCAGTATGCATCTCCTCACTGAGTCGTTTCAAAGCATCGTCCTTCTCAAGTGTTACCTGATCAACTAAATCTCTAAAACAGCTAACTTCAGAAATCAATTCATTGTTCTTCTTTTGATGATCTAAGCATTCCTCTTGCAGCCTCTGCACAACATTCCTCAACTCACTCACTTCATTTTGTAACTCGATATTTTCAATCTCACCGCGGCTTTTGGCCATTTCGATCTCGGTTTTATCTCCAGACAATTCCTCAATCTTCTTATGCACATCCTTTAATTCCTTCTCATTCATTTCCAACACTCCTCTAGCTGCAGCACTTTCCTCCAACAACTTCTCAATCCTTCTCTGCCTATCTTCTGACTCCACCATTATTGCCTCCAATGATCTCGATACGAAATCCTTTTCTTCCATTAACCTCTCAATACTCCTTTCTTTTGCCCTCTTCTCTTCCACTAATGCACCGATCTCTATAGCTCTTTCAGCCTCCCGATCCATTGCTTGACCGTTATTCTTTTCCAACTCAAAAATCTTGGACCTCAAAATCTCATTTTCCTTCCTGAAACTCAATATAACTTCATTCATTTCCTTTTCCATCTCACCAATCTTCAATTTTTTCTCATTTTTCTCAACCTCAATCCCTTTCTTCTCACTCGCAATCTTTTCATTCTCACTTCTCAAATTCCCAACTTCCTCGGCCATAGCCTTCATGTTTTTCTCCAACAAACCTTTATCATTCATCATCAAAATCTTCACTTTCTCCAACTCCTTTGTCTCCCAAACCAGCCTATCATATTCCTCTTTCAGTTTCCTAATTTCTTCCAAAAACTTCCTCTCATTTCCCTCCATTTCCATCAGTCTCTCTTTCATTAACTTACCCTCATTCACTTGCAACTCGAAATTTTTCCTAGCCAAATATCTTTCTCTGTAAACCAAACTCAGCCTTTCCCTCTCATTTTCAAGACTCCCCATCAATCCATTCACCTTTGTTTTCAAGGCCCCAAGCATCTTTTCCATCTCGACACCATGTTCCTCCATTTGGGTCCCCATATAAACCGAAAACAAATCATTCTGCAACTCAAAGCTCAAATCTTTCTCACTCTCCTCAGCTTCAAGTTTCTTCTTTTCACCCAACTCGGCCACAAGAGCTTCCTTGGCTTGAACCAAGGACTCAATCTGTTGCCTACTTTCAAAGGCCTCCTTTACAAGTAAAGAGTTGAGAGACTTTAGATTTTGGAGCTTCTCCTTGGGATCTTCCATGGAAGATTGGCGGCTCAAAGGGTTGGAAGATTTTGTAAAGGTTGAATCTTTGGAAGGGTCATGGGTTTCCTCACTTTCCTGAGATGGGTTTTGATGTTTGAGGTCATTGGACCGAGGGGTAACTTTCCTTTTGCCCATTCTTGGGAGTACTGGAGATGGGACTCGGATTATGAAAGTTGGGGTTTTGCTAGGGTTTTCTTTACGGTGGAGAATTGAAAGGAGGGATTTTTGAAGACAGAGTAAGGCTGGTTTTGATATTCAAATTTTGGGGCCCAAAGTTCAAGGTTTCAAATAATAAAATATTTTATGGGATTTAGGGTTTGGTGATACATGAGGTGCCCTTTTAATGCATCACTGGACAGTGTCGTTTTTTTTTGTTTTTGTTTTTTATTTTTAGGTAACTTATAAGAATGATCATTTATATTTTATATTCATATGCTTTTGTTAATTAAATTTAAAAATATTAATTTTTGGTGATTTACATTATCGTCGTACGCGGAATTAAGTGAGGACATGTGGAAACCATGGCCCAAAATTTTTTGGAAAATCAGATTTGTACCCTTAAAATTTTCAACAAAAATAATTTGGTCTTCACGGAATTTTTAGAAATTCATTTTAAACTTTAAATTTTGAATATTTTCAATTAAATCCCTCCCATAATTTTAAAAAATTCTCATTAAGTCTCTTAAATTTTAAAAAAATTTAATTAGACCTCAATTTTTTTTTCAAAATATGTAAACTGAACTCTTCAAAAAATTTAAAATTTTAATTCAAACCTCTAAATTTTTTAAAGTTTTAAGTTGACCCTCTGAATTTTATCACCAAGTTTCGCCACTGATTATCCTTTTATTTAATTTTTATAATTGACACATTGAGTGTCGTTAGTTTAATGACGTGACATGTTAGTAAAATGATTTAATTTTTATTTTAACCCCTCTTATTTGAATAAAATATGAATTATATACCTTTTTGTAAGCCAAAAGCAATTTATGGACATATTTTCAATTTACCCTTTTTTAATATGCCTTTCACCCCCTCCCGAAAACCAAGCTTTCCCGTCGCCGATATAAAATGAAGCTGTTGTTTCAGCTGCAAAGATATAAAATGAAGACTCAATCATGGAGTCTTTACCATGTTTTCAGCTTTATGCGCCACCGTGAATGATCGCTATGTAGAAAAACTCTGTAACTGTAAGGACCTTATTTATTCAACGCAATCACGTTGACTGCCTCTGTTGTTTAATTATACTCTGACAGTAAAGCCGACGACAATCGACAAAAGAGATGGCAAAGACAGCGATAGCGATGGTGGTTGTGACCGATGATGGAGATAGTATTTAAGGTTGAATAATTTTTTTTCTCTTTGTAATTTTAGAAAAAATATGGTTTTTTTAGATGCAATAATATTTTGGATAAACTATAGAGTTGGTCACTTTTGTTTGAGTTTTATAAACTTATGATCACTAGATTCAAAAAACACAATATATAGTCACTTTCGTTTTATTTTAATTAAGATGTGGTCACTGAAATGTTTGCTTTCGTTAGTTTGATGACGTGACATGTTAATAAAAGGGTATAACTTTTACTTTAACCCTTGAATTTTAGATAAAATACTAATTAGGGACTATTTTATAAATTTAAAGTAATTTATGGACAAAGTTATAATTTACCCTTTTTGAATATTCTTTTCTTCTTCCCCTAGCTTCCGCAGTTGCGCCGCCTCACACCCCTTTCTTGATGTTCATCTTCTTCGTTTAAACGACCATCTTTTTGCTTTTGGTTTTATATTAGACTAGTTTTCAATACAAGTCAGATTGTTGCATCAGTAGCTGTTCTAGAAGTTTCCAGGAATGAGAAGCCACAAGCTCCATTGTCCACTTGGATTGTAGGTTACGCCGCAGGGTGTGCTGCTTGTATTTCCATCCAGGGTTTCAAAAAATGGTTCGCGACCGCGATATAGCGGTTTCGCCACCGTTCGAGTTACCCGTGACGACCGCAATAGCGTCCGCGACGGCCGCAATCACGGTAAATCCGAAATAATCGAAAACACGACCGCGACCGCAATTTAAAACCCTGTTCCCATCCTTTTCCACCATTGTTTTCTTCCGTATCCCGCGTAAGCATTTACCTTACTTGATAGACATTTTTCAATGCTAAAATCCTTAGTACTTGATGTTCATAATTAGCTAGCTTGTGCTTTAAGATGTTTCTCGATGTTCTACTGTTCTTGGTGTGGAATCATTTTCTTGAATTATATATCTTCGTTTCCTTTGCCTTTTATTGAGAGGTTTGAAAATTTTGCCATTGCCATTATAACATGGCAGGCTTACCACATTGCTGGAGCTATTTAAATGGAAGCTAAAAGCTTACTTTTTTTGTCTGCTAAAATTTTTGGCTATTTAGAGGTTACTCATCCGCAGCTTTAAATTTGCACAGGCGTCAACACTTGCTTGTATAAGTATTATACTACTTGTTGGCTTTTCTCTTGTCCGGAAACAAACTGATTTGTCTGATTCCATTGTTGGTTATATATATATATATATATTATCGAAAATAATCATCGTTTAAACGAAGAAGATGAACAGAAAGAAAGGGGTGTGTGGCAGCGCAACTGGGGAAGCTAGGGGAAGAAGAAAAGAATATTAAAAAAAGGTAAATTAGAACTTTGTCCCTAAATTACTTTAAATTTATAGAATAGTCCCTAATTAGCATTTTATCTAAAGTTCAGAGGTTAAAGTAAAAAATTATACCCTTTTATTAACGTGTAACATCATCAAACTAACGGAAGTAATGTTGAGTTAATCGATCGATGGAATCGGCCAAGAGTGGGGTAAATTGACAATAAAAATTTTGATGGAAGTTTTTGCAGAAAATTGAAAGTAATTACACAACGATTTACAGTGGTTCGACTTTATCAACCAAAGTCTACGTCCACTACCTTAGCTATCCACACTAAGGATTTTCCAACAAATTCACTAATTTGTTCTTTTTTTCGAAGCCAAAGAGATAACCTTACAACTCCCTCAAGAATATACCCCAATTCTTGAGAACACTCTTTTCTCAAAGAGAAGATTACAAATTTACAAACTTACAAGAAAAACCTCACAAGGCAAATATGTTTGCACAATTCTAGAATAAAGAAAGGACACTCAAGAATAAATACAATTGAGCACAATAAGTGTTCTTGAAAGCAAAATGAATATTGAATGAAAAATAGGCTTGAAATGCTCAAACTTGAGGTTTGGTGCTTTCTCTTTGATTCTCTCTTGATTCTAGTTGCTTGATGTTTCTTGTTGTTAATCAATGGCTTCTAAGCTTGTTTAAATACACCTTCAAATGATTCTGAACGTTGGGGATGATTAGTGGAGCCAATAGAGTCGTTTAAGTGTGAAAACAATTAATAAAATTAGTTGAGAGTGTCAGTGCATCGATGCATACCCTAGATGCATCGGTGCATCAGTGTAAAATTCAAATATTTTGACCGTTGGACTCTCAGTGCATCGGTGCACTAAGAGTGCACCGATGCATTCTTAGTGCACCGATGCATGAAATGCATTCGATGTTTTGAAATAGCCTGAGTGCATCGATTCATGGTCTAGTGCATCGATGCATGGTATGTGCATCGATGCATAAAATGCATTTGATGTTCAATTAATTGCATGGTGCATCGATGAATGGATTGGTGCATCGGTGCATCACTTTGAAAATTTGATTTTAGGCTTGATTTTGTTCAAAATACTTTGTGAAAATTGTTTCAAAAATAGTTTAAGTATAAAACACAATTTTACACATTTAGTAAGGTTTGAAATGATCTTGAAAGACTTGGAGTAATAATTTGATATTCGATTAATTGAATCAAATATACTTTAGAAAATCATTTGTAAAATCTTAAAATTCATTTAACTTAATTTGTTATATCAAAACATCAAAATGTTTTCAACAATCTCCCCCTTTTTGATATAACAAAAACTCTTGACTAATTTTAAGATTTTCTTTGAAAAATAAGTTTTGAAATCAATTTTGAAATTACTCCCCCTTACTATAACACTTCTCCCCTTTAAAACTTTTAACACTTCTTCCCCTTTTTGTTAAATCAAAAAGACTCAAAATTTGAGTGAAAGAAGGCTTTGAAAAACATAGCCAATTGATTAAACATTTTAATTTAATATAGCTTAAGCTGCTAAGATCAAAGATCAAAAGAGTTAGCCATTAGTGTTCATAATCAATATTCAAATCGAATGTGAAATGGTAAATTGGTCATATTTCAACTAAAAAGTAAATGATGCATATATTGAAACAAACCAAAATATATATGAAATAAAAGTTCAAATATCCATCAAACAAACATCCAACAATAAAAGAAAGACAATCCAAAATGTTTTAACAATTTAAATTCAAGTTCAAACCCAAAAACAATCAAAGCAAGATAAGTCTATTCATCAATCGAAAGATCGGGAGGAGGAGGAGGGTAACGAGCTCTCATCTCAAGCGTGAGTGCATCCAAATGATCATTCATATCTTGTTGTCGAGCTCCCAAGGTAGAGAGCTGGGACTCAATGAATGTGAAGCTCGAATCCATGGACGCATACCGTAAATCAAATGTTTCCAAAAATGAACGAAAATATGGAGACATTTGATCTTCTTGTGGAGTTGGTTCCGGTGCAGGCTCGTCATCGGGTACGTGATCATCGATGTCTTGCATAAGCTGCTGAAATTTAGGATCATCGTCAAAAGCCGGAACAGGAGGAGGAGGAGGAGCACGAGAGGAGCTAGGAGCAGCTCGTCAGGAACTAGCTCCTGGAGTTTGTTTACTGGGTTTAAAAGCCCATAAACCAGTCACCTCATCCAATTTCCAATATGATTTCTTCAAGGATGTGATATTGATAGGTTTTGAAGTGGTATAGGATTATCAAGGGAAACATCTAGACCTAGTTTGATAAAGAGATTACTTAGAAGACAACCATAAACTAAGGTTTCGACATGTTTGGACGGGATAATGTTTATGGTATCGACAAGCTCGCTGAACACAATATGTGGAAATTTTATTTTCTTCTTATTCTTTATACAGTGCATCCACCATAAATCTCTAATACGTAGTGTGGAATACCTACCCACTGATGGTCAAAACCACCATGAGATCATGAAATGAAGAAAACGATCGTGATGAGATCGAAGGGTATTAATACTACCGTTTGGGAGATATGGATAATCCACAATTTCTTTTTCGTCATAGACACCATCGTCATCTAACCCAAATTTTGAAGCTATAGTTGCAGAATCAATAATAATATATTGTCCTAAAAGGTATGATCTAATTCCTATAGTTCCACATTGAGTTTCGTTTTGAATACAGACCGTATTAGAATATAAAATGCGGACTAATTGATGAAAGACGACAGGTTTAAGAGAGAACAGTTTATCAAACTTCCATGTTCTAAGAATCGGGAGGTATTCAAATTTAAAGTCTATCATGGCTTGTAGAGATGAAATACGTTCTTCCCTAATTCTATAAGATTGGAAAGAATTTATGTACCTATGGTACAATTCTTCTCTCTGACGTTCAGGCATATTAAAACAAGATCCTAATAGGCTATTGGGAGGCTGAGGAACGGGAGGACGGTTTTGGTTTGACCGACTCGAAGATGACCTATGTTGTTTAGGGTTTGACATAATTAAAAGAAATCGAAATAAGGAATATCACCTGCAATTTGAAACACATATATACAAAATCAATCCCAAAACTCAAATGAGTCCTCAATAATTGAAGGTTCTCTAAACCATATCCTAATGGACATGTTTTGAAAACTATTTAATAATATTTGATAATCATAATATAGTTTTCATGAAAACAACACAATTAAATCAAAAATATTACTAATTTTCGAAATCATAATTTTTTTTAAGTTCGAAATTCAAAGAAAAATCTTGAAAAATTGTTTGTTTTTGACGAAATTGGTAGTAAAATCTAGTTTAGAACCAACAAACAATCAATGCCCGATATAATTTTCATCCTAGAACTAATCAAAACTAGTTTTAAAATCAAAAATCAATAAAATAGAGGTTTTTGAAATATTACCTTGAAAAATCAGATTGAGAGGGATGAGGAATTGTTTTTCACGATTTAATGATATAAGCAGGTTTTGAATATGAAAAGCATGAAGAAACCGATGATTTTGAGCAAGAGTAGGATTTAGAGTGAGAGAGGGACGAATGGTGGGAGAGTTTTTAGTTTTAGGGTTTGATAAAAATAAAGAAAATAAGGCATTTTAACCCAAAACCCGACGGATGCATCGATGCATGGATCTTGTGCATCGATGCACATTCAAGGGCGTGCATCGGTGCATCAGCTGATGTATCGATGCACATTCAAAGGGATGCATCGGTGCACTGTTAAGTGTATCGATGCATTAAGCACAAAAATGTCAAAAATCCGTTTTAAACACTTAAAATGCTAATTTAATTAGCTCTAGTGGTATTGGCAACTCATTTATTGAAAATTAATCATGTTAAATCAATCAAATTAGTCTTTAAACAACATTTGAACATAAAATTAATTTTCACCAAATAACATAAACTCCATCTAACTAATAGCATAGAATACAATCAAAAATTATTATTATAAGTATTTTTCATTTATTCTTAAAAGTGCTAAAATTATTTTAAACACTGAGTGAAGATAGGTTGGTTAAACCTAATTCTCTCCTAAGTGTCCAAAATATTTCGGCTTTGTAAAAATATCCGCTAATTGGTGCAAAGTATCAACAAATTCTAGAACTACATCTTCCTTAGCGACATGGTCTCTAATGAAGTGATGTCTTATTTCAATATGCTTAGTCCTAGAGTGTTGGATGGGATTTTTAGTGAGACAAATAGCACTCGTATTGTCACACTTGATAAGAATAGTACTTACATCAATTCCATAATCAAAAAGTTGTTGTTTCATCCATAAAACTTGTGCACAACAACTACCAGCTGAAATGTATTCCGCTTCAGTGGTAGATAATGCAACACAATTTTTTTCTTTGAAAACCAAGAAATCAACATATTTCCAAGGAATTGGCAAGTACCGGAGGTGCTTTTCCAATCTAATTTGCATCCTCCATAATCTGCATCAGAAAAGGCATGCAAGCTAAAGCTAGAGTCTCTAGGATACCAAAGTCCTAAACTATGAGTGCCTTAAGGTATCTAAAGATTCTCTTAACAGCTAGTAAATGTGATTCCTTAGGGCATGATTGAAATCTAGCACATAAGCAAACACTAAACATAATGTCCGGTCTACTTGCAGTTAGATAAAGTAAAGATCCAATCATTGACCTATATAATTTAACATCTACACATTTACCTCCTTCATCTAAGTCAAGCTTTGTTGAAGATCTCAATGGAGTGTTATGAGACTTGCCATTTTCCAGTCCAAACTTCTTGAGCACATCTTTTACGTACTTAGCTTGATTGATGAAGATGCCATCTTTTCTTTTCTTGTTGGAGTCCCAAGAAAAATGAGAGCTCCCCCATCATGCTCATCTCAATTTCACTTTGCATTAGCTTAGAAAATTTTTGGCAAAGAACATCATTAGTAGAACCAAATATTATATCATCAACATAAATTTGAACTACTAATAAATCTTTACCTTTATGCTTTAAAAACAATGTAGTGTCAAACTTTCCTTTTGAAAAACCTTTTTCA
The DNA here is from genome assembly GCF_006381635.1 of Hibiscus syriacus. Lineage (NCBI taxonomy): Eukaryota > Viridiplantae > Streptophyta > Magnoliopsida > Malvales > Malvaceae > Hibiscus > Hibiscus syriacus. Next base: position 3,167,388 of record NW_024062956.1, read on the forward strand.
ATTAAAAAATTTGACAATCTTTCATACCAAGCTCTAGGAGCTTGTTTTAAACCATAAAGTGTTTTTGTCAATTTAAGAACATGATTTGGAAATTTTAAATCTTCAAAACCTGGAGGTTGTTCCACATACACTTCTTCCTTTATAAAACCATTTAAAAATGCACTTTTAACATCCATTTGATATAATTTAAATTCATGAAAACATGCAAATGCTAATAACATTCTAATTGCTTCCATCCTAGCTACGGGAGTGTATGTTTCATCATAATCTATGCCCTCTTCTTGAGTATACCCTTGAGCAACAAGTCTAGCCTTGTTTCTCACAATATTACCACTTTCATCAAGCATATTCCTAAATACCCATCTAGTACCTATAATAGATTTATTACTAGGCCTTTCAACTAATGTCCATACTTTAATTCTCTCAAATTGATTTAATTATTCTTACATAGCCATAATCCAATGTTCATCTTTTAATGCTTCTTTGATGTTCTTAGGCTCTATGCATGAAATAAATGTAACATAATTACAAATATTTCTAAGAGAGGATCTAATTGTTACCCCTTTTGATGGATCACCTATAATCTCACCATCCTTGACATAGTTGTACTCTCTTGGATAAGATACTTCCCTTTCTTCAATGGTTGGATTCTCGAGAGGATCATGAATTTCCCCATATTTCGTTTCTTCCTTTGATGATGATTTTCCAACGTCATGTATAACGTCATTTGCTTGTACAATACCTACATCATCATTAACACCAGAATCCTTCCTCGGAAGGAGATTATCATCGAAAACAACATGTATAGACTCTTCTACAACTAAAGTTCTTTTATTAAATACTCGATAAGCTTTAGAATTTAAGGAATAACCCAGAAAAATTCCTTCATCACTTTTAGCATCAAATTTGTCAAGGTTTTCTTTACCGTTGTTTAAAACAAAACATTTACATCCAAAAGGATGAAAATAGCTAATGTTATGCTTTTTTATTTTTGAAAATTTCATATGGAGTTTTCTTTAAAATTGGCCTAATCATTACTCGATTTACAACATAAAAAGCGGTATTTGTGGCTTTCGTCCAAAAATATTTTGGCAAATTGTTTTCACAAAGCATGGTTCTAGCCATTTCTTCTAAAGTTCGATTTTTCCTCTCAACAACTCCATTTTGTTGAGGGGTTCTAGGTGCTGAAAAAGTATGGCTAATACCATTAGAATTACAAAACTCATTAAATACAAGATTTTCAAATTCAGTGTCATGATCACTTCTAACACTAGTGATAAAGTAACCTTTTTCGTTTTGGATTACTTTTGAAAATGTGATGAAATTTTCTAATGCTTCATCTTTAGTACTTAAGAATAGAACCCAAGTATATCTAGAATAGTCATCTACCAAGACAAATGCATATTGTTTGACTAATACTCAATAGATTATGCTTTAATCCATTCACATATAATACATTTTTAATTTGTATGGAAGAGATATTACCTATAGTACCAATACCTTCAATGTGACCTTTTGAATTATCACCAAAAGTCACTTCTCCTCCATTTTTGGCGTTAAGCTCTATGAATCGGTTTTTGTCCTCGGTCATGTGTCTCGAACATCCACTATCAAGGTACCATGAATTTGAATTTGTTTCCCGTGCCTTGTAGCAATGCTCCTTTCCCTACAAACATAGATTAATTTTTTATTTTTGGTACCCAAATTCTTTTGGGTCTATATTCAGTAGTTTCTAAAATCCTTGTCCCCTTTGGTATCCATTTATGAAGGGCATCCTTATCTTTAGTAGTAATGAATTCTTTAGGGACCCATATACTCCTAACAATTTTACCATTCAAGGTTCGTTGAGGACTTTTATGATTGTAGCTTCTAAAACTTTTCTTAATAAAATTGGATTTTGAATTCTCACATTTTTCAAAACTTTTTGTTCCAACCTTATTAAAAGAAGTTTTAAGATCATCAATCTTCTTTTAATGATCATCATGAACTTTTGAAAGTAAGTTATGCAAATCAATATTTTTCTTTTCAAAATCATTAACTTTGATTTGCAATTCTTTGATCTTACTTTCAAGCTCATTGTTGGTCTTGGATATAAGATTATTTTCGTTTTTCAATTTTGAAATATCATTTTTGTATTTTGAAAATAGAGTCTTATAATCCGAAGCTAATCCATTTTAATCCTCTATTAACTCATCATAAGATAATTCATCCAAATCGAATGAGTTAGAGGTTACCTTAGAATCTTCCCCGATAGCTATTAAGCACAAGTTTGCAACTTCTTGTTCCTCTTCATCAGAACCTTCTTCATCGCTCCATGTAGCTACATGAGCCTTGTGCTTCTTTTTGGATTGACCCTTTTTCTTCAATTGTGGACAATCATATTTGACATGCCCCGACTTTTTGCATTCATAGCAAATTATCGGGTCTTTCTCCTTCGATTCAGTTTTGAAGCCTTCATTGTGTTTGAATTTTCTTCCTCGGTTGGGCATCATCAACTTTCTGAATCGTTTGGCAAATAATGCCATTTCCTCGTCATCATCATCGTCATTCGAATCACTATCATCTTTTATGGATTTGAGAGTAACTCCAATGTTTTTCTTCTTCCCCTTCTCCTTTGGTGTCTAGTCAATCTTATCGAGGTCCACTTCATCTTCAAGCATCATTTCATGAGTGAGAAGGGAATCAATTAGCTCTTCAAGAGTTAAGGACGTTAGGTCCTTAGACTCGATGATTGCCGTCTTTTTTGATTGCCACGGTTTTGAAAGAGAGTAGACTAACTTCCTTACAAGCTTTTCATTTGAAATGATCTCTACATATGATTTGAGACCATTGACAATCGTTGAAAATCTATCCGTCATAGCTTTGATATCTTCATTTGATTTCATCCTGAAATTTTAATAGCTATGCGTTAGAATGCTAATTTTAGATTTCTTTACCTCATCGGTACCTTCATGAGTGACTTGAAGCTTGTCTCATATTTCTTTGGCGGTTGTACAAGATGAAACTCTTCCGTATTCATCTGGTCCAAGAGCACAAAATATGATATGGATGGCTTTGGAGTTGAGCTGGAACATTCTTATCTCTCCTTCACTCCACAACCTTGGATGAGTGAGAGGCTGATGTATCCTTCTTCTACGGCATTCCATGCTCCCATGTCACTTTCTTGAATGAAGTACATCATCCTATTTTTCCAATAGGCATAGTTAGCTCCATTGAAGAAAGGAGGCTTGTTGACAGGCATTGAATCGAGACTGGAGTCGTAATTTGAAGCGGAGGCCATTGATGACTTGATAATCGATGTAACTCTTCCCGAATCGACTAAAGAGGCGATTAAACCTTCAAATGAGTGAGGCTTTGATACCAATTGTTAAGTTAATCGATCGATGGAATCGGCCAAGAGGGGGTGAATTGGCAATAAAAATTTTGGTGAAAGCTTTTGCAGAAAATTGAAAGTAATTGCACATCGATTTACAGTGGTTCGACTTTATCAACCAAAGTCTACGTCCACTACCTTAGCTATCCACACTAAGGATTTTCCAACAAATTCACTAATTTTTTCTTTCTTTTGAGGCCAAAGAGATAACCTTACAACTCCCTCAAGAATATACCCCAATTCTTGATAACACTTTTTTCTCAAAGAGAATATTATAAATTTGCAAACTTACAAGAAAAACCTCACAAGGCAAATATGTTTGCACAATACTAGAACAAAGAAAGAACACTCAAGAATAAATACAATTGAGCACAATAAGTGTTCTTGAAAGCAAAATGAATATTGAATGAAAAATAGGCTTAAAATGCTCACACTTGAGGTTTGATACTTTCTCTTTGATTCTCTCTTGATTCTAGTTGCTTGATTTTCTTGTTGTTGATCAATGGCTTCTAAGCTTGTTTAAATACACCTTCAAATGATTATGAACGTTGGGGATGATTAGTGGAGTCAATAGAGCCGTTTAAGTGTGAAAACAATTAATAAAATCAGTTGGGAGGTTCAGTGCATCGATGCATACCTTAGATGCATCGGTGCATCAGTGTAAAATTCAAATATTTTGACCGTTAGACTCTCAGTGCATCGGTGTACTAAGAGTGCATCGATGCATGAAATGCATTCGATGTTTTGAAATAGCCTGAGTGCATCGATGCATGGTCTAGTGCATCGATGAATGGTATGTGCATCGATGCATAAAATACATTCGATGTTCAATTAATTCCATGGTGCATCGATGCATGGATTGGTACATCGGTGCATCACTTTGAAAATTTGATTTTAGGCTTGATTTTGGTTCAAAATACTTTTTGAAAATTGTTTCAAAAATAGTTTAAGTATAAAACACAATTTTACACATTTAGTAAGGTTTGAAATGATCTTGAAAGACTTGGAGTAATAATTTGATATTCGATTAATTGAATCGAATATACTTTAGAAAATCATTTGTAAAATCTTAAAATTCATTTAACTTAATTTGTTATATCGAAACATCAAAATGTTTTCAACAAGTAAACATTCCAGTGATCACATCTTAATTAAAATAAAACAAAAGTGACTATGTATTGTGTTTTTTAATCTAGTGACCATAAGTTTATAAAACTCAAACGAAAGTGACCAACTTTGTAGTTTACCCAAAACATTATTGCATCTAAAAAAGCCCTAATTTTTCTAAAATTACAAAAAAATCTCTAACCTTAAATACCATCTCCAATGTCGATCACAACCACCATCGTTATCGTTGTCTTTGTCATCTCTTTTGTCGATCGTCGTCGGCTTTACTGCCAAAGTCATCGGGTCACGTCATCAAACTAACGGAAGTAAATGTTTCAGTGATCACATCTTAATTTTTTGAAAATTGTTTCAAAAATAGTTTAAGTATAAAACACAATTTTACACATTTAGTAAGGTTTGAAATGATCTTGAAAGACTTGGAGTAATAATTTGATATTCGATTAATTGAATCGAATATACTTTAGAAAATCATTTGTAAAATCTTAAAATTCATTTAACTTAATTTGTTATATCGAAACATCAAAATGTTTTCAACAAGTAAACATTCCAGTGATCACATCTTAATTAAAATAAAACAAAAGTGACTATGTATTGTGTTTTTTAATCTAGTGACCATAAGTTTATAAAACTCAAACGAAAGTGACCAACTTTGTAGTTTACCCAAAACATTATTGCATCTAAAAAAGCCCTAATTTTTCTAAAATTACAAAAAAATCTCTAACCTTAAATACCATCTCCAATGTCGATCACAACCACCATCGTTATCGTTGTCTTTGTCATCTCTTTTGTCGATCGTCGTCGGCTTTACTGCCAAAGTCATCGGGTCACGTCATCAAACTAACGGAAGTAAATGTTTCAGTGATCACATCTTAATTAAAATAAAACGAAAGTGACTATGTATTATGTTTTTTGAATCCAGTGACCATAAGTTTATAAAACTCAAACGAAAGTGACTAACTCTGTAGTTTACCCTAATGTTTTTAAGTTTTTTAAATATCATAATATTTTTAAGTTTTTCTAAATAAAATTTTTAAAATTACCTGAATGTGACACATGTCATTTAACGAACTTCTTTAACGTCCATTACAATTGAAATACTTAAAATGGTAACATTTATAACGTTAGACATCTAAATTGACCGAAAAAAGTTTATACACCTAAATAGGAAAAATGATATAGTTTAAGCATTTTTTTGTATTAAGCCTTAATATAACAATAAATTTAGCTTTGAATATTTATATATTATATTAATTTAGTTCTAAATTTAAAAAAAATGAATAATTTTAACCCTCAATATTTATAAAACGTGTAAATTATATGTCAACCTTTTTAAAATTAAAATTGAATTAATATAATGTATAAATATAAATGATTAAATTTAATATTATCTTAATCCGAACTATATAAACTTGGCAAAAAATTATAGCTACAATAAATTATCATTGGTTGCTTATTTTTTAGATTGAATAAGAACTAAATTGGTCTTTCTAAAGGGTCAATTTGTCCAATTCTAAAATTGAGAGGATCTAAGAAAATTTAGTTATACTTATGAACCTTTAATTTTGATCTAATTGTATACATTTGAAGAAATCCAATCATATTCATATTGACTAAATATAATATTTTGTACTTACAATAAATAAATATTGGTCCTATATTTTAAGAATGGTAACCTTTTAAGGAAATTGAATTAAAATAAACTTTTATGTTTACAATTTCATTAAATAAAATTTACATAACACATTTATTTGATTAAATATCATGTATAATTTTAAAATTTATTTATAATAATATATAACTTTTCATTTAGTTATTTTCAAATACTTTTTTGTTATCTTTAAATTTTTTTGTACGGACGGCATAAACAGATATATATTTTTAGAACAATGATGCTTAGTAATAAAGCAGAATCAATATAGGGTGAGGCGTCAAGTTGTGATGTGTATGTATCAAAGTAACAGAAAATTTGGAGAATGTTAATCAGATTCCTTGAAATATAAAAAATTATCACTGAGAGATTCACACAGTAAAATTACGTGTGTGATCCGAGTCTGAATTAATTATAAAGCTAAACCTTGAGAACAGAGAATAACAATATTATATATATTGTTATTCTCTGTTCTCAAGGTTTAGCTTTATAATTAATTCAGACTCGGATCACACACGTAATTTTACTGTGTGAATCTCTCAATGATAATTTTTTACATACACAATGACTCGAACTCTTGTAAATAGATTTATTGAAGGTATATGAAGTAAAGAATTATTTAATATAAGTATATTTATTTATTTTTAAAAAATATTTCTCATATTTAAAGTTCGTAAATTATATTTTATATTCACAATGTTACCTTACAAGTTTCAACCAAAATACTTAAAAATAATAAAGAGTAAAGAATGGATAACCTACCTATTTCAGAACACCATATAAACTAATTCAAGAATATAATATTATGCAAATTGTTGAAAACATTTTTTATGTTTTGATATAACAAATTAAGTGTTAATGAATTTTAAGATTTTATATTTTAAATTATATATTCGATTAAATTATTCAAATATCAAAATATTACTTCAAGTTTTTCAAATGACAATTTCAATTCTTACTTAAGTGTAAAATTGTGTTTCAATCTTAAAATATTTTTGAAACAATTTTTACAAAGCATTTCGAGCCTTAATCGAGCCAAAAATAAGTTTTAAATAGGGAGGTATCGATACCCCTCATATAGGGATGGCAACGGGCCGGGTTCGAGCCGGGTATTGGTCCCCCCGTCCCCGTCCCCGTCTAAAAAACTTGTACCCGTCCCCGCTTAAAAAACCGTGAGGATTTAAACGGGGATCCCCATTGGGTAATCGGGGAAAATCGCGGGAAAACGGGTATCCTCGTTTAGCATAAACGGTTATTTAAACGGGTATCGGATCGGGTATATATATTTAAATTAAATATATAAATATTATATATATATATTTAATTTAATTTAAATTTATTAATATTATATATATATATATATAATAATTATTTTTAATATTTATCGGGCCGGGTAATCGGGGCGGGGATTACTAAACCCGAGCGGGGATTACTAAACCCATCTCCGTCCCCGTTTAACATAAACAATTTTTCCTGTCCCCATCCCCGTTTAGCATAAACGGTTTTTCCCCGTCCCCGTTTAATTCGATTTTCAATTTTCTCTGTCGGGTTCGAGTTTTTTTGCCATCCCTACCCTCATAGGGTGTACCGATACCCCTATGCTAATTTTGGCATCGAGAAAAACAGAATGTTAAATGGGTACCGATACCCCTATGTCAATTTTAGCTCCGAGAAAAACAGAATGTCTAATGGGTACCGGTACCCTTAGTCATTTACTGATCGAAATATTTGAATTTTACATTGCATGTACCAATACCCCACGCTCCCAGCAGCCTTTTTCAAGAGGGTTTTCACACTACAACGGCTCTAACATCACCCAAATGATTTCCAACGGCTAGAATCAATCCAAAGTGTATTTAAACAAGTTATGAAGCCATTGATCAACAAGAATTGAGAGAGAATCAAAGAGAAAGCCTTAAACATCAAGTTTGAGCGATTCAAGCCTATTTTATTCAATATTTATTTTGCTTTCAAGAACACTATTTGTACTCAATTGTATTCATTCTTGAGTGTTCTTTCTTTGTTCTAGAATTGTGCAAACATATTGGCTTGTGAGGTTTTCTGTAAGTTTGCGAAATTTGTAATTTTCTCTTTGGGAGAGAGTGTTCTCAAGAATTTGAGGTATAATTACTGAGAGAGTTGTAAGGTTACTCTTTGTCCTAAAAAGAAAGACAAATTAGTGAATTTGTGGAAAATCCTTAGTGTGGATAGCTAAGGTAGTGGATACGGGTGTTCATTCGGTTAAAACGGTGGCCGACCGAACCGAATTACTATTAACTGAATTAACCAAACTTTTTTTCTTTAACCGTTAACCGAACCAAACTTTTTTTTTTGAAAATATTAACCGAACCGATTACAATTTTATAATTTATATAAAAATTGAATATTTTTTAATTCAAAAAACAATTTATAATTAATTTAAATAATATATAATTATAAAATAAAAATTTTATATGGATTTTTTAATTAATTAATATTGATTTAAGTTTAAAAGTTATTAGATATTAAATTATTAATTGAGTTTTAAATGGTTTATATGTTATATATAATATATTTAATATTTAAAATTTAATTTCGGTTAATTCGGTTAATTAACCGATTTCGAACTAAATTAACCGTTAACCGAATTCTAAAAAATTTATTAATCGTTCCCCCACCGAACTAATTCAGTGGCCGAATTAACCAAACTAATTCGGTTCGATCGGTTAATTCGGTTAAAACTGAAAAATGAACACCCATAGTAGTGGACGTAGACTTTGATTGAGAAAGTCAAACCACTCTAAATCGTTGTGCAAATATTTTTAATTTTATGCAAAAACTTTCACCAAAATTTTTATTGTCAATTAACTTTCACAAATTAAACTCAGTATTTCATAAACATATCTTTAAAAAAATATGTGATTTTCACAAACAAAAAATTTAACTGAATGGATGAAGAAAAATGCTATAGTAAAATAAAAAAAATTTAACGATTAAATTTTAATTTATTGTTAGAATAATTCATATTTAATATTACAATGGTTTGTTACGGGACGACCCTCCTAATAGTTCAACTAATTTTATCCATTCATAATATAAGAATTCAAATTTCTTATATTGCTTAAGGGGTCTAGTACCTCATCTCACTAGATAATCTAATTGTTAATGAATAAAATAAAATTTATGGTAAACTACATGTTTAGTACATAAATTATTATTTTGTTCCGTTTTGATACTCAAACTTTATTTTTTTTTCAAAATCATAACTAATGTTTAGTTTATATTTCAATTTTGTACCTCATTGTTAAAAAATTAACAGAATTGTTGGTTTGATAATTTTTATTTTATTTTTTTGAATGATGACATGACATTATTTTATTGTGACACGTCACTATCACCCTTAAATTTTTAACGATAGATACCAAAAATAGAACATAAACTAAAAGTTAGGTATGATTTTGAAATAAAATAAAGTTGAGGTATCAAAACGCTGCGAGAAGCGCGAAGAGCTAAGCCACTGATGTCGTGGAAAAGGTTATACCTCAGAAAGTAAGCGAAGCTAAGGTTTCGTATGTGTTATATCCTTTCGATCGAGCGAAAACTTCTAAGGGTAAAAAAAGAAGAAAAACTAGTATTCTGAAGCTAAATGGTCTTGGATGGGAATTTTAATAGGGGGAGAAACCCTTTTTTGTCCTCTTTTATTTATATTGGGGATAAAAATAATAATTTAAGTATTAAATATGTAGTTTATCCAAAAATTTAATTATTTTAAAATAAATAATCTAAATTAGAGCACTTGATTTTAGACTCATTAAAACACAGAGAATAACATACATCCATTTATTTTTACTACAAATAATAATTTAAATTGGAATAGGCAAATGTCACATCTGTTTGGCATCTGATGTTTTCTTGTGGAAAAGGAATTAGGTCATAAATAAACGAATTCATGACGCTTTGTTTCTGATGAAAACGCCATACCTTAAATTTACACTCAATGTTCTACCCAATCTAACCAAATTCTTCACTTCAATGGCCTAATTTTTATGGCATAATGTCAAAATTAACCCTAATATTTATCAAAATGATTATTTTATCCGTATTCTATTATTTAGAGCATTTTAGCATCAACATTTTATTTTAGAAAAAAAATCTCCTAACATTTGACAGAGTAATCATTTTGTTCATTTTCTTTTTTAAGGGGTATTTTACCCCCTCAATGTTTCATTTTATGTTAAAAAGCTCATATTTTGGAGCATTAATTGTGTGTTAACTAATAATTTTCATATATAGAGGAAACTTTTTCCCCAAAGCGAAATGTTGGGGTCAAAATGCTCTAAAAAAATAATAGGGGCCAAAATAATCATTTTTGTAAACATTGAGGGGCTATTTTTAGCATTATGCCAATTTTTTTTAATTTTTACTATAAAACCATAAATGAGGAAAATATGATCCCACAAATCAAGACGTGAAACTTGAAAGAGTTCATCCATGGCGAGCATCAAACTTATTCCACAATCCGCCCACAAGGCCCTACCGTTCTCAGCTAACCTCGCAAACCTGCTTCCGACCGGCACCGTCTTTGCATTCCAAGCCATTATACCCTCCTTCTCCAACAATGGAAGATGCGAAGTGGCTCACAAATACATGACTTTAGGTTTAATTATTGCGTGTTCGATCTCTTGCTTCTTATCTTCGTTCACCGACAGTTTCGTAGGCAACGATGGAAAGCTTTATTATGGTATCGCCACCTTCAAAGGACTGTGGGTTTTCAACGACGAGGTCGATGATGGTCTTGATTTGGAAAATGACAAAAAAGAAACCGACAAAATATTCAACAAGTATAAGCTCACTGCCATTGATTTCCTTCATGCATGCTGTTCTTTAACTTTGTTTTTAGTGATTGCTTGTAGTAGCTTTGAGGTTCAACGTTGCTTTTTTCCTAAACCTGGACCAAATGGTAATGCATTGATGACGAATCTGCCATTAGGGTTTGGGATCTTAGCCAGTGGATTGTTCATTCTTTTCCCCACGAAACGTCGAGGTATTGGATATGGTGATCATGGCGATGGAAAAGAAGAGAAACAGATCGAGGAGATAGGCCACAAGGGCTCCCTCCCATGCCCAAAATGAATTACATGTCTACTAAAGAATTTCCACTTGTGACATAATGGATGTTATATCAGCAAGAAGGACTGAAACCACAATAATAATTGTAAAATAATGGTTGTATGGTGCAATATATGTGCATGTGTGCTGCTAAACAGTAGCAGGAATATTATACAAAAGAAAAATATGTTGATAAAATAAGTTACTACCGCAAAAGGAAAGGTTAGTACGGACTAAAAATAAAACTAAAAGAAAGTAAACAGAACCTTCGCAATATTGTGGATGAATCATTGTTTTAGAAAGTAAAATTATTTTAATTAGTATAATATTCGAATTAAACGCTGTCTTTTCGAGATTGATATGTACTTTCAAATATCATACAGTGACGGAGTAATAATTAAAAGAGAAAATAATCTCAGTGACTAAAAATTTCATATAATATACGATTTTAATCAATTTTTTCGGATTTGTCAAAATGACCAACAAAATCGCAATGTGATCACTAATTCGCAACGCGATCTCCATTATCGCAAATCAGTTTCCAGATTCGCAACGCGATTATGACTATCGCAATGCGATTTTCCAATTTCGCGTTGCGATTTTCCCAATTCGCAATGCGAATAAGTAAATCGCAATGCGAATTTGGAAAATCGCAATGCGATACTGACTATCGCAACGCGAAACTGACTTTCGCAACGTGATTTTGACTTTCGCAACGCGATTCTGACTTTCGCAACGCGATTCTGACTTTCGCAACGAGATTCTGACTATCGCAACGAGATAATACATAATCGCAATGCGATTTTCAAAGTTCGCAACAGGTTTTAGTTTCGCAACATCTTTCTGAGTGGGACATACCAGATGACTTACAAACAGTTTTGCCACCAGCCATGGACAGAAGGCTACCTGGCCGACCAAAAAGTCACGATCGTATACCGTCTCAGGGTGAAGAGAAGAAGAGATCGACATGTAGTCGGTGCAAGGAAAGTGGTCATACAAGGATGACATGTGGTTCACCAGTGCCATCACAATCATCTTTTCCTCTACCAAAATATGGATCCTCATCAAAATCCAAAGCTCATATGGTGTCAAGCAAAAGGCAATCAAAATCGCAATCATCTTCAAAATCCCAATCACAACCGACTTCACCTTTTGGGACTGTTAACTTAGGTGATTTTTAAATGCAAACGTTGTATTATGTGTATTTTATGTGTGCACTTTTAACATTTTCAGTTAGGCATGTATTAGTAACTTGAGTTTTGAACATTGCTATGATATGTTCAGTTGTTATCACTTATTAGACATTCATTTGACTATCACAACGCGAAAATGACTATCGCAACGCGAAATGGCTATCGCAACGAGAAAATCGCAATGCGAAATGAAAATCGCATTGCGATTTTCTCGTTGCGATTTTCATTTCGCATTGCGATTTTCATTTCGCATTGCGATTCTCTCGTTGCGATAGTCAGTTTCGTGTTGCGATAGTCTGTTTTGCCTTCAACATAATGCAGATTGAAAATCAACAAATCAACTATTACATTTCAATCAATTAAACAAGCACAAATAAGAATTATGTACACATCAATTAAACAAATCAACATTTACAAATCATTTTTTACAAATCAATTAAACAATCAAAAAATAATAATAATTCTTATTTCCTCATCAATTATTGAATCAATGAATCAACTTTTGCACCCGTACATCCATTTCACGCAGCTCACTTAAGGATTAACCTGCAGAAACCAAACATTTGCTCAAACAAGACTTCCTGCACATCTAAAACCTACAAACAACAAATTATTGAATTCTAGGTACTTAACCAAACATTTTCAAACCAAAAGGAGTATATATGTTAACAAAAACTTGCATTTGACTTACCAATTAACAATGGATACTTTCATAACGCGGATGCAGGTAGGCAGCGTCTCGAATATATCGCTCTAGCCATATAATGCCAAAACCACAAGCCTACTGCAGCTCTATCTCTATCGGTGGGAGGTAGAAACTCTGTGCTTCCCGTCGTCAAACGCGCCAAGCACATGCATACGAGAGGACCACAATCCCCTCTGGCTCCCGGCGATTGTTGTGGCGCGGTCTCGTCTCTGACAACTGTGACATTGAACTTCTTTGGCTTCTTGTGTCCAGAATGAGTCCAATAATTAATCCCATCCAAGAATTTAGCCAAATGAGAGCTCCATCCCTTGATAATATCTCTCAAATCAGACAGTGATATGTAATTTATCATGCTGTCATATACTATTATCTTCAGGGATGGGAGATGAAGTTGGACGAGAAGCCAATGACGACGTTCCAAAACAGGGATAAACACCTGCAATCATAAGTAATAATTCATTTATTTGCGCACTTATTTATGAACACCTTTAAAAAATTTAAAAAATAAACACTAACCTTATCGACCTCCCACCATGCAGGATAAAGTTTAGCTTGTCCATTGCCCAACGAAAATGATTCATCTCGTTGATTCTTCAAGTGAACTGCGTGAAAAGCCGCCGGCATTATTGTATATCGTGAATTTTTTTTTATTTTTCCTAAGCTTCCTTATTATTAGAAGACGTGACACCCACGCATCGATATGTTATTTTACAAAAAAAGACATATATTAGTGAATTACATTAATTTTTAAAAAAATTAATCAAAATCATATATAAGACAAATATAAGACTTACCTCCCCATCGAAATAGCCACTGTCTTCAACCCCTAATAACACACCCCACCAAGACCGATTAAGTAACAAATACATCTCATCGTTGAGTTTACTTATGTCAGTGTAACACCCTTGGCTCCGCTCATGTAGATAAAAATCAACTGCGGTCTTAGCCCAAATGGTATTATCCAGAATTGTTTCCGGTAGTTGTCTCCTCTCCACTTCAGATACCGGAAGGGTACTAGCCGGTAACTCATATGAGAGCCAACTCTCATCCATCATGTCCAGCAACGGTGGGGGTTTCTCAATAATTTGATGATATATTACCCCATGTGAATCGGGCTTTGGAATGGTGGGAGGGACATTTTCAACGATGACAGTGGCCTCTTAAACGATTGGAGGGGACTCTTGAGGGATGACAGGTGAGTCGGGCTTCTTCTTTCGGAGTCTTCGCACCATTGGGGTGAACGGAGACGTAATAGCACGTGCACGCCGTCTAATGCGTAAACTCCGTCGTGCAAGGAAAACCCGACGTAAAGCATCCACCTTATCGGGCCGCTAAAAAAATTAATACATAAATCAGTAAATAAACAGACATGATATTAAACAAAGACAAATATGTTTCAAACTTGCATTGTATTCACCCAAGTCATTATTCTATCATAGTTCACAAAATGCATCAGATAACATTCCAGAAGTAAGCACTTATATAAACATTTAAAAGGACAACATATATAAACATTCCAGAAGAAGAATAGTTTACTTTCGCAACACGAAACTTACTTTCGCAACGCGGAAATGGCTATCGCAACGCGAAATGAAAATCGCAATGCGAAATGAAAAACGCAACGACAAAATCGCAATGCGAAATGAAAATCGCAATGCGATTTGTGTTTCGCGTTGCGATTTTGTCGTTGCGATTTTCATTTCGCATTGCGATTTTGTCGTTGCGATTTTCATTTCGCATTGCGATATCCATTTCCGCGTTGCGATAGTCATTTTCGTGTTGCGAAAGTAAACTATTCTTCTTCTGCAAATTGAAACTTGAATGGATTGCATTACTTCAACCAAAAGACAAAAACAAAACCAAAAACAAATACTAACAAAAATAGTTTAGTAGTATTGGCAGCAACCGAATGAATTTATTAAGCAATCTAAGTGAAATGGTTAATCTAAGTAAAATTACGAGTAAATTTGTCATCAAGTTAAATATGAAAAATCTTAAACTTACCTCGTTGCATAGAGTATGAACCTCATTCTGCAATGATGCTACCATCTCACGTAGAGCGGATACCTCACCGCGTAAAGTAGACACCTCAACACGCCATGCACCATCGTCTTTGCGTAAAGTACCGACCTCCTCACGCAAGGCATTGACCTCATCACGTAACTCCCCTAACTCATCCCGTGGAGGTGGAGAACAGGGAGATAAACGTCGTGGCATCTTTGCCGGTCGCCTATCTTGCGGTGATGGTGAAGATGAGGCTCGATGATGTGACAAAATAGGTGATGGCTGTCGTTGTGGAGGTGTATATTCGGGTCGATCAGGTGATGGCTCTGGGTTAGGTGATAGCTCTGGGTGAGGTGATGGCTCCCGAAGTGGAGGCTGCTCATCATCCCTGCCATCAAAAAAACGCTTACTAGATTGCCACCAATCAGTGGCAAGCTCAGCTTCCGTGGGTGTCAGCCTCTGTAATGGAGTGTTGGCCTCCTAACAATATAAAAGCTCAAACAAAGTTAAACGTGTACTAGTAATAACTTGTTTATAAACATATGGTAGTATTTATGTTAACTTACATTATTTATTGTCGTATACCGTAGTAAATCTTCCCATTGCAAGGTCTGTTTCCTCTTCCAGGAAATAGCCCTGGGAATATCATTTGAAGTTTTTATTGCATATGTCTTCATGGCGGGAAAGGCCTCAAATATCCAAATCTACAAACAATATAATAACAAACATTAGTAATTGTTAAATAATTACTTATAATTTTGGAAACATTATATAAAAATTCTTACCTTAAAGGTCCAAATAAAGCCTGTCAAAGTGTATTTGGAACCATCGACATGCAAACTTTTTCGATCATCCAAGGCAGACGATAACTTATTCCATGTAGCTTTCCATATATACGAGCCCCACGGAAACAGGTTCTACGCATTTAGGTCTTCTACCAATTTGATTAGATCATTCAGAATAGGTTGTCTGGCCTCTCTGCCTAAAAAGTCGGCATGCAAAAGTATTAGAAGGCATACTCGGACAACATCGACGTCATCCATCCGAGTAAAACCATCTTTCTTATTCAATAATCTCATCAGGTCTTCCACGTGTAGATTCGGCCTCTCCAGCTCAGGAAAAACCCGGGATAACCATGATGGGCGGGTAATGTGTCTAGTGTACCGACCTACATCATCGTGTCCGAAGCGTAGACTGGTGATTAAGCAAACTCCTCCGCCCAAAACACGTATACGCGGTGGAAAATCAAACCATATCTCTTCATCACGATGTTGTATAGTATCGCTAGTCATGGTTTGAAGAAACAGGTGTGTCAACATCGCATCTCCACCGGGATGTTGTACTTTCAGCCATGGCCCGAAGCAAATATCCTCAAACATTTTTCTTTGTGCAGGTGAAAGCTTCGACGCAATTGTTTTGGCCAGGCTGACTTTATTTCTTAAGGTCAATTGAGCCAAATAAAAGTTTTACAAAAACAATAAACATACTAAGTTAGATATACCAAAAACTACACTGTGAAGATATAAAAAAAAAAAAACATAAAGAGTAGTAGTTTATTCTTCAAACTTAAATTTGCAACACTGTGAATTTCTTATTTGTCTTTTTTTTTTGGTTGAAGTAATGCAATTCATTCAAGTTTCAATTTGCAGAAGAAAAATAGTTTCTGAAAATGAAAATCGCAACACGAAAATGACAATCGCAACGAGAGAATAAAATCGCGTTGCGATTTTGTCGTTGCGATTTTCATTTCGCGTTGCGATTCTCGGTTGATTTAATAAGCAATCTAAGTGAAATGGTTAATCTATTATTGAAATTACCAGTAAACTTATCATTAATTTCAATATGAAAAACCTAATAATAATGCAAAAATTTCGAAAAGAAAATAATTAAAAAAAACTAACCCTCGGTGGTTGATTTGGTTGATTTTCCATTTCTGATTGTGAGGGTGGCTCTGAGAGATGGAGATAGACGGATTTCGCCGGAGATGGGGACGGATTTCGTCGGATGGGTGAGAGAGTGAGAGATGGAGATGGGACTGAGTTGTGATTTAGGTTTTAGGTTATGAGTTGCGATTACGGGATACTGTGGACGGTTCAGTGTTCCAATATATTAATATTCGTGTTTGGAATTTGAAAATAAAATACGCGTTGCGATACTAATGGCGCTTTGAAAATCGCATTGCAATTATGTATTATCTCGTTGCAAAAGTCAGTATCGCGTTGCGAAAGTCAGTATCGCGTTGCGATTTTGTATTATCGCGTTGCGATAGTCAGTATCGTATTGCGATTTTCCCAATTCGCATTGCGATTTACTTATTCGCATTGCGAATTGGGAAAATCGCAACGCGAAATTGGAAAATCGCATTGCGATAGTCATAATCGCGTTGCGAATCTAGAAACTGATTTGCGATAATGGAGATCGCGTTGCGAATTAGCGATCGCATTGCGATTTTGCTGGTCATTTTGGCAAATCCGGAAAAAGGTGGTTAAAATCGTATATTATATGGGATTTTTGGTCACTGAGGTTATTTTCTCTAATTAAAAATTAGTAGGAGCCGAAATATTAGATTATTTAAAAAAATTATAAAGACTTGTTAGGTATTTAAATTCGAAATTCAGCATGAACCAAGCGACTTTAGTGATTAACGAATTGTTGTTATCCTTGAGGTCTCGAGTTCAAGCACTTATGTAGGGGTATGAGCGTTCATTGTCAAATAGTTTAAAGTTTTTTTTTACATATATTATATTGTATTCACCTTAAATTTAAAAAAAACTCAAAACTCAAAAGATAACTTCTAATTTGTCTAATATTTAAACTTACAATAACTTAAATTGTAATTAGAAAAAAATTTGAGCACACAGACTTATCATTATTTAGTTCGATTTCTATTTGATTAAACATTTAATAGATTTTTATAATTTTTAAATTTAAATATTTATATTTACATAAACCAAAATACTATTAAACTAAAATTATATCAAATATATAAATTTAACAGGTCGGAGTACCTTGGGGGAGCTCCGTTCCTGATCATACACCTGAAATTTAAAGGGAAAGCCAATGATATTGCCCTTCTCAGAATAGAAAATATATGGCCCTACTCAAAATAGGAAAAGAGGAGAAAATTCTCAAACTAAAAGACAATGATAGATTTTGATTGTTTTGTTATATATGAAAGGAAAGAAAGTCTCTTTATTTATAAGCTTAATGATTGAGCAAAATAAAGTAAAAAAATGTCAATTAATCGCATTAAATGAGTTTTTTTTATACAATCAACCTTCAATTACATTATGGCCTCGGTAGTAAAAAAATTATTGTTATTTCTTAAGGTCTTAAATTCGAACACCAGGAATTGCCAGAGGTATTTCATGGCTTGGTTTGACCCATGGAATTTATGAACTAAGTTGAGATATGATAACTCAGTAAAAAGACTACTTTAAGACATTTTTCACTTAAGTAATTGTTTGTCTAAGGGTTCATATAGATCATTTTAGGTGCATGTAGTTGCATTTGTGGTGGTTGTGTTATTTTACTTTGTTAAGGTACTATATGATAAAAAAAGTGTGGATGGTTAGTGATGTGCAGGTAACAAGGAGCATAAGGTGAGTTGAGAAGAATGTTGCGACATCACATGTTGCTGAAGCAAACTGCAATGCCTTGCATTTTTGGCGCAGAAAAAGATAAAAATATATTTTTATAATATGACAGTTGTTTGTCATGTACGTGTTTGTTGCTGGTAACCACATGAATGGAGTCCACTACCACCTATGGGGTAAAATTTCACGCACAAGAAATGCATTTAGGGGTATGATGGGAATTTTGAGTGCAAAATCTCCCAAAAATATCCTTAGATTTTAATTATAAGGATACCACATAAGAGAGAGAATCTTGGGGGGATCCATCATATTTTCTAAAGTTTTTCTCTCCCTCCATTGACGCACAACAACTCCTTTTTCTTCTTCTTTCTCCCATCTATTTTTAGTGGTGTTCTTCCATTGATGAATGATAATTGTCGTTTTGTTATCAAAATAATTTCGGCTTCTTAAATAGAAAGGAAAATGTAGTATAAAGAAGCAAAGTCGATCCATAATGACTGTGGTGTTTCTGATTTGGTAAAATTGTTTCTTGATTTTAGGAGGAGATAGAATTCCAAGTAAAGTTGAAAAGATTTAATAAAATAAAATAGATAATAATAAATAAAAGGGAAAATAATAAAATAATAAATCATAGTAGTAAAATAAAAAAAATGGGTTTTTAAAAGTTGTTTTTAAAATAAAAGATAAGAATTAAATAAAAGAAATAATTAAATAAATTATTGAAAGAGATCGAGATAAAGAAAACTTATAGTGAAAGCAGCTTCAGACTTCAGCTTTGCCTCAAATTCCTTGGATCATCGAAACAGATTTTTACTTCAAGATTCACGTCAGCTTACAAGGACAATTCTTCGTTGCCAACTCGGATTGTGTTGTTTTAACAATAACTGATTCCGATCTCAGTTTCCTCTTAGCAAACAATTTTGCTAAATGTGTTCTCGGGAAGCTGAATATGCTTCAATAAGCAAATCCTTCTTCAAACGTTAACCATAACAACATCCGGACCAATGTTGAAATCGTTTTGATTTGAAAAGTAAGCTCAGAAAACAGAGAGAGAAATTTGAAGTGATTTAAGTACCTCACATTTCTCACATTTGGAATTGAGCCTTCGCTTTAGTTTTCGACTTGAAAGAAAATTAGCTAAGCATGGCCAATGTCATACTTATCAATTGTTGAAAACAAAATTTAAAAGAAAATAGAGGAGTATGCGAAAATATATAGAAAGCTAGAGAAAAAAGGAAGATTTTATTCTCAGATGAGATAAATATGTTTCTAGGCTTACCCTGAGAGGGTTTTTATAGCCTTCAAATTCCTAAAAACAATCTAAAACATCTTAAATCCTAATTAAAACACTTAAAACTATTTAAAGTAAAATACCTAAAACGAAAATAATATTTAAAATAATATTCTAAATCCTAATTAAAATACTAAAACTTATTTAAACAAAAATACTTAAAACAAAGATAAAATATAAAAATAATATCCTAAAACTTAATTAAAATACTAAAACCTATTTAAACTTAAACACCTAAAACAAAGATAAAATATAATGTTTAAAATATTATCCTAAAACTTGAGTTTAATCCAAATCCGAATTCCAGAAATGTGCGGCCAATCCATTCGTGCTTCTAGAAACGCTGACTGGATCTTCTAGAAGGTGTTGATGTCATCGCCTAGTCAGATGTTTCATGTCCGAATTCATGCCCACTAATCCATCTTTGATTCCAGAAATAAAAAAAAACAAAATTCTCTCCTTTTTGTGCAATTTCCAGAATCTGACGTCCTGTACAGAAAATGAATCAAAACGAACAATTAAGCCACAAAAATCAATGATTAAGGAGTAATTTAGAAGCAAAATATTAACTAAATTAAGCACTTATCAATGAAGCTCAAGGGAGTGGCGTAGCATCCGAGAGGAGCTCGCGCTATAGTCGTTCATCGTGGCTTGAAGGAAGTGTCGGCCATGCAAGCCTAGTGCTTTCTTCTCCAACCTTTGTTCCATTTTTAAGCTTGAAACTTTAGTTGGGTTGTAAGGTCGAATGACATTTTTGTATACTCCATGGTTTGTTCAAACCCCACCATGAACTTAGTTATATTTGATGGGGTTTATTTGATGAATGCTTGAAACTTTAATGGTTGATGAATGTTTATCTTTTGTTTTTACTTGTTTTGTTTATGTGTGTTTCATCTTCCAAGATTGTAGGAGGCATGAGAGTGTCCATTTCTTATATGAAGACTAGATGTTTGAGAGAAATCTAGTCACTAATTCTTAAGTATTTGAGAGAAACTTAAGTATTATTAACATAAACAATGGGGTATAGTTAATCACTATAACATAATCCCTTAGTACTTGAGAGAGACTAAGCTAGGATTTCAACGACTAATAGGGTAGTACGTTTTCAATAGTGTAGGTTGCCATAGTTGAGACTGAGAGGAGATGTAATGACATTCTATTCCGTTAGGTTCTTAGACTAGAGATAGCAAGAACACTTTTAGCAAACTCTGTCGAACAAGTAAAGCATTAGAAGAGTAGATCAACTAGAAAGATAAGTTTTCAGCTCCTTAATTGACTCCCTACCATTCATTCCCGAAGTAGTTTCTCGTGTGAGGAATATCAAGTTATTCAATTTATTTGCTATTTTTACCATTTTACATTGACTTGGTATTTTCATCATTTCACATTATAAACTGTTCTCTTGCCCCGACACAATTACATTCCCCTACCATCATTCCATTCACCCTTACATCTCCATTATCGAAGCATTATCAGTGTATATATCATTTCTATACTTATATAATTTAGTATAATGTTGTGGTCAAACTCATAAATTCCACCAATCCCAGAGAACTATTTTCACTTATCATTATATTACTTACTGCGATTGTGTATACTTGAACATTATTTGCGTATAATTTTATAGTACTCACAACACGCAACAATCCACCATGAATTTCACAACTAATGCTTGAGGTCTATCTCCCTTGACGAATTTGAAACCATTTTCATACTTAATTTTTGGTAAGCGGATCAACAAGATACCTTTCCAAACTCACATACTCTAAAGAGAGTATTATGTTCCTTATTAAATGTCTCATAGACTGATGCCTTATACAAATGTGTCTTTTATCATCATTTTATACTTGACTCAAAGTTATACAAATCGCTGCTTGTGAATCACATAATAAGGACATCGAATGAGTCAATTTTCCCTATCAAGGAATTTATACCATCAAATTCTCGAGCCAATAAGATTCTTGCCTAGCTAGGCCAAGAACAATAAAGTTTGACTCCATAGTGGAGTGAGTAATACATGGCTACTTCGTAAACTTCCACAAAACAGTTGTTCCACCTAAAGTGAAAACATACCTATTAGTAGATCTTAATTCATCACTATCAGTTACCTAGTTTGTATCACAATACCCCTAAATAACTGCAAGGTAACTAACAAATTATAACTTCCAATCAACTATACCTTTAAGATACTTAAGTGTTTAAGAGTATTCCAATATTCACTACAAGGATTATAGGTACATCTACTTAGTATACTCAATGCATAGGCAGTTTCAGGCTCAGTATAATTTATAAGAATATTAGACTTTCAATAATTTTAACATATTTAGTTTGAGAAACATTATTTCCCTTATTCTGAATCAAATGAACGATGGAATCATGAGGGGTTTTAACTGGAATTACTTTATAACTATTAAATTTATTTAATTACCTTTTAAAGTAACGAGATTGATTTATAGAGATTTTTTTCTTCTAATTTTTGTAACCTTAGCATCTAAGATTGCATCTCTCTCTCTTAAATCAGTCATGTCAAATTTAGTAGACAAAAAAATTTGGTTTTATTTATGACCTTAAAATTGATACTAAAAATCAACATGTCATCTACGTATAAACTTATGATAACATGATTTGTGCCAAATAGTTTTAAATAAAAACATGCATCTACATCATTAACTATAAAACTAAAACTAAGAAAAGTTCTATAATTTTTTGTACTATTTCAGAGCTTACTTAAGGCCATAGAGAGACTTCTTAAGTCTGCGTACTTTATCTTTCTCTCCAGGAGTCATAAATCATAGAGGCTACTCTATATAGGTCTCCTGGTCCATGTCTCTATTTAAAAAGATGTATTTTACATCCATTTAATGTACTTGTAATTGTGAATTGAAGCTAAAACAGACAAGAAAAAACTTATTGAGATCTTAGTCGCAAGAGAGTATGTCCCATATTTATGAATGAACCTCTTGACTATTAATCTTATCTTATATCTTTGTATTAACTTATCTGCACTAAATTTCTTTCTAAAAACCTCTTTATCTCTGGTTGGCTTAAATGTTCTAGGCAATTCTATCAATTCCCACATGTGATTAGATTCAATAGATTCTATTTATTATTTATAACATCCCTCAAAAAGCTAACATTAATAAATCTTATAACTTCCTCATAAGTTTTTATATCTTCATATATTAGAAACGACTAAGTTTCAGGACCGAATATTAAGTTTATATCGCTTATTTCAATTATGAAGAAAGTAATAAAATTAGAACAAAAACTACTGGTTACTCTTTTCCTTTTATTCCTAGGCTTTAGGTTATCAATTGAGGAATCTCATGTAGGAATATTAAAAAAAGAAACACGATTATCTAAGTGTACATTAATAAAAAATATTTTCAAAGAAAATAATTTCTCTAGATTTACAGATAGAGTAATTATGTAAAGGTATAAATCTATATATAACACTATTAATAATATGACCAATAAACATAAAATCAACAGTTTTAAGGTTCGATAATAGTATTTTTTCACGGTTATAGAATAATATCTTAATTATTTATTTAATTTACGAATTTAATTATAAACTCTTATTTAGATATTTTTTATTTTTTAAATAAAATTAGCTGGTTCTACTTTATATATATATATATATATATATATATATAAAAGGAAATAAAGAATAAGAATAATACACCCCTAGAAACACAATAAATTTAATTTATTTGAGAAATGAGAGAATTCATTCCCATACAAGGATACAGTGGCCTAAAACAAACTAAACTAAATTGAAACTAAGGATTAAAAGGGGGAAACAGGCCTTTATATGGAGAAAATTACAGTAGGCCAGGGAGAAAACAAAAAGCTGAAAGTCATGGAAGATTTCAGTTCAGCAAACCATCTTCTTGAATGCTACACAACAACTGGTTCACAGCTGTGGCTATGTCATCCACTGAACTCAGCTTACTGTCATCTTCTACCTTAACACCGAGGGAGTAGAGGACCGTTTGATCAACAGTTGTGACGTTGAGATGGAGGACACTGAGACCCATAATATTCAGCCAGGAAACAACCTTCAAGAGCTGTGCCGGTCGCTTTTTCGATCTTATTCTCAGGTTTACATGGCTTTCCACCATGGTAACTTCTATGTCAGCTCTGACAGATTGAGTTTCAACCAGGGATTCATCATTTATGGAAATTGAATCTTTACCAACACCCAGTTTTGAATTTGTTGAGTACTGTGGGAATGTGAAGAATTCATCGAAAACCGATGAGCAGCTGCCGTGATTACCATTAGTGTTTGATCTTTCTTTTACCTTTATTTCAGCACTTAGCCATTGAAGATGGTGCTCAAGCTCCTTCACAAAATTGATAGCTCCTCCTATAATTGATGCTTGATCACCCTAATCAAAGGAAGTACATTAATGGAGACATTTGTCACAGTTAAGAGCATAATGATGGAAAGAAAAATACCGTTTGAACATAAGATTCAGGCATTAGAGATCGAAGAACAGAGAGATATTGGTTCATTTGCTTTCTTCTATTGCGCTCCACAGCAATGTGAGTCATCCTTTGGTTCTCAATCTCTTCTTTGTTCTTTCGAGTCTTGGATCGACGTCTCTTGCGACGATTACAAGTTGTCGATGAAGCATTGAAAGCTGAAGGGTGGTAGGTGGATGATAATACGTTAACATTAGCAGCATCACAGGATGAATTTGGGCAGTGGTGATGAATGAGATGGGGTACTAGTGCAGCCATTGGTGAAGTTGGTGAAGAAGCAACCCAGTAATCTCCACGAGTAAAATCATCATTGATCTCTGGAGTTTGGTTGTCAGGAAAATATGCAAAAGAATCTTTGGATTCTTGTTTTTCCAGGCCAAAATCATGGTTCCAATTGCTGTTGTGACCAAACAAATCTTGCTGAAATATCACAGCCTCTAATGTCATTGCTTAAACTAAAAACACAGATAAAAGAAAAGAAATGGTGTTGCACTTTAGGGGTGAAGAAGTTGGCTTCTTAAAGGAATTTGATTAAAAAAAATGCATACCATAATTGAATCTGAAATAGTATGAAATTTTATTGAAAGATAAAGCAAAGGGCCAAAGGCTACAAAAATATGATATCCCTTTCTACCTTCATTGGCAGAAAAGCCCTATGCTTTGGGGTATTTAGCCAACAGACTCTCCTGTTCGTACAAGTAAACATCATCATTTTCATAAAACACAAAGTTCATACATACATACATACATGTATATATATGTGCGCGTGTGTGAGATAAATTTGGATTTGAATTTCAATATTTATTATTATTTCACTTAATTTCAAACTTTTTTTTGTCTTCCCAGTTCTCAAGGCTTCGTCTTGACTAATTTGAATCTATCCGGATCGTACACCTAACTTTGTTGTGTGAGTCTCCGAATAGAGATTTTCTACATACACAATAACTCAAACTCGAAATCTTTTTAAGCGATATCAAACTTTGGTGATTACCTACATCTTCCTTTGTATAAAGATAACTGAACTCTTTTCAAAATGTGAGAAATTCTAAAAGTCTGAATAATTTTAGATATAAAATATTTTAAGTCAAAATTTATTTATGAATTTATTGAGTTGTCTCGGTTAAAGGAAAATAATTTTCCCTTGGGGTTTTGAGAAGAGTGTATGCGTGTTATCTATGATAAAAAACTATAAACATTTTATATTTTATAATCAACCCAGATTATTAAAAAAATCAATACTTATATTATTGGATAAATGCATGTAACTTTATTAAGAGAAAATCAAGAGTTTTTTCTTCCTTATTTAAAGGAATGTTTTATGGCAAAATTAACTCAAACATTTGTTCTTATTCTTTTGTTCTCTTGTCGGCAAATAAAAGCCACAGTTTGGCCAAAGAAGGTGGCGCGTGAAGCTCACGTTTCAGCAATCCAAACTAACAGGGGGTTGGTCGTCATTTAGTAATACTGGTCGGACGTACGAATCTCATTGATACAATAGCATCGAAAACCAGTAACTATGACATTGTAGACATTCTTGCAATGTTATACTAAAACACAATCTATTAGAGTATAAGATTAAAAAGAAAATGTTATAATAAAAAATTTACCAAAAGCACCAGAGTAAATTGGATAATATTTTGAGTTGAAGTCGTAAATATTACGTTCTTTGTAATAAATTATATAAATTGTATAACTATTCTGATTACAATTTAAAAAATTATCATCAAGAAATTCATATGACACTTTTTATTATAGCCAAAAATATTATTGATTATGTAAATTTTTAGAGTAAAGATGAGTTATAGGCTAATAATTTTGAAGCACAAGATATGATATATGTTGTAACTCCGCACAATAATTTAAGAAAAACCTAGAAGATGATATGCAGAGAAAATAAATATTGAGATTTTGAAGTTTTAACGATGGATATGATCCCAACAACGTCTACTTTTTGCATTATTATGAGTAGTGACCAACACCCATGTCACTTTATGTCAAATAAAATGATCATTATGTAGCTGGTTGCCTCCATTGAGATGACTTCATTTGTCATACTAAAGAAAATCATATTTATATACATAACATATATCTAAATTAATTATTTTTATTTTTATTTTCCCTCTAGCCTCGGGAGAGGAAGTTTACTCCATTTTTAAATTTAAATATCATTTTTAGAAAAATTAATATCAAAATAATATTTTTAGTTTTTTTTTATATTTGTAGCATTTTATACCATGTAAGGGAAAGATTTCTACTAACTTTATTAAAAAAGATAATGTGATTGGTGCATGTCAAAGACATATTTATACGAGCACGAATCGAATGAAGACAAGAACTCGTGCGTATATGCTTTGTCTTTAATCACTCAATAATGATATATTTAAAAGGTTATATTCAAACACTTACAAAAATCAATATCTAAATGTTGGGAAAAGATGGATATATATGTGAATACATATTTTCCTCTTTGTGTGATTAAAATGGGCACAAATATAAAAGACAACAAAAACACAATATTTTGGTGACGCAGAAAACCCAAATCGGAAAATATCGCATGACACTTATCCAGTGCAAACTTGTCTTCCACTATTATATGCGTAGGGATACAAAATGCCTCACCCAATTAGGATGATTTACAAAAATATTTACTCAACAGTAGCTCACTCTATCTTTCTTTCTCTCTTGAAGGAAGTCTCTTGTGAAAGTTTCTACTTGCTTGCTTGTTATATGTTAGCCTTCTCAAAATCTCATATTTATAGTAAAGCAATGGGGTAAGCAAAAGTCTCATTCATAGCTTCTGGATGAATCCGCTATTTGTTGTTGCCTTTTGAAATACTCGGATCCTAGAATTCAAAACTATCTTTGACTGTCTCATTGACATGAGTCTGATCAAATTTACGACCTGTCTTTGAAAACTCAAAATTAAAACCTTAATACTTTTAATAATAATAATACGAACATATAAAATTAATAAATATTTTAATATGATAATGTTGGGACGTTTCTAACGTTCGATTAACGTATGAATGTAAAGATTCTAATTTAATCTAATTTTTTCTCTGATCTATCATATACTATTACTCTAATATAATATAAAAATCATACAAGGTGTTAGGGTGGGAGTTGTGGTGATGCAAAGAGTTACTAAGGTTGGTGGTTTTAAGAGTGTTTGACATTGTAAGTGGCCACACAAATTTTATGAGTTTGTTAGGAAACAAGTAGAGTTTTGCCTTTAATCAAGAGCAGATTAACGTCTTTTTCCGAGTTAATTGCATCTTATGTATGTAAACTATAATTCTCATTTTAAATTAGTCCTTAAAATTTTGAATATTCTAATTTTATCTCTAAATTATTAATCTTGTTTTAATTTCATCCCTAAACTATGGTTCTCTTTCTAAATTAGTCTCCAAACTTTTGAAGATTCCAATTACATCCTCAAATTCATCCAAATATGTAATTAGTTTCAACCATAGTTTAACTTAAATTTTATCTTTTTTAACATATAATAATATAACTTGGCCTAACGGTTTTATTAACAAGGGTTGTGAATAGTATATACATATAGTTTAGGATAAAATTGTGGAATATTCAAAATGTTTGGGGACCAATTTAGAATGAATGTTATAATTTGGGGATGAAATTAAAATGTTCAAAAGTGTGAGGACTAATTTAAAATGAGAGTCATAGATTAGGAATGAATTTAAAATTAATGTCATTTAAAAATTTAGGGACTAATTTAAAATGAATGTCATACTTTGAGGGCATGTGATACAATTAATTCTCCTATTCCTTGTAATCTTGGTGTATCTATAAGCAAGGCTTGCGTGCTGGAATTAATTACAGTATCTCTTTGTTCACCGGTTAACGATATAAACGATGGGAGATGCTTTTCATAGCATATCTCCTGAGAACCAATGAACGTCTTATGTAAAGTTGTAAATGAGACGAGACTGATCGCGAGATACTCGAGATCGAATCGATTAAAGTTCGATCAATACTCGAATCGAATGAACTCGACTCGAACTCGATTCGAATTCTTAACGAGATAAAACGAACTACTTAACACTCGATTCAAAAAGCTCCCGAGCTACTCGAAAAAATATTATATAATTTTATATTTTTTAAAATTACATTATTAAAAATATATTAAAACTACATTATTGATAATTATAAATTTTTAAAAATATATTTTTAAATGTAATATAAGATTTTTGTAGGTTCAAATTCGAGTTTGAGCTCGAATCGAGCTTCAATCGAGCTCCTGATTTTTTTTTGAGATCGAGCATTTTCGAGTTCGAGTCGAATTTCAATATTATATTTCGAGTTTGAGCTGAGCTTGATAATTTTTAGATCGCGAGTTTTTGAGTCGAGTCGAGCCTAATTTTAAACTTTTCGAATTCGAGTCGAGCTCAATAATACTCAAACTCGACTCGACTTGTTTACAACCCTAGCCTTATGTTTCGAGTACTCTTCATCCTTACTTTAATGCCTTAGATGGAAGGTTTTTTTGTTGCATAGTGTCAAAAAAAATATTAAAATGGTCATTTTGCCCTTATTTTACTTTTTAGAGTATTTTGACTGTAAACGTTTCATTTTAGGGCAAAAAACTCCTAACATTTGATAGAATAATCAATTTGTCTCTTATTCTTTTTTTATATGACATTTTAGCTCTCAATATTTCATTTTAATTTTAAAAAAACTACTATTTTGGAGCGTTAATCATGTATTAACAAATTATTATTTTTCTATAGAAGGAGTTTTTTTTATCCCAAAGTAAAATATTAGAAGTTAAAATGATAATTTTGGTAAACTTTGGAATTACTTTTTGACATTATGCCTTTTTTAAAAGAAACAAATTCTCATGTGGTACGAGTTTGCATCTTTTAGTGGCAAAGAATAAGAATAAGAATAATAATAAAAGCTATATAATTTGAGGGGAAAACTGCTGAAATAATGCTGCTTGAAATGTTTAATTCCCAAAATAATCCAGTCAGTCGATTATTTTCCCAAATGGGGTGATTGCTACAGGTGACATGTGATCTCCCGACATCTTCAGAGGTGTTGGAATCATTAAAGGACCTCTCGGCGTCTTTAATTTCCCCTGCTGCTACGAGCTGCGACACTGCATGCTGCTGGGAGTGGGAGCTCTGCATGTGGGCCTGGACGTGGGAAATCAAGGGGTGAGCAGAGAAAGATGTTGTTGCATGTCCCAGAGGTGAGCAGAGAAATCTGCATATGGGGGGGCTTAAAGTCTGAATCATGCATGCATGCATGTGTTGGATTTATTAGAGGATTTCTCGGCGTCTTCTTCACATTGGGGGGTGGATTTCTCGGCGTCTTATTCACATGGGAAGGGGATGTCTCGACGTCTTCTATAGTATAGGTCCACCAATACATGCATAGGACGGGTTCGGAATATGTTTATAAGAGTGCTCGGCTTTAGGCAATTCATTGTGAATCAATTACAGAAGCAAAGAGAGTGAGGGAGGATATCGATTATCAGAAGCAAAGAGAATGAGAGGATATCCATCATTGTCGTCAAAAAATTGAGTTAATTTAAACTCAAGCCCTAGATATCATTTTCTTCTTGTTTTAAAGGTTTAGTGTTTCATCAGGATCTCATAATTTTCGTTTCATAATTTTATTAATTTTGTGATTATATGTTGTTACATACTTTGAAATAATGATTTATATGTTGTTACATAATTTGAAATAAGCTTTGGACCATTTTGGAACATTGTAAAGTTATAGGGACCGTTTTGCAAACTTTGAGGAATTTAAGGAATAAGATGTAAATTATTAAAAGTTGGTATACTATGCTGGAATTTAGTATTAGTATGCTTAATTGGTTCAATTTGAAAGAATTTATAAATTTAGGGATTAAATTACAAAGTTTGAAAATATTGAGAACGAAATAGTAATTAGGAAAAGGTTATTGTATTAAATTAGAAAGTAAGGCTTGAAAATTCATGTGAGTGGAAATGATGAGTAATATGTCAAACGAAAATGAAGTAATAACCGATCTAAGTTGCACCTGCAAAGGTTGATCGTTTTATCTTTGAAGTTTATT
The DNA here is from genome assembly GCF_006381635.1 of Hibiscus syriacus. Lineage (NCBI taxonomy): Eukaryota > Viridiplantae > Streptophyta > Magnoliopsida > Malvales > Malvaceae > Hibiscus > Hibiscus syriacus. Next base: position 3,197,973 of record NW_024062956.1, read on the forward strand.
TTTATTTTTTATTAAAATAGATAACTTCGTTGCTATTATTGATTATTTGAATAAAACTATTTAATATTTGAGTGTAATATTTAATTTTTTTGTCTTGATTTATTGGAACATGGCAGAAGAAAATGTTCTTTTTAGGCTAGATGGTCGACACATTTCGAGTCATTTGGGAGAACTGGTAATATGACCAACTTGTTTTTTTATTTGAGAACGGTGAATTTATTCTAATTACATGGATTAACAAATTACAGGATGACGAACAACGAGTCCTTCGTCCTCGACTTATCAACTGTGAGATGTCAGATCAATGTATTATCGATAAATTGAAAATAGTCAGTTTTTATGATGTCGCTTTTGTAAGAGAATTTCGGTTGGTCCCCGGTTTGATCAGTGCATTAATTGAACGGTGGAGACTAGAAACTCATACTTTTCATCTTCCATATGGTGAATGTACGATCACTTTGGAGGATGTGGCTTTACAACTCGGTGTTCCTACAAATGGAATGGTAGTGGTGGGAAATACTGATCTTGACGTGTTTGCAATATGTGAGCATTACCTTGGGAAGGTACCACACCAAGATTTAGCAAAAGGGTCATGACTGAGATTATCGTGGTTGGCAAATGAGTTTAAGCTTGATCCTCATTGTAGTGAGCAAGAATTATATATGCAACTCAAGCATATATATTACGGTTGATCAGCGGAATCTTGATGTCGGATAAATCCAATAATCTTGTCCATATACAATATCTTCCGTTTTTTGATAACTTTTTTATGACCCGTCAGTACAGTTGGGGATTGGAAATATTGGCGTTCTTGTATCGCGAGATGTGTAAGGCGACATTACTTGTAAATGATGTGTATACGACTGAAATCGGTGGATGCACGATGTTATTACAATCGTGGGTGTGGTACATAATTTCATGGTTAACACCGATTAGCCTAACTGCAATTGACTTTCATCTTGTCGGAAGGTAATTTTTTTTATTTAAAATATTTGATCTTAAATTAATTAAAGAATATTTCGTAAAGGAAAAATAATTATAGAATTTTATTTTGATTGATATACAGATGGATGCATAAAATATAAAGAACGGGGTTGGCACACAATAACGTGAAAGAGTTTAGGTTTAAGATTGACATCAAATGCAAAGTTGAGGTATATATAAAATTAATTAGCGAATTTATTTTTTATTATGTTTATATTATAATATTGTTCTTTATCTATTTTGTTGATTTTTATAATTATTTAATTAAATAATAACTATATAATTTTGTTTTATAGTTTAATTAGAGGCCGTACGATGATGGAGAAATTATGTCACGCGTACCGCAACATGTCTCAGAGGGTTGTCAATATTGGTGTGTTGTTACACCATTGATCCATTTCACATTTGTAGAGTTCCAATTTGCCGATAGAGTGTTGAGGCAGTTCGGTTTCCACCAACCTATTCCAATCATTCCAGAAAATCATGACACTCTCCACAAATTAGATAGGTGGAGTAGGGTCGGTAAGGATTGGTCGGTGAGACATGCCATGTAACACCCCCAATCCATATCCGAGTCCGAAGAATCACATTGACTTTTCAAAAACCTTAACTTGTATAAAATAGTGAGTAATTTAAAATTTATTATTACATATAACTTATTCAAAACCTTTATCGAACTATTCAGAGCTTATACAATATATTATTTTGAATACATGTCAACTAGAACTTTATGTATTAAAATACATATTATTCACCTTTCTTCTGATCCGACGTTTGGTAAGGAGAACTGACCTGTCTTGCTCCACATTGCTCTTTACTCTTCTAACTTCGTTAACCTAGGTGTGAAACAATCACACGCTAAGTCGATGAGTTAATGAGGCAATAAACATAAAATATAAATTATAGTTTGTAATCATGCATGAACAATTACTGCTATCACCTCATACACAAACATATATCCATTCATATATCAAATCCACACATGCATATAATTATCTTATAATCTATCATTATAATATTATTATCATTCACATTTCTATTATGTTCATATCATATATCTTATAACATATACAATAATCATTAACACACATATATCATATCATATAATTCATGTCACAAAACACATATATTTATCACATACATTGTATTCAATGTTATCTCTTATTAGCCCATGTACACCTGTGAGAACTATAGATATGTGAGTCTATTGAGGTTGTGCACTATGCTGTCACCACAGCTCGTAGGGGTCCCACTAGGGGCTATGAAATTTTGTCCCGAAGGACCTATGAAATATCCCGAAGGATCACTGTATGTCCCGAAGGACCGCGTAGACCCTCGACTCTTGGCATGCCAACTATACCTATAGCTCTCGTATTATATAACATGGGCATTTTCACTTTATCATTTCACATGTCATATAAGCTCATAGCTTCTTTCACATATACATGTAATCACATAGCTTCTTTTCATATTCTCATAAGATTACATAGCTCATATCTTATACTTTGTTTTCTCAGGTTCACATATAACATGTCATATGGCTCATATCTTTCTCATGCAGTCATATAGTTCAATTTCTCATATGTTCATATATATACATCACATAGCACATACTTCTCATATCCTCACAATCAAAAACATGTTAACACATAAAATCCAGCATACATACGATTCATGTCATTCATATACTTATAATCATATACTCATGCATTCTAACATAGGAAATAGACTTATCACAAGTCTTGTTTCCATTTAGCACCACAAACTAACTACTATGCACTCACCTGAGCCTCACTAAGATCCAATCCACTTTATGATTTCCTTTCTTTCGATCGAATCTTGACTTGATAATCGTTCTGGGACTTGTTCGTGCTCGATATCTATATAATCATACATTGATACATATTAGTATCCAATTGATATACACTAATTTATTATTTCTTAGACCAAAAGAAAGGTATAATTCTATTTCCCTTGAAGTGCATCGATGCATTCAACAGTGCATCGATGCACCAATCACCTTCGATGTTTTCATTTTAAGGGGATGCATCGATGCACTCCTCATGAATCGATGCACCAATTACATTCGATGTTTCCATTAATATGGGTGCATCGATGCACTCCCTGTGCATTGATACACTCTTTACAAAATCTGAAAATTTACCCTTGATGCATCGGTGCACCCTTGAATGTGCATCGATGCACATAGCCCAGAATTCATTTTAAATCCCAGAAATCTACTCAAATCGACTCAAATTCTTCATCTTTCATCCCCTTTCATGTTCTCAACTCATATACACATGCTTAAACCAATTTATACCCATATAAATCATCTTTAACTTCAAAATTTTATTCCTCATATGTAACTCAAGAATTAAACCAACTTTGAAATATGTTTTAATTCACATTCTATGGCTTCTAACTTCTTAATTAGACCCTTGACAAGTCAAATTTAACTTCCAACTTCAGTTAAGAATTCTATTTCAAGATTTCACCCAAGAACATCAAATCTTTAATTCCTCCTAACTCCATCATACTTTGATTTTAAGATAACTTAAGTTTTCCTTAAGCTTAGTTATCATCTAATCATCAAAACCCAACCTTAAAATCAACAATTAATCCATAAATAAAGAAACTCACCTTTGAGCTTTGAGATATGGGAGGAGGAAGAAGAAGAAAGAAGACTCTGGATAATTCTCTCTTTTCCCACGTGGTTCCTTATCTTATAAAAGGAATATAAAAATCTTCCATGTCAATTGATTATTTTACCCTCTACTTCATTCAATAATTACTAAATAACCTTCATCATATTTCCAATAAATCATTGAACTATTCAATTATCCCACTTTAATCACCAATTCCTGAAATTTTACAATTTGTTCACTAACCCGGTATTGAGGATGTTACAATTCTCCCCTCCTTAAAAGAAAATTCGTCCTCGAATTTTCACTGAACAAATCAATAAGAACACATCTTCTATTGTTCTCATATTACCTCATTTCTTAATATTTTATTCCTATATTTTTTCAACTACCTTTTTCCTTTATACATTTATATACTATCACTGATCATATAAACAGTAACTAGTAACTTTAATCCCTTTCTGTCTTTTCTCTCCTTCCATTATGCATTTTCCTTTGACCATTTCTGCGACTTCATATAATATCACTAATCATGTAGACATTAACATCCATCTCTAATTACCTTATAACCATAACCTAACTCTTTTTCTATCATCATTTAATCAAGAACACGACTTTAAATCTTCTTTAAATATGATTCAACATACACTTTAAAGAATCTTTTCACATCACCTTGCACACTTTTCTTACTTCTATATCAAAATTATCATCTACACTTCCATATAACCCTTATCGTATCTGATCCTATAACTAAATTCCTTTTATTTCTTTACTCCATTACTCCTTTATTTATTCCTTATACCCCAAATCATATATTTCTTTTCATGTTCACATACTCTTGTCTTATCACCTATACTCATCTCTATATACCAATCTTCATGGCATCCTCATAACTTTGATAACCCATTTACTTATATAAATGTTCATTCTTTATCATTTCTTATACATGTATTTTCCTTCCTTAAGGTTCCATGCAAATACTTAACTTATCAATTTCACCTCTATCCTCATACACCATGTAATTTTCAATGTTCAACTCAATATTTTGACTTTCTTTGTCTTATAAACTGTTCACTGATGTACTAATTCTTAAACTCTTCTTATCAATTCTTAGTTTTACTCAAACATATGAATCCTCATCTTCTTCACTATGTCATATTATTAGGATTAAAATATACAATTATATCTCGATCCACCTCATCTTTGGTTGTCTTATCCTGACAACATCTCAAAATTGTATTTATATATATTCCATCACATAATATGGTTAGCCAACGCTAACTCTTTCTATCTAAAATGCAAATCCCTTACTCTATCCACATCCTTAGATCTTTTAACTTTCTTATAGTGACACTCGTTCACCATATTCTATCGTATCAATGAAATAATAAGAGTACTTCATATCACTTTTCCGATTCAAATCTTTGAAAACTTTCTATCACTATTCTAATATGATTTCAACTTTCTGAAATCAGTCTTTGATCTTATGAGGGACTTCATGAGGTGTTCTCTCTTCCTCCTGCCTGGCCAGGGCAGGTGAATTGTTACAACCATCAGGTTCACCCCCTCGCTTTCTTTGAAATTCTCATAATCAGATTTCTACTATATTAAACTAATCTTATTCTATTAGCAAGACGACATATTCCTTACACTATCATATCAGATATTTCTCACTTTGTGTTGGCATGTACACATTTTATAACACTTTGGACTTTAGTTTATGCCGAGAATCGGCTACCATTAAATGTAACACCCCAACCCATATCCAACTCATATCCGAGTCCGAAGCGTCACATTAACTTTTCAAAAACCTTAACTTGTATAAAATAATGAGTAATTTAAAATTTATTATTACATATAACTTATTCAAAACCTTTATCGAACTATTCAGAGCTTATACAATATATTATTTTGAATACATGCCAACTAGAACTTTATGTATTAAAATACATATTATTCACCTTTCTTCTGATCTGATATTTGGTAAGGAGAACTGACATGTCTTGCTCCACATTTCTCTTTACTCTTCTAACTTCGTTAACCTACGTGTGAAACAATCACACACTAAGTCGATGACTTAGTGAGGCAATAAACATAAAATATAAACTATAGCTTATAATCATGCATGAACAATTACTGTTATCACCTCATACCCAAACATATATCCATTCATATATCAAATCCACACATGCATATAATTATCTTCTAATCTATCATTATCATATTATTATCATTCGCATTTCTATTATGTTCATATCATATATCTTATAACATATACAATAATCATTAACACACATATATCATATCATATAACTCATGTCACAAAACACATATATTTATCACATACATTGTATTTAATGTTATCTCTTATTAGCCCATGTACACCTGTGAGAACTGTAGATATGTGAGTCTATTGAGGTTGTGCACTATGCTGTCACCACAGCTCGTAGGGGTCCCACTAGGGGCTATGAAATTTTGTCCCGAAGGACCTATGAAATATCCCGAAGGATCACTGTATGTCCCGAAGGACCGCGTAGGCCCTCGACTCTTGGCATGGCAACTATACCTATAGCTCTCATATCATATAACATGGGCATTTTCACTTTATCATTTCACATGTCATATAAGCTCATAGATTCTTTCACATGTACATGTAATCACATAGCTTCTTTTTTATATTCTCATAAGATTACATAGCTCATATCTTATACTTTGTTTTCTCAGGTTCACATATAACATGTCATATGGCTCATATCTTTCTCATGCAGTCATATAGTTCAATTTCTCATATGTTCATATATATACATCACATAGCACATACTTCTCATATCCTCACAATCAAAAACATATTAACACATATAATCCATCATACATACAATTCATGTCATTCATATACTTATAATCATATATTCATGCATTCTAACATATGAAATAGACTTATCACAAGTCTTGTTTCCATTTAGCACCATAAACTAACTACTATGCACTCACCTGAGCCTCACTAAGATCCAATCCACTTTATGATTTCCTTTCTTTCGATCGAATCTTGACTTGATAATCGTTCTGGGACTTGTTCGTGCTCGATATCTATATAATCATACATTGATACATATTAGTATCCAATTGATATACACTAATCTATCATTTCTTAGACCAAAAAAAGGTATAATTCTATTTCCCTTAAAGTGCATCGATGCATTCAACAGTGCATCGATGCACCAATCACCTTCGATGTTTTCATTTTAAGGGGATGCATCGATGCACTCCTTATGCATTGATGCACTCCTCATGAATCGATGCACCAATTACATTCGATGTTTCCATTAATATGGGTGCATCGATGCACTCCCTGTGCATCGATACACTCTGTACAAATTCTGAAAATTTACCCTTGATGCATCGGTGCACCCTTGAATGTGCATCGATGTACATAGCCCATAATTCATTTTAAATCCCAAAAATCTACTCAAATCGACTCAAATGCTTCATCTTTCATCCCCTTTCATGTTCTCAACTCATATACACATGCTTAAACCAATTTATACCCATATAAACCATCTTTAACTTCAAAATTTTATTCCTCATATGTAACTCAAGAATTAAACCAACTTTGTAATATGTTTTAATTCACATTCTATGGCTTCTAACTTATTAATTAGACCCTTGACAAGTCAAATTTAACTTCCAACTTCAGTTATGAACTCTATTTCAAGATTTCACCCAAGAACATCAAATCTTTAATCCCTCCTAACTCCATCATACTTTGATTTTAAGATAACTTAAGCTTTCCTTAAGCTTAGTTATCATCTAATCATCAAAACCCAACCTTAAAACCAACAATTAATCCATAAATAAAGAAACCCACCTTTGAGCTTGGAGATACGGGAGGAGGAAGAAGAAGAAAGAAAACTCTGGATAATTCTCTCTTTTCCCACGTGGTTCCTTATCTTATAAAAGGAATATAAAAATCTTCCATGTCAATTTTTTATTTTACCCTCTACTTCATTCAATAATTACTAAATAACCTTCATCATATTTCTAATAAATCATTGAACTATTCAATTATCCCACTTTAATCACCAATTCCTAAAATTTTACAATTTGGTCACTAACCCGGTATTGAGGATGTTACATGCCAACCATATCAATCATTAGAATAACAGGAGTTTATACTTGCCAACGCTCACTCCCATACAAGCGGATGACTTTGACTTACAGAGTTCGGATTACCTGAATTATTTTTGGGAACATGGAAAGTCGTTCTTGACAACGAACAGAGAAAGACGACAATTTATAGAGTATACGAAAAAAAATTGGTAAACCCGAGAATCCAAGAAAGACTCGGAGTGGGAGTTCTTTTTACCGTGGAGCAGAACAAGAGGCAATGGATAATATCCCGCAAGAATCTTTTGATCACACAAGATCATTTAGTCAAGTGGTTGGTGATTCTGGTGTAACGCCCTACACTCCTCAGCATGTTCCTCATCAATCACTCATGTTCTCTCCCATGTTTGGGGCAACAAATGATGAACAAACTCCTGAACAAGTGCAACGACCATAACGAAACCGACGTGCGCCTCAACATTATTACTCAACAATACCCTGACACCGTCAAGAGTTGTAATCATTATTCGAATTATTTGTATTAAATTGAAGTAATTAAATCGAATATCATTACTATTATTAAATCCTTATTATTAAATCATTAAAGTTAAATTATCATTATTAAATCATTAAAGTTAAATCATTAAAGTATGTCTCTTTCACCACGCTCGTTATTGGGAGATGGTGTGTACCTTTTAGTACTGAATTAATGGCCTCGACAAGGTTTATAGTCATGTGTACGTATCTCCGACCACCATCGTATGCTTGCAACCACTTATCTCGCTCGATTTTCGACGCCCAGTTCCAAACGCGCTCATCTATGGCCTTCAAATCCTCCAATCTCTTGTCAAAATTTGGTTGGCGTAGTTCATATCCTGTTTCAAAATAGATATTGTGTTAAAGTCAATTTATAAACAAACACATAAATGAGTACAAATGCTGAAAATAAAACTTACCCATGTTGACTATCTCCCTTCGAATACGGTCGTTATGAAGCTTCTTAATACAATTCTTACCAATATGATGGATACAATATGTGGGATATGCGTGCGGAGGTTTTCAACGATTTCCCGATCGTTCAATTGTTGTCAAAAGGCCTGTTCCTCGATCAGATACCAATATATGGCATCTCCGGGAATTCAAGTTCCCTTATTACTTCATAATCAATCTCCTGCATGTGATGGGTAGGTTGATACGGTGTCAGATATTCACCAATATTGATATCGGCTTCATCACCATCGAACATAACATCATCCTCAGCCAAATGAGGTTCCTTAGTTTCTTCATCTTCACTGGAATCTTCAAGTATTTCTTCCCATCGGTTTTTAGCGTCATAATGTGCGTGTAATACCCTAAATTTTGGTTAGTGACCAAAATATAACTTTTGAAAGTTTGATGGTCAAAGTATAAACTGGGAAAATTTTAGGGAATTAAATGATGAAGTTCCTAGAAAGAATTTTATTTTATAAATAGATAGTTTACTCTGGAGAGTGGGGTCTTATGGAAATCATATGTTGGATTTGGAATTTTAGTAAAGAAAATAAATAGAAAATTGTTATATGCGAAAAACGCTATCATTTGGTACCGATATTGCATGATAATCTTGTTGGTGTGCAAAGATCCCAAATTTTATAGGTTGTGTTCATAAAAAGGGATAATGAAATTGATGATGGATCTTGATGTTTATGAGGTAGTAGATTCATATTCAAGCATGTATAATGATTAGAACATGTTTAATCTTTCTAGAACTTGTTCTTTAAGTTTTGGTCATGGATTATTTGAGTAAGAATAATTATGGAAAAATTATATATGGGTTGGAAATGATGAAGGAAGTATTCTATAAGCTTTAGAAAATTTGGGGATTATTTCGTAAATTTTGAAAAGTTGGAGATAAATTCGTAAATTCTGGAAAATTGAGGGGTTATTGTATAAGTGTTATATAATTGATGTACTATACTGGAAATTGTTGATTGGGAATTTAAATGAGTGTTATATGTGAAAAATGACTATTTTGGAAGTTTGAAAAGATTTGTGATTTAAGTACAACATTCGTAAAGTTGAGGTACTTAAATGTAATTATGCTTGTGTAAAAGCATTTGAATAGAAATAAATTCAATGCTTCAAATGTTGGTATTAAGAATGTATGTGATAAAATGGTGAAGGACCATTTTGTGTAAATTGGAAAAGTTGGTTCCAATGTTAAAAGGAGTTATTAAGAGATAAGTATTTTGATATATAATGAGTTTCAAATATATTATGAAGTTATTATGAGATATATTTATGTTAGTACAATACTAACATATGTATTATTATGCATTTGTGATTTATACAGATCATGATTGAATTAACCAAAGCAAGTCAAATAGAAAAGGGTTATTGTGGACAATAGTGAGGCATAGGGATGGTAAACGGGCGGGTCGGGTGCGGATACCCCTTCCCCCATCCCCATACCCACCTACTATTTTTCAATCCACCACCCGCCCACCACCCATGATGGGTACAAATTTTCAAATCCACACCCGCCCACGCGGGTACATTTTCAAATTCATCCCCACACCTACTACCCACTAGCGACATACCCATCTAGACCCGCCTGACAACAAACTAATGAGATGTTGGAGTTGGTTCGCAGACAGTTCGTGATGGGGTAGCAGCGCATGCTTCAATTTGTCAGATGAGTGGCTCTACGAATGTTATGGAGACATATTGTAGGGAGCATGTAGTCGCAGAGCTGGATTGTTGTGTTGCTTTCGATGTTAATGCTCATAGTGCGCCTAATATGGGTTTTTAGGGGCTAAAGAACATGGAAACTGCTGCTTTTGATGTTAATGCTTATAGGACGGCTAATTTGTGTTTGGATGGGTAGCATGGGCTAAAGAACATGGAAAGTGACGTGGTTAGTGGGATTATGGGTTTAATCAAAGAGCTGAATATTTCCCTAATTAAATACCAGATTAAAGACTAAATATCCTTAATATTTAGTTAAATTATATGTTATATATTATATAATATTCAAATTTATAAATTAGTCTCTAAAATTACACCTAAATTCATAATGGTCCAAAATTTAATAGATATTTAGCTGGGCGGGCGGATGTAGGGCGGGCGGATGCGGGGCGGGCGGATGCGGGGTGGGTAATGTCTCAAACCCATTACCCGCCCACCACCCACGACGGGTACCACTTTATAAATCCACACCCGCCCACTACCCGCTAAAATTATACCCATCCCCGCTCCAATTGGAGCGGATGCGGTGCGGAATCCACGAAACTATACCCGTTTGCCATCCCTAGTGAGGCATATATATTTGGAAAATTATAAAGTGTCAAGATGAGTGCAATACATGCATGAAATTATACAAGGGTGTTTTATACATTATCGGGAAGACTTGCGATAAGTCGACCTTGTTTATATCAATATAATATTATATTATATTTTTATAAATTGACATGACATTGAAATAATAAGCTTTTAATTAAATAAAAATTCGGAAATTCTAGAAGATTGCATTCGTGCTCTAGCTTTGCGTCCCATATCAAGCCACCTCATCTTACCAAAATCATTAATAACCGTTGGGTTGTATTATTTTTTAACTAACAAAGTCTAAATGAAAATAGTTTTTCAAAAGATTTTTAATTATTTAATAATAAATATTAATACATATTTACAGACTTCGTTCTTAAATTCAAGACTTTAAAGGATAATAATAATTTCCTAACCAAGTCGTTTAGTTTGTGCCTAATTCGAAATAGTTTTTTATATATATACATCTGGGGTAAATAATCCCCTATCAGTACTCGAACTCATGACCTTTAGAGAGAATAATGAGTCTCTTAGTCAATGAGGTCAATTGGTTTGTTTCATATAATTTATTTTATAAAATTAATATTTTTATGTTTAATTGATATAAAATAAATTAGTTAATGTAACTCATTTTCTTAATTAATATAATTTTTTAAATCCTTTATAAAATATTTTTTACAGTCTTATTTTCTTAAAAATATTTTCTCAACTTTTAAATATATTGTTTTATGTATTTAATATTATTATACCAATTAATAGGTTGTTAGATTATGCACACACGAATGTCAATAACCGGATTTGGTTGTCAGAGTAATGTCAAGGATATAGGAGTGACTTTTGATGATGATATGACCTCCCTTGAAGGATTCCTGAAGATTTCACCTAGAGGGTGTAATCTCTGGATGCCTTTATTAGTAATATTTGACATTCTCCAAGTAATTTCCTCATGGGATATAAAACTTGTATCTCATTGATCGACGAAATACCATAAAGTGTTACGACACAAGATTGATGTAAGGTTCTTTTTACACCCAACTTGGATTGTCCCTTTGTAACATCCTAATTTCACGGATTCGAATGTCACACAAAATCACTAAAGTGATTATCTTTTTCTTTTAAAACCATACTCACTTTTAAAACATTACTCACTTTTGAAATCGAGTGTACCTTATTGTACATATTATGTCACTCACACCTACTAAGTATGATATTACGTGTTCACATATTTATTTTCTCATATGTCACTCATGGCCTCTAGGTATGACTCACGAGTGTCCATATTATTTTCCCATGTACTACTCATGACTGCTAATTAGTCAATTATCACATTCTAGGGTTAAATGGCACTCCCGTACAATTCGCCTTACTCATCGTTAATTCTTGCATAATTTAATTCTTATCTGTCATATCATACCTTAACTATTATTGCCTTAAACGTTCTCTAGTAAGCATTACAAACATTCTTGGAAAGTTCAATGGTTCAAGTACCTTAGTGATCTTTCTAACTTAATGAGTATTGATACTTCTCTATGGGTATTTATAGTCCCCCTTACGACACTTATACCTTATGGAGGTATCGATACCAAAAAATAAGCTCGAAGTTTCCTCCGTATTGATACCATGCCCATACCTAGCCCTATGATACTTATACCTTAGAGAGGTAATGATATCATAAAATGACTTGAAGTTTGTACGATACTAATACCCTCCCATAGGTATCGATATCCCATTGTTTTTGTGTTGATTCCCTATAGAGATACCGATACCAAAAATTAACTCGAACTTACCCAATATCAATACCCAACTATTAGTATCTATACCAGATGAACGATACTAATGCCAGATTAAAAAAGTATCCACACCCTATGCCTAAATTACATAGATTTCTTTATGATATTTAAAGGGTATCGATACTGCAAGAATAATATTGACACCAAAATACATAAATAGTCTCTTAAGGTATAAGAAATCACTCTAACATGGCTCAAATCAACCCATATAACCCCCAAATCAATACCTAAGGCCACTAGTACTTCCTATGCATGATTTAGCAACATTTAAAATATTTAACAGCGTCAAAATTATCACATATGAGCTAATTCATGTAACTTGCAATATCATACATCAAACATACATTTTAATTTACAAGTTCCTATATTTATGGTTTAGGCGAATATATTAAGAATATAAGTATATTACCTTAAACCAAAAACATAAAAAAAAAGTTTCATAATCACTCCTTCAAGATTTTTTTCCTTTTCTTTCTCCTTAGAAAGGTATCCAACCTCTCACACTAGCCATAAACAAACCTCAAAAATCCCCCACAAACTCCCTTCCAAAGCATAAATCTCCATAAAACCCATCAACTCATTTCCATGAGGATTTACACCTTATTTTAAAACTTAGGATGTGGAGAGAATGAATTTTACCTCAAAGCTTGCTCTAAAAAAACTAAAACTCCAAGGATGTAGGTAGAAGAGAATGGACTAAAATCTACAATTTAATAGCTCGGGTCATCTCTCAATGTTGACTTAGAATTTCATTTCGTTACAAATCTTATGAGTAGTAACTACGAAACTCCGATCAACTATCCTTGAGTCACATCATATAATTTTAATTGTAACATCCTCAATACCGAGTTAGTGATCAAATTGTAAAGTTTTAGAATTTGGTGACTAGAGTAGAACCATGGATTAGTTCAATGATTTATTTGGAAATAAATCATAAAAGTTGTTAGTAATTATAAGATGAATTGAAGGGAAAAAGGGTCATTTGACAAGGAAGATTTTTATTTTCCTTATAAGATAAGGAAATCATGTGGGAAGATAGAAAAGGTTCCAGAGTTCTCTTCTCTTTTCTTCTTCCTTCTTCATACGTGAAGGCTTGACTCAAAGGTGAGTTTCTTTGTTTATTGATTAATTATTGATTTTAAGGTTGGGTTATAATCATTAGATGATAATTAAGCTTAAGGAAAACTTAATTTGTTCTAAAACAACAAGATAAAAGATATAGAAGAGATTAAAGAAAATGAGTTTTTAGATGAATTTCTGGAAAATAGATAATAAGTGAAATTTGAGAAGGAATTTGACTTGTCATCACTAAGAATAAGAGATATATGAAGTTAGAAATGATTAATAACAAAGTTGAAAGTTTAGTAAGATTCTTAAATCTTAAGAATCATGATGAGATATGGAAGATAAAGATGGTTTACATGGATATAAGTTGGTTTAAGTAATGGTAGTTGAATTTAATGGCATAATAGGGGCTTAAAATAGAAGAATTGAATGAAGAATTGATGATTTTCGGCCTTAAAATGCAAATTCTGGGCAAGGTGTATCCATGCACATTCAATGTGCATCGATGCACTCTTTAAAGAAGAAACATCGAATGCAATTGGTGCATCGATACATAAGGAGTGCATCGATGCATCCCCTTAAAATGAAAACATCGAAGGTAATTTATGTATCAATGCATGGGTATTGCATCGATGCACATATTAAAGAATGCATCGATGCACTTATTAAAGAATGCATCGATGCACTGTAGAATGCATCGATGCACTTCAAGGAGAAATTGAAATAGACATTTCTTTTGGTATAAGAAATGATAGATTAGAATATATCAATTGAATACTAATATGTATCAAATTACGATTATATAGATATCAAACACGAACAAGTTCCAGAATGATTATCAAGTTAAGATTCGATCGAAAGCAAAGTTCGGATAGGTCGTCAGAGTAAGATGCGCAAGAAAGAGAAAGAGCTTGGTAGTGTTTTTGGTGATCAGGTGAGTACATGATAGTAAGTATATGTTATGTTAGGGAATTTAGACTTGCGATGAGTCTAATTCCCATATTAGATTACATGAGTACAAAGATACAAGCATGTTGCATAGGATGTTTATGAGTAGATGGATACATATATATATGCATTTAGAAATTAACTGCATCTGTATATATGATTTATATGAATGTATATTGTGTGATAAATTTGATAGCCATGATTTATGTGATAATAAGATGTAGGATTCTGTGATGATAATATATATGAATATAAATGATTAATTAACATGAGATACATGACCATGTGAAAGCAAGAATATGTATATGTGAATGTGTGTTATGAGATAAGAATCATAACTATGAGCTATGTGAAAAAGAATACAAGTAAAAGTGAAAAGTTATGTGATAAGTGATAAGTGAATGTGAATTACATGGAAATATGTTATGTGAAAGTGAACTATGTGCCTACATGAATATGTAAAAAGATGAATAATAATGCCATGTTATATAATAAGAGAGTTATATGTATAGTTGGCATGCCAATAGTCGAGGGTCTATGTGGTCCTTCCAAATATAGTGGTCCTTCGGGACATAGTGGTCATTCGGGACATAATGGTCCTTGGGTACACAGTGGTCCTTCGGGACATAGTGGTCCTATGGGACAAATTCTATGTGCCCCTAGTGGGATTTATACGAGCTGTGGTGACAGCATTGTGCACAACCTCTATGTACTCACATACCTTAAGTTCTCAGTAATGTGCGTGGGCTAACAAAAAATGATAACAATAAAATGTGAGTTGTGATGAGAAATGTGTTACATGTTTTATATTAGGATATATGTGAATGTGTATATGTGTTACAAGAAAGAATGTGTGTTATGGGTTATGGCATTTGTTATGTGATGTACATGAATATATGTTAATATATATATATGAATGAATATCAATGACTCATATGATGATGTAAGAATATGTTATAAGATATAGAATATGAAAATAAGAGATCATATAAACAAGAGATAAGAGATAGAAATGATAATCATATAAGAGTATAAGGAAATATAAATGATGACATGCATGTGTGTATGTAATTGTTACATGAAAAGGTATGTATACAAGTATGACGTTGTATGTAACACCCCCAACCCATACCCGACCCGGATATGAGTCAGAGATATTACATTGACTTTAAAACACAACTCTTAATAAATAATAGTAAAATATTTGATCTTATATTAAGAAAATACAATAATATACATACTGTAATATAAGTTTACCAAAATATTCAGAGCATACACAACTTAACCCTTTAATTACATGCCAACTGCTATTTACATAACATGATGACCTACTGATTAAGTTGCTTCTGATCTGATGGTTGCAGGAGTAATACTGTCAAGCTGCTTCACCTGTCTCGTCTAATTCCTCGGATCCTACGTGTGAAACACTCACACGCTAAGTCATCGACTTAGTGAGGCAATAATAATAACAAGGCAATGTAATGTAATGAAAATGTCAGGATCATATGAGATGAGATGCAAACATGTACTTAATCAATGTAGTATACTTCATCAATATCCATACTTGTAAGCGTATGACTGTAACATTCATGAATCTGTATTAATAAGTTTATTGGCCCATGATAGCATATTGAGAACCTAAGGTATCGGAGTAATGTGAGGTTGTGCACTATGCTGTCACCACAGCTCGTATAAATGCACCGAAGTGCCCCGTAGAATTGCACCATAGTGCCATATAATGATGTCCATAAGGACCACATAGAATTCCTTAAGAATCATATACATATACTATGGATCAAGTATGTGTCTTTCAAGACTTCACACATGTTCCAAAGGATATACATATGTCCTAAAGAACCACGTAGAATTGCACCGTAGTGCCATATAATGATGTCCATAAGGACCACATAGAATTCCTTAAGAATCATATACATATACTAGGGATCAAGTATGTGTCTTTCAAGACTTCACACATGTTCCAAAGAATATACATATGTCCCAAAGAACCGCGTAGACCCTCTACCCTTGGCATGCCAACTATACCTATAGTTCTCATCTACATAACATGGGCTTTTACATTTCACGTAGTCTATATCGCGTAGACATGTAATTTCTTACCTTTTCACATAGCTCATAATTTTTCCCACATATTCATGTCATATAATGCATTTATATGAACTCATGTCATGTCTCATAATACAAAATATGCTCATGTATCAAAATATAAAATCTAGACTTATCACAAGTCTAGAATGTAGGATATTTCTATAATCATGCTATGCATATGCACTCACCTATAGTTCTTTGCCTTTTCCTCGATCGATCCTACTTGTAGATTGTTCCCGAACTCGTGTAGGCTCGGTATCTACATAAACATAATTTTCAAGATGATCATCAGATGTCTATGTCTTGAAATTAAGCTTTAATAGCTTACTAATTTAAGAAATTAATAGCTTAGTCTTTCTTTCTTTTCTTCTCTTTTTTTTTTCTCATGGGGGAATCGGTTCCCCCCTTGGGGGTATCGGTTCCCCTCTAACATTCTGGAATTTCATGTCCGTTGAGGGGGTATCGGTTCCCCCCTTGGGGTATCGATTCCCCTCTAGCATTCTGGAAATTCATATTCATTAAGAGGGTATCGGTTCCCCTTGAATGGGTACCGATTCCCCTAACCCAGAAATCCTATTTTGAGCCCGGAAATCATCTCATTTCAGCTCAAACATACATATTTCAATCCCTTTCATACTCTTAGCTCTCATACACTTACTTAAACTAATTATTATCCATTCAATACCTCTAAAACTAAGAAAACTATTCATCCATATAGAATTGAAGAATCTAACTCAAATTCCAACTTGTTCTAATTTCAATTCTATTACTTCATACTTCTTAATTAGCTTGTTGACAAGTCAAAAATCTTATTCAAACATCAAAAACTCATCCATATCCAAATTTCATCTAAAAACTCATTTTCCAAATCTATCTCTAAAACACTTATCTTGTAGTTTTAATGTCATATAAGCTTTCCTTTAGCTTATATAACATCCAAACTTTCATTTCCAATCTTAAAAATCAAAGAAACTAACAAGGTTCAACTTCTTACCTTTACTTGCAAGCTCCACGTTTGGAGAAGGAAGAGAAGAAGATAAGAAAGAAGGAAGAAGAAATGAGAGAATTCTGGAAACCTAATGCTCCACGTGGGTTCTCATATATCCCCATAACATTTTTTTTAATTATAATTTTTCCTTACAAATGACCATTTGGTCCTCACCTTCATTTCATATTTACTAACCTTTATTTTTAAACTATATAATTATTCTACTTTAATCACCAAATGTTGAAACTTTGCAAATTAATCACTAACCCGGCATGGAGGATGTTACAAATCTCTCCCCCTTAAGAAAATTCGTCCTCGAATTTTTCATTGCACGAACAAATGAGGGTATTGATGTCGCATATCCTCTTCACGCTCCCACGTTGCTTCTTCTACTCTGTGATTTCTCCACAACACTTTGACCAAAGGAATAGTCTTGTTCCTCAATTGCTTAACTTCATGGGCTAAAATTTGAATCGGTTCTTCCTCATAAGTCATATCCGGTTGTACCTCGATCTCTTCTGGATTTACAATATGGGAGGGATCCGATCGATATCTTCGAAGCATTGAAACGTGAAAGACATCATGTATCTTTTCCATCTCAGGTGGTAAAGCTAGCTGATATGCTACCGGTCCTACTCTCTTTACAATCTCATAAGGTCCAATAAACCGGGGACTCAATTTTCCTTTTCGACCAAATCTCAACACCTTCTTCCATGGGGACACTTTTAAAAACACTTTATCTCCAACTTGAAATTCAATTTCTTTCCTTTTAAGATCAGAATAGGACTTTTGCCGATCAGAGGCCACTTTGAGGTTATACTGAATTTCTCAAACTTTTTGTTCTACATCTTGAATTAAATCCGGACCAAGAACACTTCGGTCTTTGAGTTCATACCAATTTAATGGAGTACGACATTTTCTTCCATATAATGCTTCATATGGGGCCATCTTTATACTAGACTGATAACTATTGTTGTAAGCGAACTCTGCCAGCGGTAAATACTTTTCCCATGATCCTTTAAATTCCATTACGCATGCTCTCAACATATCTTCCAATATCTGAATAGTTCTCTCTGATTGCCCATCAGTCTGAGGATGAAAAGCCGTACTAAAGTTTAAACGAGTCCCCAACGCTCCATGCAAAGATTTCCAGAATCTAGAAGTGAATTGAGGGTCTCGATCAGAGACTATGGAAACAGGTACTCCATGCAATCTAATAACTTCTCTAATATACAGTTCTGCATACTTTTCCATAGAGAAATCCGTTCTAACAGGGAGGAAATGCGCTGACTTAGTTAATCGATCAACAATTACCCAGATTGATTCTCTTTTGTTCGGAGTCAAGGGTAACCCCGAAACAAAATCCATCGTAACATTTTCCCATTTCCATTGAGGAATGAAAAGCGGTTGCAATAATCCTGATGGAACTTGATGCTCGGCTTTGACTTGTTGACATATCAAACACTTAGACACAAATTTGGTGATGCTTCGCTTCATCCATGACCACCAAAATCGATCCTTCAAATCCATATACATCTTGGTTCCACCCGGGTGCATCGTTAACGGACTGCAATGAGCCTCTGTTAATATTTCTTTCTTCAAGTCGTCATTGTCGGGTATAACAATTCTTCCTTTACAATATAGATTTCCATCTGACTTAATCTCAAAGTCTTTAATCTCTTTGTTCTTTACTTGTTCAATTCTTTTCAAACACATTTCATCTTTACCTTGCAATTCTCCTATTCGTTCTAACCATGCTGGTTTAAGGGTTAATTCCGCACAAAGACCACCATCTCCCGTTAAAGATAATCTTGCATCCATAGCTCGTAAAGCTGCAAACGTATTTCTACTCAGAGCATCTGCTACCACATTAGCCTTTCCGGGATGATAGTCAATTATCACATCATAATCCTTTAAGAACTCTACCCATCTACGTTGCCTCAAATTCAATTCTTTTTGAGTCATCAGGTACTTCAGGCTCTTATGATCCGTATATAAGTAACAACGCTCCCCATAAAGATAATGACGCCAAATCCTGAGAGCGAATACTACAGCAGCCATTTCTAAATCATGAGTGGGGTAATTCCTTTCATGTGGTTTCAACTGTCTCGATGCGTACGCTACCACTTTTCCTTCTTGCATTAATACACACCCCAACCCGTTATGGGATGCGTCACTGTATACTACAAAATTCTTGCCAGATTCCGGTTGAACCAATATCGGAGTTTCCGTCAGAATTCTCTTTAAAGCTTCGAAGCTTTCTTGACAT
The DNA here is from genome assembly GCF_006381635.1 of Hibiscus syriacus. NCBI lineage: Eukaryota > Viridiplantae > Streptophyta > Magnoliopsida > Malvales > Malvaceae > Hibiscus > Hibiscus syriacus. The sequence continues at coordinate 3,218,172 of NW_024062956.1, forward strand.
TCAGAAGTCTAAAAAAATGGTACGTTCTTTCTCATTAGCTTTGTTAGAGGCAGCACAATCATAGAAAAATTCTTAACGAATCTTCGATAGTAACCGGCAAGTCCAAGAAAACTCCGAACTTCAGACACATTCTTAGGAACTTCCCAATCCATTATAGCTTTAACTTTCTGAGGGTCTACTCTAATCCCAACTGCCGAGATCACATGCCCTAAGAAAATTACTTCGTCTAGCCAAAATTCACATTTAGACAATTTCGCATAGAGATTTTTATCCCTGAGAATTTGCAAAACTAGCCTCAAATGTGTGCTGTGCTCTTTAATGGACTTCGAGTAAACCAGTATGTCATCAATAAAGACAACAACAAACTGGTCCAGATAGGGCTGAAAAATCCTGTTCATGAGATCCATGAAAGCAGCAGGTGCATTCGTTACTCCGAATGGCATTACGATGAATTCATAATGACCATATCTCGTTCTGAAAGCTGTTTTCGGAATATCTTTCTCCTGGATCTTCAATTGATGATAACCCGAACGTAGATCAATCTTCGAAAATACCGAAGCTCCTTTTAGTTGATCAAACAAGTCATCAATGCGCGGAAGTGGATACTTGTTCTTGATGGTCACCTTATTGAGCTGTCGATAGTCAATGCAAAGACGCATTGATCCATCCTTCTTTTTAACAAATAACACCGGAGCTCCCCAAGGTGACACACTTGGTCGAATAAATCCTTTCTCTAGCAACTCTTGTAATTGATTCTTTAACTCTTGCAATTCTTTCGGAGCCATTCGATAAGGTGCCATTGCAATCGGAGCTGTTCCCGGCATTATTTCAATTTGGAATTCTACCTCTCTATCCGGAGGTAATCCTGGCAATTTAGCAGGAAAAACATCAGGGAACTCTCGAACTATTGGAATTTCCTCTAACCTTTTCTCTTGAGCTCTTGAATCAATCACATTTGCAAGAAAACCCTGACATCGTTGTAGCAATAATTTCTTGGCAGACATCACTGATATTACATTTGCTAAAGGATTAAACTTTTCACTGCTCACACTTATCTCTATTCCTTCTGGACTTTTCAGAGTTACCTTTTTCAATCTGCAACTAACATCTCCATAATAACGGAACAACCAATCCATTCCCAGAATCACTTCAAACTCGTCAAAGGGTAATTCCATCAGATTAGCAGGGAATTCAATTCCCTGAACCTTTATGGGACACCCCTTACAGACTTTATTCACCCGGGCACTATGGCCTAACGGAGTTGTTACTATAATCTCATTACTCGTAGCTTCTAAGGGAATCCCCAACTCCTTTACTAACTTACTTGTAATATAAGAATAATTAGAACCCGGATCAATCAGTACCAATACTAATTTATCATACAACTGAAAAGTACCTGCTATAATATCAGGGTCATCACGGTCTTCACTTGTCTTTAGGTTGTATACTCGAGCAGTGGATCGAACTTCAGGTTGAGCAGAGAATTCAGACGAGTTCCTTCCTCTGCCTCTTCCTCGTCCTCTTTGTGAGGAAGAACCAGCTCTTCCAGATGGTGCCGGCTCACCAACAATCAATGGACAATCCCGGACAAAATGTCCGGCATCTCCACATCGAAAACAAGTCCCAGCTGCCATACGACAAGCTCCATAATGGTTTTTCCCATAATGCTGACACTGTCTCCCTTGACCCAGAGTAGATCTCCCAGCACCAGATTCCACTGACTGCGTCTGTCTAGGTCTTGCCTGACTTGCTCCCCTAGCAGACGATGCAACTGATTCTGATCTAGTTTGTGATTGAAATCCTGAGTCGCTTCCCCTTTTTGTTGGTACTGAGCTAGAAGAAGTAGTCGTCCTCTTTGATGTCTGAACTCTTGAGTCCCCAAATCGTTCATTCTGAGCCCTTTCAAGAGCTTTTGCACGATTGATCACCTCCTGGAACGAGGACAGGTTTAATACTATCAACATTTCTTTAAGTCTAGGGCGCAAGCCCTCCACGAACCATTCACAAGCATCTTTCTCAGTAGGCACAAGCTCAGCTGCAAACCTGCTCAGCTTATTAAACTCACATTCGTACTCATATACAGAGCGGCTCATCTGCTTCAAATTCATAAACTCATGCTTCATTTGTCGGATAAACTGATCTTCAATATACTTGTTTTTAAATTCTTCTAAAAACAAAGACCAAGTCAACTGGTCGGTTGACATCCTCATGGTGACGTTCGTCCACCATATCCTCGCCTGACCCCTCAATAAAGACACAGCTCCATCTAATTTCTCCACTTCGGAACAGTGGAGACCATCTAACATGATTTTCAAATCATTCAACCAAAGATCCGCTGACACTGGACCTTCCTCAGCTTCTCCCTTAAATTCGGGAGCTCCTAAACTTCTCAACTCTTTTGCTACATTAATTCTTGGAGTTAGTGGAGCATGAGGTTGAAGACGCGTCAGAATAGCGTCTAACGTTCTGAAGAACGTATCTTGATCTTGCACAGGCACTCCTTGAGATGCCTGTTCTTCACCTTGCCTGGCCAGGGCAGGTGAATTACTGCTTTCAGCATGCCTATCTTCTCCCACTTCACTTCGGGAGCTATTATGTCCGGACATCTAATAAGAATAAACACATTATTCTATTAGCAAAACAGCATACTCATACTATACCAGATCAGAAGTTCTCGCTATTTGTTGGCATGTATTCCATTTAAAGACTCTATAGACTCTGGTTTATGCCTAGAATCGGCTAAACCATAGCTCTGATACCATTAAATGTAACACCCCCAACCCATACCCGACCCGGATATGAGTCAGAGATATTACATTGACTTTAAAACACAACTCTTAATAAATAATAGTAAATATTTGATCTTATATTAAGAAAATACAATAATATACATACTGTAATATAAGTTTACCAAAATATTCAGAGCATACACAACTTAACCCTTTAATTACATGCCAACTGATATTTACATAACATGATGACCTACTGATTAAGTTTCTTCTGATCTGATGGTTGCAGGAGTAATACTGTCAAGCTGCTTCACCTGTCTCGTCTAATTCCTCGGATCCTACGTGTGAAACACTCACACGCTAAGTCATCGACTTAGTGAGGCAATAATAATAACAAGGCAATGTAATGTAATGAAAATGTCAGGATCATATGAGATGAGATGCAAACATGTACTTAATCAATGTAGTATACTTCATCAATATCCATACCTGTAAGCGTATGACTGTAACATTCATGAATCTGTATTAATAAGTTTATTGGCCCATGATAGCATATTGAGAACCTAAGGTATCGGAGTAATGTGAGGTTGTGCACTATGCTGTCACCACAGCTCGTATAAATGCACCGAAGTGCCCCGTAGAATTGCACCGTAGTGCCATATAATGATGTCCATAAGGACCACATAGAATTCCTTAAGAATCATATACATATACTATGGATCAAGTATGTGTCTTTCAAGACTTCACACATGTTCCAAAGGATATACATATGTCCTAAAGAACCGCGTAGAATTGCACCGTAGTGCCATATAATGATGTCCATAAGGACCACATAGAATTCCTTAAGAATCATATACATATACTAGGGATCAAGTATGTGTCTTTCAAGACTTCACACATGTTCCAAAGAATATACATATGTCCCAAAGAACCGCGTAGACCCTCTACCCTTGGCATGCCAACTATACCTATAGTTCTCATCTACATAACATGGGCTTTTACATTTCACGTAGTCTATATCGCGTAGACATGTAATTTCTTACCTTTTCACATAGCTCATAATTTTTCCCATATATTCATGTCATATAATGCATTTATATGAACTCATGTCATGTCTCATAATACAAAATATGCTCATGTATCAAAATATAAAATCTAGACTTATCACAAGTCTAGAATGTAGGATATTTCTATAATCATGCTATGCATATGCACTCACCTATACTTCTTTGCCTTTTCCTCGATCGATCCTACTTGTAGATTGTTCCCGAACTCGTGTAGGCTCGGTATCTACATAAACATAATTTTCAAGATGATCATCAGATGTCTATGTCTTGAAATTAAGCTTTAATAGCTTACTAATTTAAGAAATTAATAGCTTAGTCTTTCTTTCTTTTCTTCTCTTTTTTTTTCTCATGGGGGAATCGGTTCCCCCCTGGGGGTATCGGTTCCCCTCTAACATTCTGGAATTTCATGTCCGTTGAGGGGGTATCGGTTCCCCCCTTGGGGTATCGATTCCCCTCTAGCATTCTGGAAATTCATATTCATTGAGAGGGTATCGGTTCCCCTTGAATGGGTATCGATTCCCCTAACCCAGAAATCCTATTTTGAGCCCGGAAATCATCTCATTTCAGCTCAAACATACATATTTCAATCCCTTTCATACTCTTATTTCTCATACACTTACTTAAACTAATTATTATCCATTCAATACCTCTAAAACTAAGAAAACTATTCATCCATATAGAATTGAAGAATCTAACTCAAATTCCAACTTGTTCTAATTTCAATTCTATTACTTCATACTTCTTAATTAGCTTGTTGACAAGTCAAAAATCTTATTCAAACATCAAAAACTCATCCATATCCAAATTTCATCTAAAAACTCATTTTCCAAATCTATCTCTAAAACACTTATCTTGTAGTTTTAATGTCATATAAGTTTTACTTTAGCTTATATAACATCCAAACTTTCATTTCCAATCTTAAAAATCAAAGAAACTAACAAGGTTCAGCTTCTTACCTTTACTTGCAAGCTCCACGTTTGGAGAAGGAAGAGAAGAAGATAAGAAAGAAGGAAGAAGAAATGAGAGAATTCTGGAAACCTAATGCTCCACGTGGGTTCTCATATATCCCCATAACATATTTTTTTTAATAATTTTTCCTTACAAATGACCATTTGGTCCTCACCTTCATTTCATATTTACTAACCTTTATTTTTAAACTATATAATTATTCTACTTTAATCACCAAATGTTGAAACTTTGCAAATTAATCACTAACCCGGCATGGAGGATGTTACATTGTATTACATGATATGTACATGCATTTAATAGTTTACATATGGATTTATATGTCTCACTAAGTCTATGACTTAGCATGTGAGTGTTTCACACGTAAGCTCAAGAAAGCAGGAAGAGAAACTATGAGGAGCAAGACAGGTTAGTTTCTCCTTACTGAAGGTCAGATCAGAACATAAATGAATAACATGTATTTTGTTATATAGAATCTAGTTGGCATGTAGTTAAAAGATTTGTATTAGATACGCTCTGATCAGTTTTGTAAAACCATATGTTTTATATCATAGAAAGTAAATGGTTTTATTAGAAATATCAAACTGAATCTTGGGTATTTTGTAAAAGTAAATATTTTGAGAAGTCAATGTGACACCTCAGACTCGTATCCGGGTCGGATACGGGTTGGGGTATTACATTTAATGGTATCAGAGGTAAGGTTTAGCCGATTCTAGGCTTTAACCGAAGTCAAATAAGGTTTAAAAATGTGTACATGCCAACTAAAAGTGAAAATTTCTGATCTGATAGTGTAAGGAGTATGTTGTTTTGCTAATAGAATAAGATTTGTATGATATTGTAGGAATTGATTATAGAAATTTTCAAAGTAAAGTAAATCGATAGCTGACAAATCTGATGGTGATAGTATTTCACCTGCCCTGGCCATGCAGGATGAAGAGCAGAAACCTCAGAAGGTGTCTTATAAGATTAAAGGTTGATTTGAGAAAGTTGAAATCATATTAGAATAGTGATAGAAGATCTTTATTGTTTTGAATCGGTAAAGCTATATGGATTAGTTTTGTTAGTATGTGGATAAGATAGAATATGGTGAACAAGTGTCACCATAAGAGCGTAAAAAGATCAAATGATGTGGTGAGAATTGGTAGAAGAGCTCAAGAATAAGTGCACACAGAATAGTGTTGTAATAAGAAAAAGTGTGGATATTATAAGAGATTGCATTTTATAAGGAAAAAATTAGCGTTGGCTAACAAGAATATGTGATGGGAATGTACTGGAAGTATAAGATTGTAAGATATTGTCAGGATATGATAACCAAATATGAAATGGATCTGGATACAGTTGTATATTTGAGTAAAGCTAGGGATTGATAAGAAGAGTTTGAGAATGTGTATATCGATAATTAGTTTATAAGACAAAGGAAGTCATAATGTTGAGTTGAACAACGGAAATTTCAGGATGTATGAGAATAGAGGTGAAATTTACAAGTTAAGTAAACGAATTTTGAGATAATTTCGATTGGAAAGGATGTATATGGTTGGTTCTCTAGATTGAACAGATGTTATTGACTAGATATCAGAGTAAAAGTGATAGAGTTATAGGATTGGAGGAAAAGATAAAGTTGAGTCAATCAATTATGATGTGAATCTGAATATAGTTGTGTATTCTGATCAGATAGCTATGATGTAGAAACGAAGATAAGCATTTGCATGGAACCTTAAAGAAGGAAAATACAAGTATAATAAATGATAAAGAATGAAGTTTTGTATAAGAAATGAGTTATAAAAGTTATGAGGATGTAATGAAGATTGGTACATAGAGATGAGTATAGAAGATAAGACAATAGTATGTGAATATGAAAGGAAAGATATGATTTATGTATAAGGAATAAATAAAGGAATAATGGAATAAAGAAATGAAAGGAATTGAATTAAAGGATCAGATATGATAAAGGTTATATGGAAGTGTAGATGATAATTTTGATATAGAAGTAAGAAAAGTGTGCAAGGTGATGTGAAAAGATTCTTTAAAATGTATGTTGAATCGTATTTAAAGAAGATTTAAGGTCGTATTCTTAGTTAAATGATGATGGAAAACGAATTTGGTTATTATAAGGTAGTTAGAGATGGATTTATAATGTTGAGTGATGAAAATGAATGTTATTGTCTATATAATGAGTGACATTATATGGATTTTAGAAATGTCAAAGGAAAATGCATAATCGAATGACATAAAAGACATAAATGGATTGAGGTTATGGGTTACTGTGTATATGATAAGTGACAGTAGATACATGTATAAAGAAAATCGACAATTGAAGAAATAAAAGAAGGAAAGATTAAGTAAAGGAATTAGCATGAGAACATTAGAAGATATGTTCTTATTGATATGTTCAATGAAAATTCGAGGACGAATTTTCTTTAAAGGGGAGGAGATTTGTAACATCCTCAATACCGGGTTAGTGATCAAATTGTAAAGTTTCAGAATTTGGTAACTAGAGTAGAACCATGGATTAGTTCAATGATTTATTTGGAAATAAATCATGAAAGTTGTTAGTAATTATAAGATGAATTGAAGGGCAAAAGGGTCATTTGACAATGAAGATTTTTATTTTTCTTATAAGATAAGGAAATCACGTGGGAAGATAGAAAAGGTTCCAGAGTTCTCTTCTCTTATCTTCTTCCTTCTTCATACGTGAAGGCTTGACTCAAAGGTGAGTTTCTTTGTTTGTTGATTAATTATTGATTCTAAGGTTGGGTTATGATCATTAGATGATAATTAAGCTTAAGAAAAGCTTAATTTGTTCTAAAACAACAAGATGAAAGATATATAAGAGATTAAAGAAAATGAGTTTTTAGATGAATTTCTGGAAAAGAGTTAATAAGTGAAATTTGAGAAGGAATTTGACTTGTCATCACTAAGAATAAGAGATATATGAAGTTAGAAAGGATTAATAACAAAGTTGAAAGTTTAGTAAGATTCTTAAATCTTAAGAATCATGATGAGATATGGAAGATAAAAATGGTTTACATGGATATAAGTTGGTTTAAATAATGGCAGTTGAATTTAATGGCATAATAGGGGCTTAAAATAGAAGAATTGAATGAAGAATTGATGATTTTCAGGCTTAAAATGCAAATTCTGGGCAAGGTGTATCGATGTACATTCAATGTGCATCGATGCACTCTTTAAAGAAGAAACATCGAATGCAATTGGTGCATCGATGCATAAGGAGTGCATCGATGCATCCCCTTAAAATGAAAACATCAAAGGTAATTTGTGTATCGATGCATGGGTAGTGCATCAATGCACATGTTAAAGAATGCATCGATGCACTGTAGAATGCATTGATGCACTTCAAGGGGGGAAATTGAAATAGACATTTTTTTTGGTCTAAGAAATGATAGATTAGAATATATCAATTGGATACTGATATGTATCAATGTACGATTATATAGATATCGAGCACGAACAAGTTCCGGAACGATTATCAAGTTAATATTCGATCGAAATCAAAGTTCGGATAGTCGTCAGAGTAAGATACGCAAGAAAGAGAAAGAGTTTGGTAGTGTTATTGGTGATCAGGTGAGTACATGATAGTAAGTATATGTTATGTTAGGGAATTTAGACTTGCGATGAGTCTAATTCCCATATTAGATTACATGAGTACAAAGATACAAGCATATTGCATAGGATATTTATGAGTATATAGATATATATATATATATATATATATATATATATATATATATATATATATATATATATATATATATATATATGCATTTAAAAGTTAACTGCATCTGTATATATGATTTATATGAATGTATATTGTGTGATAAATTTGATAGCCATGATTTATGTGATAATAAGATGTAGGATTTTGTGATGATAATAGATATGAATATAAATGATTAATTAACATGAGATACATAACCATGTGAAAGCAAGAATATGTATATGTGAACGTGTGTTATGAGATAAGAATCATAACTATGAGCTATGTGAAAAAGAATACAAGTAAAAGTGAAAAGTTATGTGATAAGTGAAATTGAATTACATGGAAATATGTTATGTGAAAGTAAACTATGTGCCTACGTGAATATGTAAAAAGATGAATAATAATGCCCATGTTATATAATAAGAGAGCTATAGGTATAGTTGGCATGCCAAGAGTCGAGGGTCTATGTGGTCCTTCAGGACATAGTAGTCCTTCGGGACATAGTAGTCATTCAGGACACAGTGGTCATTCGGGACATAATGGTCCTTTGGGACACAGTGGTCCTTCGGGACATAGTGGTCATACGGGACAAATTTTACGCACCCCTAGTGGGATTTATACGAGCTGTGGTGACAGCATTGTGCACAACCTCTATGTACTCACATACCTTAAGTTCTCAATAGTGTGCATGGGCTAACCAAAAAGGATAACAATAAAATGTGAGTTGTAATGAGAAATGTGTTATATGTTTTATATGAGGATATATGTGAATGTGTGTGTGTGTTACAAGAAAGAATGTGTTTTATGGGTTATGGCATTTGTTATGTGATGTACATGAATATATGTTAATATATATATATATATATATATATATATATGAATGAATATCAATGACTCATATGATGATGTAAGAACATGTTATAAAATATAGAATATGAAAATAAGAGATCATATGAACAAGAGATAAGAGATAGAGAGGATAATCATATAAGAGTATGAGGAAATATAAATGATGACATACATGTGTGTATGTAATTGTTACATGAAAAAGTATGTATACAAGTATGACGTTGTATTACATGATATGTACATGCATTTAATAATTTACATATGGATTTATATGTCTCACTAAGTCTATGACTTAGCGTGTGAGTATTTCACACGTAGGTTCAGGAAAGCAGGAAGAGAAGCTATGAGGAGAAAGACAAGTTAGTTTCTCCTTACTAAAGGTCAGATCAGAACATAAATGAATAACATGTATTTTGCTATATAGAATCTAGTTGGCATGTAGTTAAAAGATTTGTATTAGATACGCTCTGATCAGTTTTGTAAAACCATATGTTTTATATTATAGAAAGTAAATGGTTTTATTAGAAATATCAAACTGAATCTTAGGTATTTTGTAAAAGTAAATGTTTTGAGAAGTCAATGTGACACCTCAAACTCGTATCCGAGTCGGGTACGGGTTGGGGTGTTACATTAATACTTTGAGTGTGAATTTAAGACTAGCAATGAAATTTAATCACTCTCCATTAAGATAAAAAGAGATATATCAAAAGTAACTGTTGAAAAATTGGGTAAAGAAAACAGAAAGAACACAAGAATTTTAACAAGGTTTAGCAATGTGTTTACGTCCTCGGTACCTTAGGCGGCGGTAGTTTTTCATTCAATATCACATAGGTTTATGTTACATCTCCTTTTATAATAAATAAACCCTGGTACATATTTAAAAAATAACCCTGTACCATACCGTATGGGTCGCACCCCCGTACCCCCAACCCACATAATCTTAACCCCCACTACGAGACTTTCTTTGTTTTAACAGACGATGTTCGTTGCGTTCGCTTTGCTCACTCCGCTCTATTCTTTGTCCTATTTACCGGTATATATATGAGCCATACCTAACAAATCTCCACCTTGGTGAATATCCTGCCCCTTAGGAAACATTCAATGTGAGTTAGGTTACCTTACTTCTTTAACAACTCGAAACATTCAACAAGTACAAGCAATGCATGAACTTATCTGTCGTAACTGGCTTGGTGAACATATCAACGACATTCTCATCAATATATACCTTCTAAAACAAAATCTCTCCAGATGCATCCAACTCTCTGATCTTATGAAACCTTACATCAATATGCTTAGTTATAACAAGATATACCTGATTCTTATCCAAGTGAATAGTACTTTGATTGTCACAAAGCAACTCAAATACACCTTGCTGAACACCCAACTCCTTCACTAAACCAGTAAGCCATAAAGCTTCTTTTGTAGCTTCAGCCGTTGCCATGTATTCAACTTCAGTTGTAGATAATGCCACAACAGATTGAACAATAGACTTTCAACAAATAGGCCCTCCACCAAGAGTAAAGACATACCCTGTCATAGATCTTCTATTATCCAAGTCACCCGCATAGTCTGAATCCACATATCCTACAACCAAAGGATTATCCCACTGACTACCAAAAATAATTACATGTCCCAAAGTACCCTTTAAGTACCTAAAGATCCACTTGACTGCTTCTCAATGTTGCTTACCAGGTTTAGACATGTACTTACAAACTTGACTAACATCATGAGCTAAATCAGAACAAGTACATACCATTGCATACATCAAGCAGCCAACAACATTAGAATACAAAACCTTTGCCATATATTTAGCTTCTTTATCTGTCTTAGGGCACTGTTTTGATGAAAGCTTAAAGTGATTCACCAATGGAGTGCTCATTGATTTTACGCTGCTCATCGCAAACCTTTCTATTATTTTATCAACATAACCCCGATGAGATAGCCACAGTTTTCTTGAGTCTCTGTCCCTGCAAATTTTCATTCCAAGAATTTTCTTTGCAGCACCTAAATCTTTCATATCAAATTCCTGACTCAATAAAGTTTTCAAACCGATAACATCATCCATGTTCTTCGCAGCAATTAATATATCATCAACATACAGTAATAGAAAAATAAAAAAACCATCATCAAGGCTTTTAACATAGACACAACAATCATACTCGCATCGCTTGTAGCCAATCTTGATCATAAAGGAGTCAAATTGTTTGAACCATTGTCTCGGATACTGTTTTAACTCGTATAAAGATTTCTTCAATCTGCAAACTAAATGCTCGTTTTCAGGTTGAGTGAAACCTTCAGGCTGTTGCATATAGATCTGCTCCTCTAAATCACTATGAAAAAAAGCAATTTTCACATACATCTACTCTAAATGCAAATCCCAACTAGCCACCAATACAAGTATTGCTCGGATTGAAGTGTGTCTGACCACAAGAGAAAAAAATTTCATAATAATCAACTCATTTTTTATGTGAAAACCCCTTTGCTACCAAACGAGCCTTGAACTTCTTCCCCTCTTTTTCTGTTATTGTTGGTTTCTTCTTATACACCCATTTGCAACCAATAGGCTTTTCACCCTCGGGAAGGTAAACTAACTTTCATGTGCAATTGTGGTTCAAAGACTCCATCTCCTCAACCATGGCAGCCATCCACATGTTATTTTCCTGACTAGTAACAGCATCATGAAAAGTAATCGGATCATCACTGCTAACAGTAAGTGCAAAAGAGACCAAGTCTTCAAAACTCAATCTGTTCGGAGGATTTATATTCGTCTGTCTCACCCTGTCTCTGGAACTATAATCCTGCAAATCAAATGTAGCGGAACCACCAGAAGTCGATTGAGAAGTTTTTGTTTTCTCAACTGGAAACTGCTCAAAATCCACTACTGTCGTGTCTTTCTTCTGCTGCAACATGGACTGTTCATCAAAAACATCATCTCTACTTATCACAATTTTCTTTGCAAATGGATCCCAAAACTTAAATCCTTTGACACCTGTCTTGTAACCCAGAAAAAAACACTCCTTCGATTTTGTATCAAGTTTTGATCTCTCATCAGCAGGTACATGCACATAAGCAGGACAACCAAAATCTGTAAGTGATCAAAAGTAACATAATGACCAGTCCATACGTCTTCTGCAACTTTCCCAGCCAATGATGCCCTTGGCGATCTATTGATAAGATAGCACGCCATGTTAACAACCTCAACCCAGAAGTGTTTGGGAAGCCCCACATTCAACCGCAAACATCTGGCTCTTTCATTCAATGACTTGTTCATCCATTCCGCAACATCATTCTGTTGTGGTGTCTTGCGCACTGTAAAATGCCTCTTAATCCCATGCACTTTACAGAAGTTTAGAAACTGTGAATCTGTGTACTCCGTACCATTATCAGACCCCAAACACTTGATGTCATGTTTGGTTTTTTACCTCAGCTTTCCACAGCTTGAACTTCTCAAAAACATCAGACTTCTGTTTCAAAAAATACACCCAAACTTTCTGTGAAAAATTATCAATAAAAGTAACATAATACCTAGATCCACCCATACATCAGAATGCATATAATTAAGAATCCCTTCAGTTGTGTGCTTCCCAGTCTTGAAACGAACTTTAGTCTGTTGACCAAGAACACAATACTTGTAAAAAGTGAGATTACAACTTTTAACACCATGCAACAGATTTCTTTTATGTAATTCAGCCATACCACGTTCACTAAGATGAGCAAGACGCATATGCCACAGTTTGGTAGTATTATCACAGGACTCAACAGAATGAACCCCACCTACAACGGTACTCCTTAACAATCTGTAAATATTCCCTGCAGTCATTTTTCCTTTCATCACAGTCAAAGCTCCTTTAACAATCCGAATGGTTTCCCTATCCTCATTAGCCTTGGGGATAAAATCATTCTTGTGCAAAGTGCCCAAAAAAATCAAATTCTTCTTCAAATCTAGGATATGCCTAACCACACAACGTCCGAATAGAATCATCATACATCTTAATTTTGACATCACCAATATCAACAATATTGCAACATCGATCATCACCCAAATAAACGGAACCAGACTTAACCGACATGTATGTCGAAAATCATTCTCTATTTGGCGTGATGTGATAAGAACATCCAGAATCAATAATCCAAGCATTCGTCAATTGAGTCGTTAAAATAGAGAGCATATCACCCTCACTGCAATCAGAATTGTCATCCTCGACCACATTCACAGACTTGGACGAGTCATCACGCTTCTCATCAGTCTTCTTTTTCAAAAATAACATTGTACCATACCGCTCGTAACCCCCACTACGAGACTTTCTTTGTTTTAACAGATGATGTTCGCTTTACTCACTCCGTTCCATCCTTTGTCCTCTTTACCAGTATATTTATGAGCCATAGCTAACAGTAACCATATCATTTTCCATCCTCAAATCATTAATCCTTCATAAACAACCAGGGACGACACATGATCTTATGTTAGGGGCCGAACTTATAAAATTTTAAAAGAGAAGAAACTTATAAAATTTTAAGATAAAAATACATTATCAACTGAAAATACAAAAAAAATATCTAAAGATATACTAATTTATAATTTTAAGAAAAACAAGTGTTCCCACCCGTCCCCTTCAATCTATCCCGTAAATGATCACTTGAACCTTGCATATCAACCTCATTTCTAGATTTCTTCTTTATTTTACAAAAACGGACCTAGTGAAACACGTGATTAGGTCAACTTTGAAACAATGTCTATTAAATTATTAGTAGATCAATTTTGCAAATATTTTTTAATCATTGCGTTAGGTAAATTTATTTCTGGTTCATACGTTATAATTAATCTAATTTAGTTTATCTATAGAGATCACACTATTAATGAAGATGAGCACATATTTCGGATATGGATAATAAATGATGAAATAATTATGATAGTAATGTTTAGTTTAATTTTTCTGGAAAACAAAGAGAAAGTTACTAGTACGAAATTGTAAGTTCTTACTTCACAAATTAATACAAAGAACGGTAGACAAAAGATCCCTCATTTATATAATATTATTTTATTAAATCTTTCGATTATTAAAAGTTATAAAATGATTCTTTAACTATTAGGTGTTATTTTGTTGAGTCTCTCGACTATTAAAAGTTACAAAATAGTTATCTGATTATTCATATATTCCAAACTCGTCATTTTCCTTTAAAAAATTGACGAAGTTTTGAGTTTGACGTTAACATGTTGATTGAGATGTGATAAAATCTGATTCCAGAATCTCAAACGACTATCATATCTCAGTCAACATATTAACATCTAACTCAGACGATCGTCAACTTTTTAACCAAAAAAATGAGTTTGAAACATACGAATAGTTCGATAACTATTTTGTAACTTTTAATAGTTGAAGGATTCAACAAAGTAACAACTTATAATTAAAAGACCATTTTATAATTTTTAATAGATGAATGACTCAACGAAAAATACTTTACAGTTGAATGACTCAACGAAAAATACTTTATAGTTGAATGACTAAACGAAAAATATTTTATAGTTGAATGACCATTTATGTACTTTACCCTAAAAAAGTCTTCTCCGTGATTGGAAGTTTCCCTTGTCGTAAGACAAAAATGAGTTACGACCGAATCCCATGTGGCTCACCTTGTCTGAATTTCAAACCAGCTTCCAACTCCAACACTGGACTGAAACCCCCCTTTCCAGATACCTTCTTCGCTTCTCACATCTCATATAAATTCCACTAATCCCTTCTTTCTTCTCACTCCTTTTCTCATCATGTTCTCCTTCAAAAATGGATTCATTTTCTTTATTTTTTTCTCTTCTTTTTCTCTCCCCACTTCCCTCCGCCGCCCAACCATCCGATCCAAACGACGGCCGTTACTCCTACTCTCGTTTCACCCCTTCCATGGCTATAATCGTGGTCTTCTTGATTGCCGCTTTGTTCTTTATGGGTTTCTTCTCTATTTATATTCGGAACTGTTCCGAAGCCAACGCCAACGCAAGCGTAGTCCGCCCTGTCAACGGCGGAACCGGGCGTTCCCGTCGCGGGATGCGTGGGCTTGAAGCGTCTGTCATCGAGACTTTCCCCACCATGGTTTACTCCGAAGTTAAGGTTCATAAGATCGGCAAAGGAGCTTTGGAGTGCGCGGTTTGCCTGAACGAGTTCGAAGATGACGAAACGCTGCGTTTAATACCCAAATGCGACCACGTTTTCCATCCTGAATGTATCGATGCTTGGCTGGCTTCTCACACCACCTGCCCCGTTTGTAGAGCTAATCTCGCTCCTCAACATGGTGACCCGGTGAGTCAACCCACTGATTCGGATAACACCGCAATGGAAATGGACCTTGAGGCTCAAAACGACGGCGGTGACTCGGATACGGAAGAAGAACGGAGGAGAAATGCTAATAATGTCGACTGTGACGACGAGGCTCAAGTACTGGCTCCAGATGTTGAAGTAATTGACTTGAACCGAACTTTAAACAGGAACCGTACACGTGGATCAATATCAAGCCGAACACGTAGGTTCTTTTTCCCACGATCACACACGACCGGACACTCTCTGGTCCAACCAGGTGAAAACACGGACCGATTCACTTTGCGATTACCGGTCGATGTTCGAAAACAATTAATGAACCGGAAGTTAAATCGGGCAACGAGTTTGATGTTGCCTAGGGAAAGAAGTTCAAAGCGAGGGTACCGAGCCGGAGAAGACGATGAAAGCAGTAGAGGAAAGTCTTTGAGATGGTTCGACAAGTCGGACCGTCGAGTGAACTCGGATCGGTGGATTTTTAGTATGGCACCACCGTTTATTAGTAGAGCATCATCCATGAAATCACCAAAGGTGGCGGCTGATAATGGCGAAGGGACCTCGGGTTCCAATTTCACAGTTGGACCGGCGGCTGACTCAAACCGTCCTCCGGTTTAATGTCCTATTTTATTTTTCAACAGCTTGGATGGTCGCTTATTTCTATAATTGTTTTCTACCTAAAAGCCACGGCATTTGTGCAGATCTGAACAATATCAATGAAATGTTTATTTACTATTTATAATTATTTTGTCTATCAGAAAGAATTTTTTTAGTGTATTAATATGTATAATAAATAAATTAACTAATTAAAATAGCTTAATGAATTCATATTTGTAACAACAACCTAGAATCTTAAGAGTCAACTTTTTATGACAATACAATAATGAGGAAAAATCCAGATAGATGAATCTTGGAAACTCGTACTTTGAAAGTCTTCACTATTACACAGCTGAAAATCACAACTAAGGTCGGCTTGTTTTTTCTTAAAATCTTAAACCCTAAATCCTTAAACCCTAAATATTTTATAAAACCGTTTTATCGATTGTCTTTCTACTCCCCCAAATATTACATGTATTCTAAAACCACTTATCAGTTGAACCCGACTAGTGATAAACCATTTTATCAGTTGTTAGTTTTAATTCTAAATCTTAAACCTTCAATATTTTATAAACCGTTTTATCAGTTGTTATGCCATGTATCACGCTGACGTCATAGTTTGTTGTAGAACCTTCCTTGTAACAAGTGCTATATATGTTAGAACCGTACGGAGTTATTACATTAAAAATCCCAAATAATTAATTATTTGAAAATAACTTTCAA
This sequence comes from Hibiscus syriacus, assembly GCF_006381635.1. Classification (NCBI taxonomy): domain Eukaryota; kingdom Viridiplantae; phylum Streptophyta; class Magnoliopsida; order Malvales; family Malvaceae; genus Hibiscus; species Hibiscus syriacus. The sequence goes on from NW_024062956.1 coordinate 3,235,120, forward strand.
ATCTCGTGTTTTATAAAAAAACGATTATGATTTTGTGATTTACGAAACGTGAGTTTTATATATTTATAGTGTTTTTTATCCATAAATTAATGAAATTATCTAAAAAGTTATTGAAATTTGTGTTTTACAAAACTCGAGGTCTTTAAAATTTGTTTTTGTAGAATGTGATGTACTCTTATATGAACAATTTGAGAGTTATTTTTTTTTAAATAATGTTATTTGGGGAGTATTTTTTCAAATAATTAATTATTAATGGTTTTTTTACATAAAATTGCCGCACCGTGCACCGAAGAAAGCAAGCTATTATGAATAAACAAAGATATTTCTTTAAGTAATTTCAACAAGGTGTATATACTGGTAAATTATTCGAATTTGATTAAAAAAAATTAAATTTGATTTAGTAATTATCAAATCAAATCTGAGAAGACCGATCGAGTCAAATTCAAACGTCATAACACCCAACTCAAACGATTTGCGAGGAATTATATTTCTAGCCTTACTATATATATTATTGAATACAAACCAAGTCAATCGATCTTCAGTAAAAAAAAACTTGATAAATAAATTTACTCGAACTCAAGCTTGAGTAATTTGATTATTTCTCGAGTTGAACCCGAGCTTAAAGATTGATGCTCGATCAAGCTTATATGAAGTATCGAATCTTTTAAATTAAGAGCTCAAATTTATCACTACTCGGATTCAACTGATCCCTAATTTACCCCAATCCAGATAACGTAGTTCAGACTAAAGATGACAAGAAACTGCTGCATTGCATCTCAACTTGATGCTCACTTTCATGTCTATAACATCAAACCTTGAAAATTATGTTACACTACACTGATTTCTGCTGACCAACTCCAACATAACAACAGTAATTGTAGCTCATCCTAGTGCTGTTTTCCATATCTATTATGACATCAAGCCTGCAAATCATGACCTTCGCTTGTCTTCTTCAAATCATATCACAATCAACCATTTGCAGATATTTTAATTTGTTTACCAAGAACATGCAACTAGTTTTGACACATGTTGTTTATGTTATCCAAAAACTCCCAAGAATATGAAAAAACCGGGGAAAAATGGAATACGTGCAAATTAGACGATGCACATGTTGGACATATACATGCATCTAACATACCAAAACCATGACATTAACAAAAATCACTACCTTGTAACCAGAAAAGACCAGAGGGGATTTGTTTATGATATGCCTATGCAAATCCAAGAGGTACAATTCATCCAGGCAAGAAATATCACAAATAAACTTAAGATGGGCCAATTGGTTATTAGAAAAGAAGCTTTACCTAGGAATGATCAGTTTCTTATAATATATTCAGCCTCGTCAATCTTCTGGAAAACCAAGAAACCTATTTATGAGTTTGGCCACCGGTGTGGCATCTCCGGGAGAGTATGGAACAAGAGACTTCAAATCCATACTGGCTATAGTTAGGTGAAGTGTAGGAGGGCGAGCACAATATAAATGTTTTCTCTCAGCCAATTCTTCGGCTAGCTCGCTCTGATGATTATCCATCAGATCTTCATTGACAACCACAATTAAAGGTTTGCCAAGCCGCATGGTCTCAAATATGCTCCCAGAACCTGCATGATAATTGGAACCAGTTCCTTAAAAGGGTGAGTTTTTTTTTCTTTTTTTAAGAATTTAACAATATATACACACAACTCTATCAGAAATATTCGATGACAACCGCAGAAATAGCTATTTCAGAATAATGAAACAAATCTTCAAGCTTATGAATGACTTCGAGAAGTTGTCCCATGTTAGATCATGTGTTGCATATAAAAGCCGAGGAAAATAGTGATAATATTTTACCAGAGAAAGGTGGATAAAAAGGATACATACACATATATACAACATATATATATGCATAAATCAATAGCTACCTGCATGACTGATCACAAGAGATGCAGATTTCAAATATTCCGCAATGCTTGAAGAAAATGTGAAGTAGTCTACAGCCAAAGATCCATCATCACCAGTAGACTACATTAAAAAATAAACCTTAAAAAAACTCAAGAATAAGAACAAAAGGAAGAGGAGGACACAATCTTCAGTTCAAAAGAAAACTGGCAAGACTAATTTGGATATCTAGTGGAATAAAACATCATCTTCATCATTAAATGTTTGAACCATACAAAGGAACCAGCAAGTTAATAAAAAAAAGTGTGAATTACTTAAAATAGAACCATCTTGAAGGATTTGACTTGCCATAAAACCCTGTTAGAAGATTTTGATACTTCCTATATTTCTTGCTCTTCTTTGAACTCATATCCATAAATCCACATCTCATATTTGATCAAAGCAATAACAATAATCACTTCTTTTTCTTCCATCAGAACTTATCGAACATTAGTTCATTACCTCATACAAGTTAAAATGAGGAGCTATTCGCTAGTCACTCAGAGATCTGAGATACCTTCGTAGGAAGATATGACCCTCGACCCATTTGAATGAGAAGATTAGTGTACCCTCGTCTCAGTAACTCATCCTTAACTTCTTGAGAATCCACTACTTTAACAAGTGCATCGAAACATGTTGTTCCCACCGTAACGAAAACCACCCTCTTTCCCTTCACCCCATCCAGAGACTCTCCCATCTAGAATCACCTACAGTAAACACAACATAAATCATCAATAACCATATTTGGTTTTTTTTTTAATTTTAACTCGGCCAAAAACAATAGTATTTATTAAACATCTCAAATGATCAGGGTATTAGCTCTGTCAAAACAGAGAAAACCATAGTATACAACTCTTAGACTAGACTAAGAAATTAAAATATCAAACCTCAAACAACTCTTAACAGTAGAAGAGGCAATCCAAAGAAGGGGGGAAAAAAGCAGAAAAAGCCAAAGACAACCTCAATGAAGAGTAACGAAATTAGAGAACCAAAAAATGATATCGCCAGACTAAACCGCACTCCAAACACTATTATTTGTAAGTTTGTCTGACGTACAACTCATAGTAACAATTTATCTGGCTTGATGATCTAAATTAGTTTTTGTCAAAAAGATCCCAAAGAGATATCATTTTCGCCAAAGGTGTCTCTTATTCAAATAAGTCATCCACACATCCTTGTAAATACAAACATTGGCGAGGAACCTGACCCTGAATGAGCATCAACAAATCTGTAAGACATGGTTTTGGCTATCCTATCTTGAAACTTACTGGAGAGCATATGTTCAACTATTAACATGCCAGAACCATGGTTCACCTTAATTCAAGCAAGAAAAATGTTACTAATCCTAAGTGCCTTTATGTGTAGACACATTCTGCGTAATGGACCAACTTAAATGCTTAATCTCATTCGACATGATCAAATATTTTATGAATATATCTGATTAGGAAAGCAATCTCCATGCATGCAAAGTACAGCAATAGTAAAAGTAACTGGAATCCTTTAGAGTTCTTCTGATGATTCCCATTTCCCAATGGCATGCATACATAAGCATAAAATGATTGCAAACCAACAAAAATTCTACAACTGGTTTAACCCAACCAAATTATAAACCCAGAGCCTGATTCTAACAGTATAGGAAATTATGTCACTAAACACCAGTGGAGCTTATTAAAAACTCAAGACCCTAGTTTTCAAATCTGGAATAGTTAAAAGAACTCACTAGAAATCTTGCAGATTGGCCACGCCCTCTACCTTGAAGACCGAAATGTGCTGCTGCACCTTTTGGCCCTTACCAATTGCCCTTCTATACACTAACTCTGCAAAAGCCATAATTTTGATGGACATCCCATATTCAAGCTAAAAAAGACAAGTTTCTTCAACAACAAAAAAAACAATAAACCCATTATCAGATTAACTTCATTTCCTAAAACATACCCTAATTCCGAAATTAACCGAAACAATAATGAACCAAATTCAGGCCGAAATACTAAGCTTCAAGAGAAAAAATATACACCACTATGATAAATCTCTGCTTAACCATCATACAGTGTGTGAGAATATATATTTTTATTTTTGAAAGACCTTATAAATTTACCCTTATGTTCTTTTTATTCAAATTGGAATTTATCAATTTGGAAAATATAAATATACAAATATCAATGGTGTTGAGATCCGTCTGGAGTGGTGATTGAAAAATCATAAAAAAACAGTAAATTGATGACAAAATCGTTTAAAAAGGGTTAGAAATTCAAGATTGTTCCAAACTAGAACAATTATCATCAAATTCGTTCTCTAATCACAAACTAAAACTTCAATTGGCATCAAGTCACAAAAAAATTACGATTACGATCATCCCATAACGTAAATATGACGAATTCATTCCTTTTAATTTAACATCAAATTCCAACACCCAAAAAGAAATCATAAATAATAAGATAAAAATTAATGATCGAAAACAAATTTCGACTATAAACTACAAGATCTCATTAGAGAAATCATAGTTTGAAATATTATACTAACCAAAAAATGAAACTAGAGAAAAAGAGAGAAGGACCAACATTGAAAGCAGTAGCAGATGAGCAGCAAACGAACGGATCAGCAGAAAAACAGTCGAGCAGAAATCGGAAAGATGTCATAACAGTTCACCAGCAATCGGCAAGAGCACAGAAAAACAGCGAAACATAACCGGAAACAAACGGCGGCAAAACATAGAAAAAAAAAAGAAAGTAGGAACAAAAATAAAAAAATAAAAGGATAAAGTACATAAATGGTCCTCCGACTATAGAATAATACTTTGTTGAGTCTCTTGACTATTAAAATTAATAATCTCTCGATTATAAGACGTTGCTTGTTGTGTTCCTCGAATATTAAAAGTTATAAAATGGTCATCATATTATTAATATGCTCCAAATTCATCATTTTCTATTAAAAATTAAAGGTTGTCTGAATTGGACATTAACATATTTACTGAGATATGATAAAATCTTATCACAAAATCGTTTGAACTGTATAGTCGTTTGAAATTCTATGATCATATTTTATCATATCTCTGTCAGCAGGTTAACATCTATCTCAGACGACCGTCAAATCTTTAACAAAAAATGACGAGTTTGAAACATATGAGTCTAGTGATCATTTTGAAACTTTTAATAGTTGATGAACTCAACAAAGCAGCGCCCTAAAACTGGTATATTATTTTGTAACTTTTAATAGTTGAAAGAGATATCATCAATATCGATAGATTATTTTGTAACTTTTCATAATTGAGAGAGATAACATCGATATCAAAATGTTCACATTTCATTTCTCTTTCTTCTCATCGAATTGATTTTCCATAAAACCCACTCAAAATTAACAAAATTAAACAAAAACTACAATTTTTTGAGGAGGGGGTTGTGGGCTTTCTCAAACTTGAACGGTTTGAGATATTTATTCAAAAAAATAAATGGTGAAAAGTCTTATTTCGATAAAGGGAACATCATACATTTAAACAAAATGTGAATATTTTGATATTCATCTTGTCGTGAATGACAACTGGTGATGATTCACATTGCCAGCGGCATCTAAAAAAGTTCATTGTCTAAAATTGAATGCTTTTAAAGTTTAATAGCAAAATTGATACACCTATAAAGTTAAATGTCTAAAATGACATTTTTTAGGCATTAATGATCACACCAAAATAATGTTGTTATGTCATGTTATCACAGAGGCAGAAAGATCTATTCACGTAATTGTGCCGTTAAAATTTAACGGTCTACTGATATAATTAAAGCTAAAATCAAAATGCAATGCCATGATTAAAGTAATTGAGTTTTTTTTTATTTTATTGAATTGGAAAGAGTCAAACAACAACATTACAGTCCTAAGTAATGTGGAAGACCATAATTGTCTTAATCCGAGGACTATACCCCATAGCTTGGATTGCATTGCATACTCCTTATTTCTTTGTGAAGCCAATTTAATAGTATAAATAGTATGACGCTTATAGTTTACACTTTTTAAAAAATAGTCTATTGTTAGAACAAAAGTCTCACTCTGGCCAACACCTATGACGCCGTGTATGATATATGCTGAAAACTTGCGACATACAAAAGTATCTTATGAAAGTTCTTTATTCCTACATTATTTGTTTTTATTTCTAAAATTTATATTAATAACGTTTTAATTATAAATTCTATAATTTTACTTTGTGAAAACCGAAAATTTATTATTTTTATTTTAATTTATTAAAATTTGATTATCACATTTTATAAAATTAAACAATTTAAATTTAATTTTACTGTAACATGCTGATTTTAAGATTTTCATAATTTATATAAAGATTTTATAAAAATTAATAGTTTAATTTTTTATAACCACTGATATTTGGCCTATTAATCGACTAACCACGGGCACGGAGGTAAAGACGACCCTCTCAATCTAATTTACTACAATCACAAATACAAATATATTCAAACCCCTAACATTACTTTAGAAGTCTAGTGACTCATCCTACTATACCACCTTATTATTGGTAAAATTAATAGTTTAATAAAGTATATATTATATACGCTTTGAATAACCCCATTGCTTGATTCCTTTTTTGAACCATTTTCCGTTTATTTTTTGGAGTTCGATTTGACGTCGTCACGACTGATCAAGATGACGCTAATTTATTATCTCACCAATTTTCTCTACTTTAGACCCTCAAATTGGATTTAGATATGCAACATGCGATGCTTGACTCTAATTTACATTTTACCTGTAGTCTTTCAATAGTTTAAATTATTGTTATGGTTCCCCATAGCAATTTGATTTGTTATTATCTACCTTGTTTGAGTTTTTCTGGATGAGGTTTTCACATTTTTCTTATATGGTACTTATATGATTTTAAATAACTAGTTTCTTAATAATTATAAGAAAATATCTCAATTACATATTTAGTTTACGATTTTAATTATAAACTTTTATTATAATTTTGAATATCTTTATTTCTTAATAAAAGTAACTACTTTTATGTAAAAAAATAATGTATATACTATAAAATAATAAAATTTGATAGCGAATTTAACGTGTTGATGAATAATTAGATAAATTTCTGAAATTTCATAAAGTGTAAGGATGAAATTTTGATTAATTAAAGTAAACGGATTTGTGGGATGAAATTCATAATTTAAAAAATAAAAGGAAAAAATCTTAATGGTAAATTATCTATTTGGTCACCCATTTATTACTTAAGTATTGTTTTAGTCACTTAATTATTATTTTTTTCATAATCATACATAACACTAAATTTTGGTCACATGCTGTTAAAAGATTAATGATGATATTGACCTGACATTTTTTACTTTTCAATACTGGAGTGACATTAGCTTATGGTGATACATTAACATCATCATTAAGTTTTTAATAGTGGGTGACCAAAACAAAATCAAAACGTAATGTTTGACATGATTTTAAAAACAGTAATAGTTGGATGACAGAAACAGAAACAGAAACTAAGTAATAGGTAGGTGACCAAATAGATAGTTTAACCAAACATTAATTATGATCAAAATCAAATCTTAGCCGTTCAGTAGCAAACATAGTGTCCACGGCCATGATTGTCCCAACAGAAAAACGGCGCTCTCAGTTCGAAACAAATACATAGTAATCGAGGATAAAAAATTACAATCATCTTTGTTCGAGTCCGGGAAACTTCTTGTAGGTGAACTTTCCCAAAAAGAAAGAGCGCCTACACCAAAAGCTCACCGCCTCCGCCGTCCTTTCCTAGGGTTTTGGCGGCCTCTATCCGCGACCAGAACCAAAAACACTGCCTCTTATTCATCACACCTCAATCTTCAGGTTATTTACTTTTCATGCCACTCCCTTACCCCTTCCATTTCTTGTTTCTCAGGTCCAAATTTTCGCCCACCATCTTAGTGTATTTAAACCTATTTTGATGCTGCACCTTGGCTATGGCCACTTTGCTATCTTAAAGCTTCGATTTCGTATTTATTTTATTTTATTTTTCTTTTTGTAGCTCTTGATTTTCTGAATGGCTAAATCATCGAATCCGGAAGGGAAGGCGGGGGTTCGTATCGTGGTGGCCGGTGATCGAGGCACTGGAAAGTCTAGCTTGATTGTGACAGCCGCCGCCGAAACTTTCCCAACGAATGTGTCTCGGTTGTTGCCGCCCACGAGGTTGCCGGAAGATTTCTATCCTGACCGTGTTCCAATCACCATCATCGACACCTCCTCCAAGTATAGTTTTTATTTCGTACACTATGTATTACTCAATTTCCTTTTTTTGAAAATGAATATTTGAAGCAATATCTAATTTCATTTGGTTTAAATGATTTTCTAGTGACATAACTGTAAATTTCGTGTAACAGCTTTAGCTGCGACATAGTTGGATTTAACGCAAAAAAGAAGTTGAATGTGATTAGAATTTAGTTAATTTCTTGTTTGTCTTTTTTATTGTCATGTTTTTGGCGTAATTTTTTAATCTCTTTTTGGTTAGTCCGGAGGATAGAGGTAAACTAGCAGAAGAGCTGAAGCGAGCTGATGCTGTTGTGCTTACTTATGCCTGTGATCAGCCTGAAACTCTTAACCGATTGAGTACTTTCTGGCTTCCGGAACTTCGTCAATTAGAGGTTTCTATCTTAATTTGCGTTTGGATGTACTATTCTTTTTTATGGAAAACATGTGAAGGGGAGGTGAAGTTCAAAAAAATTTCTACGCTCTTCCAGCACTTAATTCTGCTTTATATGCCTGTGTTGGACTCGATTCAAACTCTACAATGTTGACATGGATATGAGCAAAATGACTTATGATTTATGAATAAAAAATCATATCTAATGATACATTTTCATTTTTCAATTTAACATCACTTGAACCTTTGTCTAAGCAACTTAAATATGCTTTTGGCAGCTAATTGGCTCACTTAATGTCACCATAATATACGACATTATGTTTGCTTAGGTGACCATGTAAACCGTGTGGGGTGTTATTTTCTTCATGAATCGACTGCTGCAGAAACTGATGTAAATTATTATTGATCAGGTGAAGGTGCCTGTAATTGTAGTAGGCTGTAAGCTGGATTTAAGAGATGACCACCAACAAGTGAGCTTGGAACAGGTGATGTCACCAATAATGCAGCAGTTTCGGGAGATTGAAACTTGTATTGAGTGTTCAGCATATAAACATATTCAGGTTTGGATGTAGGCCCTCTGTTGTTTATTTTTTCGAAGTTAATATGAAATGCAAATGCCATAAACATGATGATAAAATTTAGAGTGGTTTCAGCAAGGATTCTTGTTTTTTGCTTCTTGATCCTATTTGCACATTTGTGATAGTTGGCATCATTGTAGTTAGTTGTATGACACTAATTGATATTTGTAGAATACGCTGATACTATCAGGAATTGAACTTTTACAGTACATCCATTTTTTATAGATCCCTGAAGTTTTCTACTACGCGCAAAAGGCAGTGCTTCATCCAACAGGCCCTTTATTTGATCAAGAAACACAAACTCTGAAGCCACAGTGTGTTAGAGCCTTGAAGCGAATTTTTATTCTTTGTGATCATGACAGGGATGGTGCTCTTAGCGACGCAGAATTGAACAATTTTCAGGTTCCTCTAATGTTCCTTTTTATCTCTTTTACTTTCAAAGTGGGTGGTATGAGATTGAATGGTGGGTTGACTGACTGTTTCATGAATAAGGATTCTGCTATCTGTTGCTTGATGTATTGAAATGCCGATCTATTTAAAATTTAAATAACCTTTATGTCAATGCTAACTTAAGATATCTCATGCTTGAGCATCGAAGAATCTAATATTTTGTTGTAAAACAGGTCAAATGTTTCAATGCTCCATTACAACCTTCGGAAATAGTTGGTGTGAAACGTGTTGTGCAGGATAAGTTGATTGAAGGAGTCAATGATCGTGGTCTCACGTTGACTGGTTTTCTTTTTCTTCATGCCCTATTCATAGAGAAAGGACGCCTTGAGACAACATGGACTGTCTTGAGGAAATTTGGATATAACAATGATATCAAACTTTCAGATGATCTAATTCCATATGCTTCATTTAAACGTGCTCCTGATCAGGTAATGCTTAACTTGAACACCCTTTCTTATGAAAACACTGAATAGGCGCATTTAAAGCTGTTGCTCCATTTGTTTTCGTTTTCAACTTGCATTGTCTGATCATTAGTTTTTGCTTATAAAATTGTCCATATGAACAACAGTTAGAATTGGTAATATTTCTTTCTGCTACAGAGTATTTTTTTTTAAATTTCTTGTAAACTCTGGGTTTTGATATGACTAATCTTATTAGTATTACATTCGGTGACCAGTGGAATACCTGCTGTGGTTTAAGATGAGCAGCTCCAAAATTGGCTGATTTTAATTAGGCCAAGCATGAATTGTGCTGTTTCAGATTGGCATAATCTACTATATATTTCATCATTTTTTGAACTACTGCTTATTACTCTTTGTACTTTTGTGTTTCCATTTGTGTAGAGTGTGGAGCTGACAAATGAAGCTATTGAGTTCCTGAAGGGAGTTTATGAATTGTTTGACAGTGACTTAGTATGTCTTTGCCTATATTTATTTTATTTGTATTTCTCTTGCTTTTTCCATTGCCCTGTCCAGTTTAAAATGTTTAATATTCCTAATTTGTTCTTAGAGTTTTTGAAGTTATAAGAGTTGTAATATTGTTATTTTCAGGACAATAACCTTCGACCTATTGAAGTCGAGGATGTTTTTTCAACTGCTCCAGAGAAGTATGGTTCCCATTTGATACATTTTACTTCAATTTCTTTTGCTAGATTGTGATTTTTTCAACTGTTGTGATAAGCTGTATATGAATTTTGCACACCTAGGAGATCTATATTATTATAAGTTGCAAATGTGATATTGTTTTGAATCATGCTTGATATTTTTCCTTCAACTTCAGTCCTTGGAATGATGCTCCATATAAGGATGCTGCAGGAAGAACTGCTCTAGGAGGGCTATCACTTGATGCATTTCTTTCAGAGGTATTCCTGCTTTTCTCTTGAAAATGGGAATATTGTACACATTACTGCATAGTTTTGCTATTATGGGTCAAGCGAGTACTTTAATTTATGAGTTATTTTTTGTATTTTAGTGGGCGCTTATGACACTCTTAGATCCAGCTCGTAGCTTAGAGAACTTGATATACATTGGATATCCTGGTGATCCTTCCTCTGCCATCCGTGTGACCAGGAGAAGGCGTCTGGACCGAAAGAAGCAACAATCAGAAAGAACTGTTTTGCATTGCTTTGTTTTTGGTCCAGCAAATGCTGGGAAATCTGCATTAATTAATTCTTTTCTTGGCAGGTATTCATTAGAATTCTTTTCCTGATAGCTAATTCTTTTTCAGCGATTTGTTTAACTTCTTTTTACTTTAATGTAGGCCCTATTCCGATTCATATTCCCCAACTACTGATGAGCAATATGCTGTGAATGTTGCGGAACTACCTGGGGTAACTTCCATAATGCCGTTAAATTATTCTTCTTGTGATTCAATAAGAAAAGAAGCCCCCACCTCTAAACCGAGGGATTTACTTTGTCCTTTGAGGGAGTTGGGGACTTCCACACACATGCATTTCTTGCTGTAATGGACTCTAGACCATAAAATGGGGTGTCATGGATGCATTAGAAAGACATTTTATAAGGTTCAAGTGGGATAATATTCGAAGATGTGCTTACTTTAAGATGAAAAAACTGTCAAAATCTACATGCTCCTTGCAGTATAAAATCGATTCCTTTTGTAACTCAACACATTGAAATTTATCATTTCATTGATATATACTTCCTTGCATTTAGTTAGAATAGCTGTTACTGGGATATATCTAGATTGATATATATATATATATATATATATATGTATGGCTTTCATTTGTTAATATTTTGGCTTTTGGGTTTGTTTTTTTTTAATATATTTTGTCTTTGTAATTTTTAGGGAATAAAGAAAACTCTAGTGTTGCGAGAAATCCCTGAAGATGGAGTTGCAAAACTGCTGTCTAGTAAAGAGTCACTGGCTGCCTGTGACATAGCAGTATTTGTTTATGACAGGTAACTCGAGGCTTGTTTTTTCTGAAGTAGGATTTTAGATTTAGAGGCATCAGCTATTCATTTTCTGTTTTGTGATCATATTCATGAAAAGGGTTACTCTCATGTGCTTGGATTGTACTCTTTGTGCTGATAAAATGATTATAAATTTTTTTCCATGTTTGAATTTTGTAAAAAGTCATGTAGGTGCATATGCCAATCTTTTGCTTTTTGTAAGTTCTACTTCATGATTGTCTGGTGTTTGTAGTTCTGACGAGTCTTCATGGAAGAGAACAACTGAATTGCTTATGGATGTTGCTGGTCATGGTGAAGACACTGGCTATGAGGTGCCTTGCCTCATTGTTGCTGCTAAAGATGATCTGGATTCATTTCCAATGGCAATACAGAATTCTACCAGGGTATCGTGCTTTAGTTTTTTTTAATAATTTAATTTTCTTGAATGCATAAGTAGAATGTCTTAACAGTCATAAAGTGAAATTTGTTTCCTTGAAGAGGTAACAGTGTTCTTGTCACTGTTGACCTATCTTTGATGTGATGATGGTAGAATAAGCCATGCTAAATTTTCGTTTTGAAGAACTGGAGTGAAAGTGCATTGTGTTTCAAAATTATCTTTTTCAGGTCAGCCAGGATATGGGGATAGAGGCACCTATACCTATCAGCTCAAAATTGAGTGATTTCAATAACATATTCCGAAGGATAGTAAATGCAGCTGAACATCCTCATTTGAGCATTCCTGAAACTGAGGCTGGTAGAAGTCGGAAGCAGTACCATCGGCTCATAAACCGATCACTCATGTTTGTTTCAGGTATGCTGATTGTCTAGCATTTCACAACTGTTTCATTCTCAATCCACTTGAAGCTTTGGGTTCTTGAAAATATTGTTTATCATGGTGAGATATTCTGATGACACGTTGCTGTTGCACATCTTTTACTTATGTCTTGTTCGGGAAATCAGTAATGGTCATTTCTCTGCCGTTGTCCACTTGCATACAATGTATAGTCTGAAACCTTTTGAAAAGATATAGTTCTGATTCTGTTTAAGTCTCTATTATTGGAAATGCAGACACCTCAGCTTTAATGTTTTCTTCCAAGGGGTGGTGTTGGTATAATCTTGTGATCTTGTGTTTCCAATTAATGATTCAGCTCGAGGGAGACCAAGATCTTTTAGGATTTATTTTTGTAAAAAGTTTTTTTTTTTTAATTCAATTCTCAATTTGCCTCTTATATAGAGAGGTTATACAGTTCAATTGAAATACTTATTAAGCAAGTAATTAAAAACAAAGACACCAATTAAGGAAGGACTTCTAATAGTATAAGATATTCATAAATAACATCTTTAATACTTTCCTAATAAAATAGTACTAACTGATATCTCCTAAAATAATAATAGTAATAATCTTTTCCTAAAAATAATTAACCATTACTCTCTATTAAGCAACTGCAACAGTTGTGATTTTCTTGGAGGGATTAATACGTAAGCTGAAGTATGTATTTGAAGGTTTTCCTAGTAAAAATTATCGTTAAATTGGGATGGTACATGCATTGCTTCAACTTGAATGGGATGCTCTTTAGCTTTATCAGTCACTATACCAAACTGTTGATCATTTTCATTGCTGTCTTTCACCTTTTGCAGTCGGAGCTGCTGTAGCCATTGTTGGATTTGCAGCTTACCGCATATATGCTGCTAGGAAGAATGCCTCGAGTTGAGGGACGATGACTCTCCCATCTCCAAGACATGGATATGGTAATCTTAGAAACAATTTTGCATGCTTCATCAAATTTCTGTAGTTCACTTTTATGGGTTATATTCAAAATCCTTGTGTAGGGAAAAAATTTGCAAAATGCTACTCCCCTGTTTAGTTGTGGAATTGTTTGATGTGTAGAATATCAAGAGAAAAAAATGAGTGGAACTGAGTTATTGTGAAATAAAAGTTTTTTCTATACATTTTGAACCAATGCTTGTTGCTTGCCTTTGTACTTTTTCTTTTTTTCTGAAAATAATAAATAAATAAAACGAGGACTTCATATTATTTATTTCGATCGTTAAGATGATTTTGGATTTGGATTCCAATAAGAATCTTTGGGTATTTAATAGTCAAAATTCGTTTTGGTTGATGTTACATAACTGTGTAATCTAAATTCGCAAATATCTAAATTTGATATCATGTTTTTAGCTGATTGAGTCCAAAATATGATCGGTTAATGTAAGATTAAAAAAGCGAAAAAAAATTAGTTGTAACTGAACAATTTATCAAGAGTCTAACATTTTAGAGTAATTTGAGTAAACATTTTAGAGTAGTTTGAGTAAACATTTTAGGTTGAAATTGAAAATATTGCGTTCTCCATTATCAATTATGTAAATTGCATAATTATTTTGGTCGTAATTTAAAAAGTTGGTTAAGACGTTTTTTGTTGTAATCGAAATTATTATCAATTATGTAACTTTATAGAGTAAACAAATAACAACATTTTTAGGTTAAAATTCACCGTAATGTAATAATGGTTGTAACTGAAATCATTACTAATTACGTAACATTTTAGATTTGACAAAATAACATTTTTATATTAGAATTCACTCCAAATGTTGCCCAATAGAAGTACATGTTTTTAGCTTGAAATTTTGATTTAACGAGTTTAGATGGTTAGTGTATTCAGATAGATACTCGGTTGATATTACTATATAATTTGTATCATAAAGGGTTTAGCCCACCATATAATTTTAAGTGTCAAAACATCCCTATGCTAAAGGAGAGTGATTTGAAATTTGGGTCTTTGATTCCATAAGGTTGCAGCATCATAGGGTTGGCTCTACCTGGCGAATCGCCGGCCTCTTCCGGTTTCATCTTTCTTCGAACGACGGCCGTGAATATGCCGATCAGTTTGGTTTTCACCATCACCTTGTTGGATCTTAAGCCAATACTTGTTGAAGACCTCAGTGGTGACATGAAGTCGGAAATCCAAATCGAATAAGAACTTCATCTCCAATCTGTTCAGTTCTTCTCTGCTAACTCCCCCCACTTTCGCGTAATAAGCATTGTTATAACACCTGCACATCCATCTCAATCATTGGCTAAAACACACAATTTCACTAAAAGGAACAGATCAAATCAATGGTGTTAATCTCAATCGATTATAGCATGTAAAGTCTAGATAGTGTTTTCGAATTCGAAACTCAATCGAAAACAACCCAACATATGAAAATGGAAAATAAACTCTATCTCTGTAACAGAAGCTTAAGACATGGAACATATGTACTCTACATACTGATCATCCATAAATTTGGCAGCTACCAGGACACTGGTGATCAAGAGACGATGCACGTTGAGTGACGTAAGGTACGCATCGATCCGTTGCAGGAACCTGTCGATATATATAACAGCAACAACAAAGCAAGAATTGCTGCATTTACAGTACTTAAAGATGCGTTCCACGTACTGTCTAATGTTCAAGGAAGGTTCTTTTGAACCATGGAATATGGTCATACTATCCTTGGTTTTCGATCTAACCAGAAACTTTTCATTCCTTCGAACCGATCTTTCGAGAACCGAAGATAGAAGAGACAGAACTGTGGGATTTCCAGGAATCCAATTACCAGAATCATCAAATCCTAAACCAATAAAAGGATTAGACTCCACAGCTTTGCCTGCACTCACCAAAGTTGTCATATGCTGAATTGAATTTGCTTGGCTCTATGTTTTCCTTTTTGTGAAGTTTTGATTTGTAGTTTGTTCCTTTCTTTCGGTGAGAGTCACAAAAGGAACATACTTGTTTTTGTTTTGAAATTAATTGCCAGACTTTATTCTCCTGGTGGCACAACGAGAAAAAGAACCCTACACAAAAGGAACATACTTGTTTCTGATTGGTATGTATGTATGCATGCATGTATAAAGGGAAAAGAGGAAGGTGTAGCAACCAAGTTATCCTCTCAGGAAACTACGTTTAATATCCAAAAAGTAATCATTTAGAAGAAGAGAAAATAACCTCAGTGACCGAAAATGTCTTATAATATACGATTTTAACCAATTTTTTTTGGATTTGCCAAAATGACCAACAAAATCACAATGTGAACTCTAATTTTTCAACTCAGCTTCCAAATTCGCAACGCGATTGTAAGATTCGCAACGCGATTTTGAAAAATGTGTTGCGATAGTTAAAATGTGTTGCGATAGTTAAAATGTGTTGCGAGAGTTTGAAAAACGTGTTGTTGCGATAGTGAAAAAGTGTTGCGATAGTGAAAAATCCAAAATAAGTTTATATTTTAACTATTCCAAATTCATGTGGAGTTTGAAATAATAAAGAATGTGTTGCGATAGTGTAAAAAATTCCCAAGCCATTTGTAAGATCTTAGTTTGAAACAATAAAGAATGTGTTGCGATAGTATAAAAGATTCCCAAGTGTTTGCAATGTTCAATTCCACATAGTATTGGAAACACTATTGGAAATGAGTATTTAAGGCTTGGATTTCCCACTTACTTGTTGAGTGGAAGAGAACAAGGGGACTCTCGCGCACCGCCGCCGCCGCCGTCCCGTCTCGGGTCGTGGTCGTGGTAATACTAGAGATCTCTTTACGATTTAGAGATCGCATTGCGATTTTCGGTCACTTTATTGGTCATTTTGACAAATCGAAAAAAATTGGTTAAAATCGTATATTATAAGGTATTTTCGGTCACTGAGATTATTTTGTCTTAGAAGAATGAATCAACTAATTTATAGTATTTAATAGAAAGTGTGATTCCACTAAGGAGAATGACTAATTTTTTTTATAAAATAGTCGTGTTCCATGTTTATTAAAATCCATATTCAAACATAAAAACAAGGGTAAAGTAAACAAATGCAAGCGGATTACACGGTGTTGCTTTGTTGAGTCATCGACAATTAAAAATTACAAAATAGTTCCTCGACTATCAAAAGTTACAAAATACTCACTCGAGTATTCATATGTTTTAAACTCATCCTTTTCCGTTAAAAAAACTGGCAGTCGTATGAGCTAGACATTAACATGCTCACTGAGATATGAAAAATTTGATCTCATAATCATTTGAGCTATATTTTGTGGACCGAGTATGTATTTATATTATGCCATTGAGTCAATGCTTGAAATATTATGTTGTCGAGCCAGTGTTTGAAAGCAACGATGGTAACGGTATACATCATTAAAATATAATTTTATCATATCTCGGTCAGTAGATTAATGTTTAGTTCAGACGGCCGTCAATTTTTAATGAAAAGGGACGAGTTTGAAATATATGAATAGTTGAGCGATCATTTAGTAACTTTTATTAGTCGGGGACTCAACAAAGCAATGTCTTAGAGGCAAGGGACTCAACAAAGCAACATCTTATAATCGAGGGACCATTATGTATTTTACCCTAAAAACAAATATGAATTAATATATTTTAAATATGAAAAAAATTTAAAAATAAATGTATTTTTCTCATATTATACATTATACATCTATCCTATATTAATCCCGAATTTAAATAAATTTTTTTAACATACAAATGATCGAAAGTTTTGACTCTGTAATTTTATTTATTTGAATAACATTTGTACTATTTAAGGTTTATATTATTTTTATTTTCTTTTGAATAATTTGGTGTGATTATAAGGTAGTATCTATTCATAATTTTATTAACCTATTTACAACGCGTACATACCCTATAGACACATCTGCTCGAACTCATGATCTCTAAGGAGAACAACTTTAAGCTTAAAGTTTAGAAATTTAAATTTAAGATTTAGTGATCGCTACTTAAAATGGGCAATTTTCCTTCTAGTCCTTTAACAATTTATGCAATTATAAATTAGTATAAATACAAATTACACTTTGACTCCCAAAACATTTATTAACAAAAATTGGACTAGTGCACAAGATGTTGTTGAACTATTCTCAAATGGTCATTTTGATTACTAAACTTTCAAAAAGTTACAAAATGATCACTAAAATTTATCGAACTTTTATAATTTATTATAACGTTGCAGTTATCATTTTATAATAGCTTAGTAAATTTAATGATCATTTTATAATTTTAGAATGTTCAATAAACATAGAAATTATTTGAACATAGTTAAACAACCTCTAATGTATTTTACCCGTAAAACTTCTAGCTTCATTTTTTTAATAGTCTAGGACGATTATAAGGTAGCAGGGCCGATCCAATGAGTTTTAATGCCTTGGACGAGATAATAATTTTATGCCCCTATATTTGTACCGTATAATAGACAAAACATAAATATTTTTTTTAAAACAAAAATGTAATAGAAATTATAGTCAAACAATATCAATACTAATACAAACCCAAACCTACAAGGCTACAAATTTGAACAAAAGATTCAAGAACAATAAACACATCAAGTGAAGTCCTTTTCACTAAAGAAATAGCAAATTTTTTGGCCCAATTAGAATATGAAGCAAAATATATCAAACTCAAATTTGAACAAAAGATTCAAGAACAGTAAACACATCAAGTGAAGTCATTTTCACTAAAAATACACATAGGAAAGTCGCCTACCCTAAGCCTTTCATCGATCGATCAGGTGTTTTGGGCTAATTTTTTTTTTGGGCCAAATATATATACACACACTATAAGTACTAGAAAATTGATGCCCCTCAAACATGTTGCCCTAGGCTAAGGCCCATCTGACACATGTATTGGGCCGGGCCTGTAAGGTAATATCTGTTTAGTATCTCTTAACTATTGACAATACACACACATCCAGCAGACGCAATTGCTCGAACCCAAAACCTCTAGTGAGAATAGCATTCTCTTTAATCACTGATGCCACTTGATGAGTTCAATTCTAACTTGTCTTTGAATTTGCATGCTAGGTTTCATCTCGCAAGCTTTCACATCAACCAATAAAATCAGATACAATTTTACTAATCATATAAGAAAAATCAACTATGGACAATGAGATCAAACCAATCAACAAATGTAACTTACAATTGTGTGACTATGGGCATTGTGAAATAAGTTTCTTTTGTTTACGTCAAGCCATAAAAAATGTTCATCTCATGACCCTAAAAGTTCTGCCATTCAACAATTGAACAGGCATTAACTCTTGTTTGTGGAGGATAGAGAAATCATGAACTAAAGGATAGAACTAGAAATTTATTATAACGGGTTAAAATATATTTTATTTTCTATAAATGTAATTTTTTTAAATTGAGGGGACTTGATAAAAAAAAATTTATTTATTTTTAAAAAGTATATTTTTTAATATTAATTAATAATTTAAAAAAATGGCAGGGCCGATGTTCCGCCAATGCATGGACAGGCTCTTGATCTTGAGTAGAAACTTGATGAATGATACTTGATCATAAACTTATGCGAAGTTTGCCTATTTCTGGCTATATCGCATACAGGAACGAGCATATATGATTTTAAGTTAAGAGACACATTATTGACAACATACACAAATTCTACAAATATTACTGTTAGAACTCAAAATTAAATATTCCCCTTAACCTATTCCTGGACGACACCCTATTCGTCGTATTGATTTTCTTTCTGTGCCTAGTCAATGCAATTTTCAGATCCTCGACAATTGTGTTGTCGGCTTTGTTATCAACTAATGCTAGGATCTCTCTTGCAAATTGATTTTCTTGACCAAAAAGACCTCTAATATTTGATTGAATAGATATTTTCATCCTTGCTCTTTTTTTTAGCTCTTGAGATTTCATTTTAGGGTCAAAAAACCCTTATTTTATAGCGTTAATTGTTTGTTAACTAGTAGTTTCCATCAACAAAGGGATCTTTTTGCCATAAAATAAAATGTTGGAGGTCAAAATACTCAAAAAAAAAAAAGAATAGAGGCAAAATGAATATTCATATAAACGTTGGGGGGCTAGTTTTAGTATTATGCTTTCCTGAAGCATATTATGCTATATATAGATAATGGTAGTAAAAATAATCACACACACACAAAAAGAGCAACCAAGATTTTATATATAAAAAACCTTCGACGGAAAGATAATTAGTAGATGAGGTGAAATTTTAATAATATTAAAAATAGTAGAATACAAGAAGATTTGCGTAATCAACTTGCATGTAACTTTAATTCCTAATATTTATAATAATTATTTGACAAAGGAAACTTGTATAGAAAAAATCTATCCAAATTAAATTTTTTATTTTTAATAAACGTTTAACAATAGAAGTATAGTCTTGTATGAATTCAAACTGAATTCGGGTAAAAAAAAACTCTTATAAAACTCTAATAATCTCTACCTTAAAATAAATTCTAAAAATTTAAGACAAAAAAACTCAAAGAAAAGAAAAGTCAAAACTCAACAAAAAAATTCAAGTCTTTACCTCAACGAACAAGTTCTCTACCTTGATAACATTTTTTTTTCTCTTCCATGAAATTCCTTAAAGGCATTAATCGAAATCAAAATCAAAATTACACCAGATACTATATATGCTCAAGTTTGGATGTAGGAAAGAACTTAATTTTGACATTGGTAAAGTCATCGTACGTGTTTGTTTTGCTCACAATTATATCTCCACGAGTTATATCATGCACAACACGATCTCATCAATGATAATTTTATTTTTAACTACCAATAACACATCATTCTCACTGAATCTTTATGTAGGTTTAGTTTCTTTCCTATATCTATCCCTAACAATAGAACATTGTAAAAAAAAAATCTATCTTTCGTGTTATTATTCCATTGCAGAATTGGATTTTTTTTGTCTTTGTAAATTCTTTATACCTACTAATTAAACTCTCTTTTTTCTTGTCAAATTCATTATTCTTAAGAAATTAAAGTTTTCTGTAATTTTTAAAATTATTATACTAATAGTTGTTTTCGTCAACACAAAATATTATTTTACTTAATTCAATTGAGACACATTTTATTAATAACGTTACCATATGAAACAATTAATACATTGTCTAAAATTATTAAACCTTGAGTCGATAATAATCATTTTTTATAGTTTGTAATAACGTCTTTTTCTTACCGGAAAAAAAATTATGATCGTCGAATATAACACACCATCTCATAGAGTCTTTATTTAATAACAGATGCCCATCGATGTAATTTGTGCCCATAATTGCATTAAAAATTAATATTTTTATTAATCTAGATGATTACAATATGATATTTATTTTAAAGATTTTTAATTATTTGATAATAAAAAGTTCAAACGCCCATACCATCTCTAATACTCGAACTTAGGAACTTAGGACCTTTAGGAATAACAATCATCTCTTTTACCATTAAAGTAACTTGATTATTAAAAAAAAATTATTAATATTTCTTAAAGGAAAAGTTTCTTTAATGACATCATCCCATTCTAAAATAATATTTTGTTCCTAAAAGTATTGTGGATAACATACGTTTATAATTTGGAGGGCATTTCATAATTTGGAAGTCTCCCACGGAAGTTACTCTTAATCTGACGTTGGGGGCAACTTACTTTATTATCTCCCCTTACCCCATTACATATAGGAATAAGGATTAGCTAATTAATAATTATGCGTTTATAAATAAACCTTTCAAAAGAGACGCGACCTCATAGGTATGGGTCGGACTTTGGGATCTTTCTGAAGTTTGAAAGTGTAAACTTAATACACACTCCATTGGGTAAAAAAAAACATAGAAAATACTTGTACTGGAGAAACATCGGGTACTCTTGGTTCTTAGTACAATTTATGACCACGAGGTCCACGACGTTTGCTCGATATTAACACTCGACAGTCGACATTATGCATCTTCATAACTTTACAGGGAAAAACAGTTTTAATAGTACACACTAATGAAGGAAATATAATTCATTACCAGCTGTAAATTTATGGTCTCTTTCCATCCCATGAATTCGAATATACATTTCCATCTAGGCTAACCCTGTCTGCCTCTCCCAGCTGAGGTCTGAAGAGAATTGGGAGAGCGCAGCTCTGGGATCACCATCTGAAATGGACAAATAGTATTGAGCAGTTCCATCATCAACTTGCATGCTTCTCTTTAAGGAGTCTATCACCCTTCTCTTGCCCCGATCGCAGGTCACTCTGTTCGAAAATGTTCTGAGCTTTCCCTCAGGCTTGCTGCCAGGATACAGCACGGCCCCTTCATGCTTTGCGTAGGCATCCAACTCTATATAGCATGTTCCATTAATAAGAATGTCTGGATTGGTTATAGGGATCAATAACCTCTCCCTTGAATAAATCCCATGGTCACTCATCATGTTATTCACTCGCTTTATGTCCATAACCTACCAATACAAGGTATATGTTCAAACCATCAATTCACTTTACATGGAGCTCAATACAAAGTTCATGTTTGCATACTAAGAGAAAACATTTGCAACAGAGCAGGGAATTGGAAACTCTGAAGACAAACTCCGTTAGAGAATCCATTATACCAATCCCTGAAGCATCAAATTGATTGTTGCATCACTCATTTCAAAGGCAATTTTAGTTTTATCTATGCATACATCAGAGATTTAAAACAGAAAGAATGCACTTTAATCACCAAATATATGAAAGGGGTTAGGAACTCATAATTATCTTCAACTCACATTTGAACCCAGTATACGATAAATTTTATTAGATTATTGTGATAATTAGTATGTGTGTATATATACTTGCATTTTAGATTCGCAGCAAGTGACTTTATGGACTTTCATTTAATTCTTTCTTCCTTGTGTTCAAATTGTATTCTGTGTTTTAAAAAGCACGCCTGAGGCGCTAGGCGAGGCGTTTAGAAGAAAGCCTCCGACCACCAAGGCGGCTGCGAGTACATGAGGCGGCGATTCAGTTGTCGGAGACGGCGAGAGGCGACGAGGCGATGCTTTTAGCGATTCACGTACAATGACCCATTTCTTTCCTTCTTTCATTTCAGCAGCGCTTTGCTGTTGCTGTTCTTTCTCGTCCTTTGGCTTGGGTTTTCGACCTCTCTTCTTTGGTTGTTGCTGTTGTTGAGATTGGGGAGACTCCATTTTTTAGATTCGTAGTGTTGCTGATACTTTAAAAGCAAAGAAGGGAAACCCACGCACAAAAAACTGTTGGTTTCACTTTCAAGAGACCATAGACCGAACCCCTAGTGCCTCCTACCGGGATTGTGATGGGAGAGAGCGAGAATACTACAAGCAAAAGTAAAAAAAAGGGGTAATGATTTATCTGGGTAACTCTGTTTCAAAGATGGTGATTCACACCAAACCTGTTCGTATATTTTATTCGAGTCTATTTAATTAATTTTTTAATGTTTTTCTTATATAATCTGTGTGTGATGTTAAGGGTTAATAATTATAAAAAAATATTAATTGTCATGTGTTTTAATTTGCGATTGTAATTATAATTTTTTTATATTTTAAACGGTTGTGATTAAATCTTTTTATTATAATTTAATTTTTTTTATTTTTAATAAATTAACAGTTTTTATCTTGTTAAAAAAATTAAATGATGGCTTACGAGGTTATTTCTTATTGTATAAAAACTATATAATATAATTTACACTAAAATAATATTCATGAGTCTTATTTTTATTTTGGAAATTGAGATTAATTTATTTATATTACGGATTAAACAATCATTGATGTTGTGTAAAATTAAATCTTGATTTATTTTATATGTTAATAGCGGATTGGTGATTTGTATATGGAGCCTCAGCACCGGAGTTACAGAAATTTGCAATCTGAGTTCTTAGTCTAACTTGTAGTGCTACGGGTTGCAAGAGGAACTGGAGCGTTTTTCAACAACTTCATTCAAAAAGGAGAAATAGATTGGCACAAAGTCGTTTAAATGACATGGTGTATGCCAAGTTTAATTGTGCTTTGCGACGGAGATATCAAAAAAAGGACACCACAGATCCTATTCTTTTGAAGGAAATAGATGAAAACAACGAGTGGTTGATGGGCCATAGAGACGATGAAGATGGTGAGGAGGACGACTTTGTCTTTGATGGAGATGATTTAACATGGTATGCTGCTGATAAAGCTTCCGGGGCATCTCAAGCTACTTATTCCACTAGAAGAACATCTACATCAAATTCATCAAGAGATAGAGGAAAGGGTGTTGCCCAAACCTCCACTCGTAGAAAGCCCTACTGGACTAAATTTGATTGATGAAGACGATGAAGAGATAGAACAAGATATTGGACTTTCCGAAGATGATGGGGAGGAGGAGGTGCTTGGGATTGATGTTGATGACGATGATGATGAAGATAAGTTTTAGGCATTTTGATTATTGATTATGTTTTTTATTTGTCTTTTTGAGATACAATATAGCATATGCTTCTTGGTGTTTTTGCTTATTAAATTAATTATTTAGTTGTTTTGTGTTTGAGGTATGGTTATAAAATATTTACAAATGTTTTGTAAAATTAAGCGCCTCGCGTACGTAAATCCCTCGCCTCAAAGCACCTAAAAAATTGAGACTTTCGGGTAGCTAATCGCCTTGGAGCGCCTCGCGCCTTTTAAAACACAGATTGTATTCCATGGGTGCAAATTGGATTCATGAACAGTACCACGCCCTATGCTGCAAGAAAGAGCTAACTATATTCAAAATCAATGGTACAAACTGCAAGGCTCAAGGTAGAATCATTATGTACATAGTTTATAAAGCACGTGATGCAAGAGAGTAAGTTCCATAGAAGAACGAGGTGATTTCAAAGGCTTTATATGAAGAACCATAAAATGATTTTACGTTTATGTGATTTACCAGCACCGTTCTACCTTAAAATAGGTAAACTATGGATCCTAGAGGAGGGAGGCAATAATCAAAGACCTTAAGTTTTTAGCCAAGCTTGGAAGCAGGGCTGTTGCTTTATGGTCCTCCCCGCTCCCGGAGGTAAATCCACCACGATAGCTTCCATGCTAATCTTTTAGGCTTTGACATCTACGATCTAAAGAACGATGTAGTGTCTAGGGACACTTCGATTAATACAACACGTAAATCTATTATTGTTGTCACTGACATAAGTAGGTCACTTGATCGGAAGACAAGCAGGAAAGAAAAAGCAAGGCAACAATAGGGCTAATCCAATCGTGAGAATCTAAAGCTGAAGTGGTAAAAGCCACTGGTGAAAGCAAGGTTACATTATCTGGTTTTCAGTATTCTTAGATGGAATTCGGTCCGCTTCTGAAGGAGAGAGAATCTAAAATAACAACTACTCATGCTGACCTACTTGACCCAGCTTTCATTCAAAGAGGAAGGATAGATGTGCTCTTTGAGTTATCATATCGCTGCTCTGAAGCATTCAGAAATTATTGGGCTGATCAATTTTTCTCTTCAATCATATGCATGAAAAGACTTCATACCATTAGAAAGTTTGGAATCAGGACCAAAGTTATGTTCAACCATGAATCATTAAATGAAGATCTTCGGAATTCTTATAAATTCTCATGTAAGCTAAGATCTAATGAGAATTCATAGTAACTTGTATATTTTAAACCACTAATTAACTTGCCATTGAGCTAAGCAGGGGTGAAAGTTAAATTGCCAAAATACAAAGGGTTTACAACAGAAAATCAAAATCAGAATTCCAGAAGATACACTCCAGGTAATGACTGTTGCATCTCTCGTTTCACAAGGACACCAGATGCCAAACAGTGATCAAATTAAAAAGTTGAATAAACAGTGATCAGAATTTCAGCTAACTTAGACACCAAACCACAAGCTCTCAAGTCTCAACCAACAATAACACAAATCAAATTAAATTCTATATATTCCTACATTTTTCTTTTGGGGGGTTTTCAACAAGACAGAATTCATTTCATTAGAAAATAAACAGAGGTCCCTACAAATATTTTCCCAGCAGTATGAGCAAGCAGAAAAAGTTGAATAAAGCCGGGCATTTCATGAAGGATAAAAAAATGATTAAAAGAGTTCATTAAGCTAAGACTAAGGCTCCTTCCTTTCTTTGCCAATTTTCCAACCGCTTTTGCCTTAAATTTCCATTAGAAGCATAAGACGCAAATTTCAAGAGGAATACAGAGTATAGACAGTCAAGGAAGTTCATTATTATATACTGTTCATGTAAGTAAAATGCGATTCACTTTTGACCTTTTAATTCAATAAACAGACAATTGTACAAAATAAAAGGACAAAAAATGAACAAAAAAGAATCATAAATTCCCCATTTCTACCCTTTTAATAATGCAAAAAGACAAATCCAGAAAAAAAAAATCATAAAATTTCCCATGATTTGTTTACCTGAGAAGAGTACTTAACAGCAAGACTGGCAACAGTGTCCCCCCTCAAAATCCGATGCGAGATGGCGAATTTCCCAATCCCAGTATCTCTCCAGAAATTTCTAGAACAAGGCTTCCCTACCACATCGAGAAGCTTCCAGGGAGCCTTGAATGCCTCCACAATCATATCTTCATCGGAAGCGACGGCGTTCCAGGCCTTGCATACGCAGCTGGCACGTGCCAAATCCGCGAGAGAGAGCTTCTCGAAAATGAGACAGAGAGTATCTCGGCACGTGAGAGCAGCGGAGTGGGAGTTCATCGGGGACATTGAGGCAGTTGAATCGATAACAATGGAATCGGAGGAGGAAATCAGGGGGCGGTGAGGGTTGATTCGTCATCGTAATCATCGCAGCAACACCTCATTTTGCAGATAAAATTTCCGACTCTTTCCCTTTTATTCAGCTAACTCTCAACCGATGAATTTGTATCGGTTCTATAATCTGGATCATAGCCCACATTCCCAAAATCTTTGGGCCATTTAAGCAGCCTGTTAAGAGTTGAGAGGGATTTTAAAATGGCATAATATCAAATTTAGCTCCCCAACGTTTATGAAAAAAAGTTATTTTGACATTTTTTTTGGGATCATTTCGGCCCTCAATATTTAATTTTACGGTAAAAAGACCCCTAACATTTGAATAAATAGTAACTTCGACCCTTATTTTATTTTCTAGAGCATTTTGGTTCCTATTATTTTATTTTAGGGTTAAAAATCTCATATTTTAGAGTATTAATCATTTGTTAACTAATTATTTCAATCTACGGATGAACCTTTTTGTCTTAAAATGAAATATTTGGGCTAAAATGCTAAAAAAAAGAATATGAGCAAAAACAATCATTTTGGTAAATCTTGGGGGCTAATTTTGATATTATGCATTTTAAATTTTGGATAATTATATGAATAGCCACTTAGTTGTGGATAGTTCCAATTTTATCATTGATTATTAGTTTTTTTCTAATTAGGTCACTTAACTATCGAAATGATATTAATTAATTCGCATGTACGTCAGTTTCTCCATCAAGCGAAAGTATAAAGAGAACGGGGGAGACAATGGAGAAGAAAGTCGCTACGCTACTTTTGAGCAACATAACAAATAAGGTTTTGGGTTATAAACATTGAGAATTCTTGTGAAGTTACACATTATCTTTAAATGTTAGCAAATTTAATGGATTTAATAAATTCTTAGTGTGGATGCCAAGGTAATGGAGGAAGACTTGATTTAGAGATTGAATCAATCTAAAACTATTGTAATTTTTTTTATCTCTGGATTGATTCTACATCAAATTTTTTAAAAGTTCAATTCACCCCATCTTTACATATTTCGATTGTTTAAATAGGTAACAAAAATGTCACCTCAAAAAAATTTATTTTGTTAAAGAGCCAAAAAAATTATTAAATGTTAAAAATTATTTAATTAAAAATATAACATATCGTATTTTTAATATAAATAAAATTAAAATCATCTATAAATTATGAATAGAAGTATAGATTAATAAAATATGGTGACCGATTTCATGGCTAAACAATCGTCTGGGTCAACAGAAACTCTCGAAGTTTCTGAGCAATCTCTTTCAGATCTTCTCCCACTTTTATTCCGTAATGTTTATGATCCTCCTTATTTGCGCTTTAAATGTATAAACTGGTTTCAATCTCACTTTTATATTAAAAATTTGTTAACAACAATAATAAAAATTGAACTGACTTATATAGTTTAAAAATAAATAAAAATTAATTTATGATCAATAAATTTTTACAGATTAAATTAAATAAAATATAAACAATTTAAAATATTTTTTTATTAAAGTAAAATAAATTTTATTAGTCACATGTAACATACTTTGATTGATCAAATTTTTAAGAACATTAATTATTTATAATTAAATAACAACGTAATTAATTATTAAAAAAAATAGAAAGGATATAAGAATCTTAAAATATAATTTGATGAAATATATAGTTTAAGATAAAATGTTAATATAAAAAAGTCTAAATTATACCTCTTGTTTATTTAGTTGTTTATTTTTTTTTATCAATTTATATGTTTCAATCGTAATATATGTTAAAAAAGTTACGTCAATCACTCAAAATGTGACACAACATGAGTTTATATATATATTTTTAAAATTTTATTTTAAAAAACTTAAAATTGTTATTATTTAAAAAAACCAAAATTATTTCTAAAATCTCAAAAAAAGTCTAAAAATCCCTAATATCAAAGCATCCACCTCACCGTCGGCCATCCACAGCTATTGTCGCCCCCATCGACTACCTACTCACCTATCACCGGTTGTTAATAGTAGCTTTAAACTCTCAAAATCTTTAAAACCCAATCCTTAAATCTAAATCCTAAATCCCTAAATCCCAACACATATTCATCCCAATCGACGTGAGAAGGTCGAAGGGTAGTCGACAAGTGAGTAATCGAGATGAATTGAAGGTTTTGGGGTATTTTATGAAAAATAGGAAAAATTGGAGTTTTTTAAATATTAAAAGAAATAAAAAAATCAAACCACATGTCAAATATTGATTGGTTGACTTATTTTTAAGGGATTTTTTAATGATAGTTACCTTTAGGCATTTAAATAATAACATTAAAAATGTTAGACACTTAAATAAAAAAATATACATAATTTAAGTGTAAGAGAAATAATTTATTAAATCTAATTCAAATCATTTTGTAAATTTTAATTTTTCAAATATTCTTTTTGGGGCTGATATTGGGATTTTATGGTACGGCAGAAGTTAACAGTTGTTGAATACTTTAGTTATACGAAGTTGGGAGCTTTCACAAAGAGATGTCTGAATTAACCAAAAAAAGAAACTACAGTTGAAGCGAAAAACGTGTAGTCAATTAACAGTGCAATCCAACCCACTGTTTATTTGGCTTTAGAAAACTGGGGGTTGCGCCTCGTCTATCAAAACCCTAAATTCAGGTTCTTCTTCTTTTCCCCTCAATTTATTGGGGTTTTGGTTTTGTTTTACATTGCTTTTCAAGTTACTTATGGGTTAAAACTATGGGTTCTCTCCGAAATTTAACTGATTTTTTCTCTGTTTCATTGTTTTTACTATTTTTTTAATGATCTGGGACTGGGTCTTGTTTCTTATCTTGCCGATCTTTTCTGTCTTGCTGATATCGACTCAATTTTTTGTTTGCTTTCTTTTGAATTACAAGAGGTGATTTGTTATTATTCTTGTTTGTTTCTTGTTGATTGTTTGTGGTGATCTTTTTACTAGTTTAGTAGGCCAATTAGTCTTACTTTTTTTTTAGGTTGAATTTGGGCATGTTTTACTGTTAGTGAAATTGATTGCTAATAAGTGCAATGGAGCATCCAAGATCAGGCTCTGGGAATGGTGAGGATAATGTTGGGATTCCTGATGACCTGCGTTGCAAAAGGTCGGATGGTAAGCAATGGAGGTGTACTGCCATGTCTATGCCAGACAAAACTGTTTGTGAAAAACATTATATCCAGGCAAAAAGGAGGGCTGCCAATTCTGCATTAAGAGCTAGCCTTAAGAAAAAGAGGAAGTTGGGTGGTGAAACTGAGATATACGGGGGAGGAGATACTAAGAGTGATGACTTCGATGCACCACTTGTAAGTAGGAAAGTTGAAGAGTATCCTCTTCCGGTTTCCGGGAAGAAACATAAAGAAAAGGTTCTGAAGAATCAAATTCAGCATTCACCTGAGACACCTCCTCTGAGGAATCTCTCAGCACGTAATTCTGCAAAGGTGGAAGATGATTATCAAAGAGATGGCTCACCTTTTGAAGAGAGTTGGAGGTCATATAAGACACCATCTTTTTCTGCTGCAGATTCATCCTGGAATAGATCACAGAGAAGCTATGATGTAGCTACGGAGGTGGTGAGTTAACTTACAACATGATGTAACTGGTACCATTAGTATTATTCTTGTTATGGCAGGTATTTTCCTGTGTGCATGACATCTTGAAAGGTTTTATTTTTTTATTTTTTTGCGGTTGGGGGGGGGGTGCACCTTAGAGTAGAATATAACATGTATAGATACCTCATAAAGGGGGGGGGGATCTTGCCCTGTATAAGAAAATATGGTGCCCTATTGTTCTTCTGTGATAGTAATATCAACAAGAAAAAAGGCGGGGAGAACAGTTTTCTATCTTATCAGGTTCCATAGGTAATGAAGGGGAGAAACTCGTTTGAAAGTTTTATAGTTAATTTATAATTTAATTTTTTATGATTCTTTTCTCCTAGATATTGTAGATATTTATGGGTTCCTTTCATGCTTTATGATTATTATTCCTCTGTTCTTTTTACTCTTTCCTTCCCTACTATTTTATGTTGCTGATTTTAGGATGACCCTGAAGATTCTTCTGAAGAAGTTTTTGTTGGGCAAACTTGCCATCAATGCCGGCGGAATGATAGAGAGAGAGTTACTTCATGCCTCAAATGTGAAAAGAGAGGATATTGTGATAGCTGTATCTCTACTTGGTGTGTTGCACTTTAGTTAAAAATGCCCACATTTCAGTTTTCCAGCATGTATTTATGCTTCCCTTGTAGGTACTCAAACACCCCTTTGGAACAAATTGAGAAGGCTTGTCCTGCATGTCGTGGTTCCTGTAATTGCAAGGCATGCATACGAGGTGATAACATGATAAAGGTATTGTCTCCCTTTCAAAGGGTTTGCATATCTAAATAATAGATGCTAAAATTACAGTATAATAATTTCTTGAAGAATAATTTACTTTCACTGATTACAGGTAAGGATACGGGAAATACCTGTCCTGGACAAGCTACATTATCACTACTGTCTGTTGTCTTCAGTGCTTCCTGTTATCAAGAAGATCCATCAGGAACAGTGTTCTGAAGTGGAATTGGAAAGAAAACTTCGTAGTACGATGTTTGTTGATTAAATGGTGTTTGAGTTCAAGTTTCTCCTGAGATTATATGTCCTTAACTAACCATTGTTACATATGTTTTTCAGGAACTGAAATAGATCTTCTTAGGGCAAAGGTGAATGCAGATGAGCAGATGTGCTGGTACGTAATAAGTTTACTGGCTATTTAAGAATCATTTCACTTAGTGTGGTTAGTTTAATAGGTCAATATTCTGCTCGTTTGGTGAGGTTTACTATTTAAATGTGCAAAAGTACAGTTAGCACATTCTTATATGTATTGTACTATGGCCGTATTGTTCATAACTATATCTTTTTGCAGCAACTTCTGTAGGATACCAATTGTGGATTATCATCGACATTGTGCAAATTGCTCATATGATCTGTGCCTCCGTTGCTGTCAAGATCTTCGGAGTGCATCTTCTGTCGGTATTGAAGATATAGGAAATGAGACTGGTGAGAGAACGCAAGACAAAGAAACTTCTATGGGACAAGTATCCAAATTGAAACTAAGTTTCTTGGATAGGTTCTCTGGTTGGAAAGCCAACAGTGATGGCAGTATTCCATGTCCTCCAAAGGAATATGGAGGTTGTGGTCATCATTCATTGAACCTAAATCGTATTTTTAAGATGAATTGGGTTGCAAAACTGGTTAAAAATGTAGAGGAAATGGTTTGTGGATGCAAGGTTTATGATGGTGGGAGATCAGAAAAGAATGAGTTGAATAATCCCAGACTTTGTCAGTTTGCTGACAGAGGGGGTAGTGATGATAATCTTTTATATTGCCTGTCATCTCAAGATATTAAAGCAGAAGGGATTGCTGATTTTATAAAGCATTGGAGCAAGGGTGAACCTGTGATTGTTAAAGAGGTATTTGACAGCTCAGCCATATCAAGTTGGGATCCGGTGGCTATATGGAGAGGAATTCAGGAAATAGCAGATGAGAAAATAAAAGATGAGGCCAGAATGGTGAAGGCCATAGATTGCTTAGACTGGTCGGAGGTAGGCACTATGCTGCTGCCTGCTTATATGTGTGTGATTTTTAATATATCTGTAATTTGATTGAAATTATGCGTCACATGCTCTTATAGATCCATGTCGGGTTTGAAATGATGTCAGGTTTGTATTGAACTCGATCAATTCATCAAAGGATACACAGAGGGACGGACACATGAAAATGGGTCCTCAGAAATGTTGAAGTTGAAAGATTGGCCTTCTCCCGGTGCTTCAGAAGAGTTTCTGATGTACCAGAGACCTGAGTTTATCAGTAAACTTCCTTTACTTGAGTACATTCATTCCAGGTTGGGTCTCCTAAATGTCGCTGCAAAATTGCCTCATTATTCCTTACAAAATGATGCTGGACCTAAGATTTATATATCTTACGGGACCTATGAAAAACTTGATAGAGGGAATTCAGTAACCAATCTCCATTTCAAAATGCGAGATATGGTAAGATGCATTTTCCCTGTCCCTGACTAATTTTTATGCAGAAGTTTTAAACGAAAAAGACGAAAATAAAATCCTTTTGATTGATTATTACAATGACTTGTCACATCTGAAGTGTTCTATGTTTTTATTTGTCTTAATAGTGTATCGAAGGATTAATCTGTGTTTTGTGCTGGAATTTAATGCTTGAATAAGACTTTGGTTTTTCGTATCATCTTGTTGCAATTCCAATCTATCGTGCATGCAAGATCAAGGCATCTTTTTTTGCAATTCTAGCTTAAATGTTTTAATCTGAAATAGACAATGAATTTTCTATTGATACATTTAAGAAGTCTGGGTACCTCCTAGGTTTTCATAATGATTAAAATCAAATCTGGATCTTCTGTGTTGAAGTGTACGCATTGAAACTTGAATTGTTTTCAGGTGTATTTGTTGGTTCATACGAATGAAGTGAAGGAAAATGGTCAGAAAACAAAAAAGGATATACACAAATCCAATGGGGAACCTGAGGTAAATGACTCCTTGGGGGATCCGGACACGAGAGCAGATGAGAAAGGATTATGTGATTTATCTATTGATGGACCTGATATGGATGATGAATCCAAGAGCACATCTGATGTACATGAGGATCAAGAAACTGAAACTACCATGATTGCACAGAAATTTGTGGATTTTGAACAGTTAAATGGGGATAGCTGGGATGTGATAGGAAATCCTAGAGCGGGAGCTTGTTGGGACGTCTTTCGTCGACAGGATGTTCCAAAGTTAACTGAGTATTTGCAAAAGCATTGGAATGATTTTGGGAAGCCTGAAAACACAGTAAGTTGTTCTGTAAGCTTATGTTCTTAGTTGTAGAAGCTACATTTAAAAGCCCATGTTGATGATTTTCTATTTTCATTTTTAGGTGACGTGTCCTCTGTATGATGAAGTGGTGTACCTGAATGAGCATCATAAGAGAAAACTTAGGCAAGAATTTGGTGAGGATAAGATGACAACCTGCTTCCGTAGAAAGTTTTTAAACCAATTTTATAGTAGATTAAATTGTAGTTTGGGTTAAAACAAGTTTTCCCCTACTTTTCTAAAAAGTTTATAAATCGATTTTATAGTAGATTAAATTGGAGTCTGGGTTAAAACAAGTTTTCCCCTACTTTTCTAAAAAGTTTATAAACCGATTTTATAGTAGATTAAATTGGAGTCTGGGTTAAAACAAGTTTTCCTGGAAAATCTTATTCTAATTTTTAATGCGGTGAAAATGTCACTATTTTCTTTTTGTTGCTATTATATACTCATTAATATAGTATATGATGAAGTGTAAACTGTCGGTCCTTTTCTTTTACAGGTGTGGTGCCTTGGTCATTTGAACAGCATTTGGGGCAAGCTGTCTTTCTCCCTGCTGGTTGCCCTTTCCAAGTGAGGAACCTTCAGGTAGGTCTCTCTGATAAATAGCCTTCCATGTTTGTATAAGTTCTGTGATTTTATCACGAATCCTGCTAGAAGGTGATGTTTGAGGTCATTGAGTATGTCCAATCTAACAAATTTCGAAAATTAACACTTGGGTTTAAAACACTGCTGAGGGACAGACAATTATGGCCAGGTGTTGTATAAAATAAAGGTCACATTTGTTCTTAAACTCTGGACATAATTCCTCTCGTATCTAATTGGAAGTTATGGAACAGATAATGTCTTCCTTGGAAGGCACATTATTATGGAATGTAAATGGAAAAAATGAATCGAGTGTTGAATGAATCTGTATCTCATTTAGATGTTTATTATTTGGATTATAGCCATACTAAAATTGACATATTTCCTTGTTGAACTTTCAGTCCAATGTTCAGTTAGGACTTGACTTCTTATTTCCGGAAAGTGTGGGGGAGGCTGAAAGATTGGCTGAAGATATCCGTTGTCTTCCAAATGACCATGACGGAAAACTTCAAATTTTGGAGGTCAGGCAAATAAAACTCTTCCCAAAGTATTCAGTGCTTCGTTTTCATGTCTTTGTGAATTTCGTAGACTTTAAATTACGAGGCATGTATGTTAGACCTTTTTGTCCCAATATGTTTTCCAACTTTACCATCATTTTCAATCAGGTGGGGAAGATCTCATTATATGCAGCTAGTTGGGCTATTAAAGAAGTCCAGAAAATGGTGCTGGATCCAAAGTAATTTTTTATTTATCATCATGGTCTCTATGTTAGCATTTCACTTTGGTCTTATTGGGGACTGAGAAAATGGTCATCACCCATCTTACCATTTTCCTTTTAGAAGTGCATGTGCAGTTAGGCATTCGATTTTGCCAAATTATGGGGGTCATGGTGAAACCCTAGGCCATTCAGTTCTAGACCTTACCCTCCCCATAACTGTTCCGCTTTTCCGACACATTACTTCTTCATTTCCCTTTCAATTTTTCTTCTCTCTTTTGCTGAATCCACTCTTTCAAACCCTACCTCATTGCAGACTGGATACCGAGCTTGGGCTTGCAGATCCTAATTTAACTGCGGCGGTTTATGAGAATCTAGAGGTTGCCAAGAGAAGTCAAGTAACTTGTGCCTGAACTTCTGTATAGTAATTGTAGCTTTGATATTGGAACTATAGTTTCTTCTGCAGAAACCATTGTGGGCTCCTTAAGGATTTTTAGTGTATAAATGTATTTATATGTAATCCACTTAATGTTTTGGTACTTGACTATTCAAACCATCCTATTCTTGACATTATTAGATAATGTATTATCATCATGATGTAGAAAGAACATTTGTAACTTCGGTTTACTGTATTACTTCATATTCTAAAACCTGTTCCTGACGAAATACCGGCAGGACCGTAACCCAGCTTCTCCGACCTCTCTCGGCTTCCCAAATGTTTCAATTATATGAAAATGAGGCCGTTAGCAAATTAATTTCAGCGTATCGGGTTCGGTTCTGGTAAAGAATATTTTAGAAGTGAAATCTTGAATATACTAAGTTCAGATAAAAGAATGAGAAAAAATAACTTCAAAAAGTAGATGAGAGCTAAGCGAAAACTACCATACCTATGACTTCTAGCATGAAAAACAATGGAATGACTATTGCATCAGCTGTGTGATTGCACCAACTGTGGAGATACCTAATTAAATTTAAGGATAAAGTATACAAATGGTCTTTTGATTATAGTTCATCGGTTATTAAAAGTTATAAAATGGTCTCACAATTATAAGGAGTTGTTTTGTTAAGTCCCTCGACTATTAAAAGTTACAAAATTGTCACTCAACTATTCATTATGTTCCAAATTCATTTTTTTCCGTTAAACAAAATAACGGTCATATGAGTTGGACGTTAACCTGCTGACTGAAATATGATAAAATATGATCTCATAATCTTAAACGACTATCATATTTTAGTTAGTAGGTTAACGTTCAACTCAAACGACCATTATTTTTTTAATGGAAAATGATGAGTTTAGAACATAATAAATAGTCGGATAATCATTTTATAACTTTTAATAGTCGAGAGACTTAACAAAACAATGTCTTATAGTCAGGGGACCATTTGTGTACTTTACCCATCAATTTATTGAATTAAGCCGAAATTCTTGGCAATAAGAGTCCTCATCTTATGAGTGACCGAATAATATGAAAAATGATTACACGATATATTAATCAATATTGCATACAGTTTGAAACGTATCACAATAACAAATTTTAATGTGGCGTTAATTAAATATGACTCCACAGTCTCTTATCCGAGCATATAATAATCGAGCCTTTATGCCAAAGAACAAACTCAGTACAAAACAAAAACCCAGTTCAATTGAAGAGGAACTGCAAGATTTGCTAAACCCTAGAATCTAATTCCATGATGGTGCTAAGGTTCATTGGATTCATGTACTTGGTGGAACCAGTCATGATATGTTGTACAATCAGCCTATTAGCCCTCTCAGAAGGATGAAAAGGATCCCAAAAGGCGTAAACGTCTCGGTTCGGGCATAGGTTTGATGCTACCGTACATAGTCCGATTCCATTGTAGGGTCCTTGTCCGTAGCAGGCTACCTTTGATGTAACAAAACCTAGGCAAAACATATCATGCAGAAGATTAGTATGTGTATTAAACCATTGCCAAGACATAAGTTACTTCGAAACAAGTCTAAGCAGGTATGGATCGAGAGGGTGCTGAGAGGTGCGATCATATCCCTAGAAATTTTAAATTCCTGCATAGTTTTGATATTTTTTTTGTAATTTTTTATCGATTATTTAATTTTAA
Source organism: Hibiscus syriacus (assembly GCF_006381635.1). NCBI lineage: Eukaryota > Viridiplantae > Streptophyta > Magnoliopsida > Malvales > Malvaceae > Hibiscus > Hibiscus syriacus. The sequence continues at coordinate 3,271,832 of NW_024062956.1, forward strand.
TCGTCTAAATTTTTAATATAACTTTTTAAATTCACACCGATGATATAAAATCTTTTACCTCTATATGGGTACGAGTATCGAGAAACGGGTGCCTCTCTTCTAATATTTTTTATATATATATTTGAAGAGTTTTTTTCGGAGAACCCCTTGACTTCTCGAGGTTGCAAATAGCCATTTCCATTTAGAGAAAATAACCTCAGTGACCAAAAATCCCATATAAATATACGATTTTAACCAACTTTTTCTGGATTTGCCAAAATGACCAACAAAATCGCAATGCGATCGCTAATTCGCAACGCGATCTCCATTATCGCAAATTCGCGTTGCATTTTCGCAATGCGATAGTTGAAAATCGCGTTGCGATGGTCTACAGTATCGTTGCGATTTTCCCAATTCGCAATGCGAATAAGTAAATCGCAACGCGAATTGGGAAAATCGCAACGCGAATTGGGAAAATCGCAATGCGATACTGACTATCGCAATGCGATACTTACTATCGCAATGCGATAATACAAAATCGCAACGAGATACTGACTTTCGCAACGCGATTCTGACTTTCGCAACGCGATTTACATAGCGCCATTCGTATTAACGCGTATTTTTTTTTTCAAATTCCAAACACGAATTTTTTCTTAATAAATCGGAAACTGAACCGTCCACAGTAATCGCAACTCATAACCTCAAACCCAAAAACACAACACTCAGCCCCATCTCCATCTCTCACTCTCTACGGCGAAATCCGTCCCCATCTCCGAAGATTTCCGTCCCCATCGCCGGCGAAATCCCTCACAACCATTCACAGTCAAAAATCCCTCACAATCATTCAGAAATGGAAAATCAACCTCCGAGGGTTAGTTTTTTTTTTTTTTGAAATTTTTGCATTATTTTAGGTTTTTCATATTGAGATTGATGATAAGTTTACTGGTAATTTCAATAATAGATTAACCATTTCACTTAGATTTCTTATTAAATTCATTCGATTGCTGCCAATACTGATAAACTGTTTAGCCTGTGAAGTTAGTATTTGTCTTTGCTTTGTCTTTTGGTTGAATTAATGCAGAAGAAGAATAGTTTCGAGAATGAAAATCGCAACGCGAAATAAAAATTCGCAACGCGAAACCAAAATCGCATTGCGATTTTCATTTCGCGTTGCGATTTTCATTTCGCGTTATGATTTTCATTTCGCGTTGCGATTTTTATTTCGCAGTTGCGATTTTCATTTCGCATTGCGATTGTCTGGTCGCGATAGTCATTTCGCGTTGCGATTCTCTCGTTGCGATAGTCATTTCCGCGTTGCGATTCTCATTATCTCGTTGCGATTTTCATTTCAACCAAAAGACAAAAACAGTGTTGCAAATTTTAGTTTCAAGAATAAACTACTATTTATGTTTATTGTTTTGTTTTTGGTATATCTTGACAGTGTAATTTTTGGTATATCTAACTTGGTATGTTTATTGTTTTTTTGTAGAAATTTTTTTCGGCTTCATTGACATTAAGGAATAAAGTTAGCCTAGCCACTACAATTGCTTCGAAGCTTTCACCTGCACAAAGAAAATTGTTTGAAGAAACCTGCTTCGGGCCATGGCTGAGAGTACAGCATCCGGGTGGAGATGCTAGTTTGACCCATTTGTGGCTTCAGACCATGACTAGCGATCTACCCGACAGTATACAACGTGGTGAGGAAGAGATATGGTTTCATTTTCCACCGGCGTATACTTGTTTTGGGCGGAAGGAGTTCTGCTTAATCACTGGTCTACGATTCGGACAAGATGATGTAGGCCGGTACACTCGTCATATCACCCGCCCATCATGGTTATCCAGGGTTTTTCCTGATGAGTCAATAGAGAAGCCGAACTTACACGTCGACGACATGAAGAAATTGTTTAATAAGAAAGATGGTTTTACTCGGATGAATGACGTCGATGTTGTCCGAGTATGCCTTCTACTACTTTTGTATGCCGGCTTTTTAGGCAGAGAGGCCAGACAACCTATTCCTCATGAGCTAATATTATTGGTAGAGGACCTAAATGCATGGAATCTGTTTCCGTGGGGTTCGTATATATGGAAAGCTACCTGGACTAAGTTGTCGTCTGCCTTTGATGACCGCAAAAGTTTGCGGGGCGATGGGTCGAAATACACTTTGTCAGGCTTTGTTTGGGCCTTTAAGGTAAGAATTTCTATATAATGTTTTCAAAATTATAATTAATTATTTAACAATTACTAATGTTTGTTATTATATTGTTTGTAGATTTGGATATTCGAGGCTTTCCCCAGCATGCAGACATATGCATTAAAATCCTCAGATGATATTCCTAGGGCTATTTCCTGGAAGAGGAAACGTATGTTGGATTGGGAAGACTTAATACCATATGCGACAATAAATAATGTAAGTTAACACAAATACTATCATATATAAACAAGTTATTAATAGTAGACGTTTAACTTTGTTTTAGTTTTTATATTTTTAGGAGGCCAACACTCCATTAATGAGACTGACACCCACGGAGGCTGAGCTTGCCACTGATTGGTGGCAAGCTAGTCAACGTTTTTTTGATGGCACGAATGATGAGCAGCCTCCACTTCCTCCACTTCGAGAGTCATCACCTCACCCAGAGCCATCACCTGATCGACCCGACTATACACCTCTACAACGAGAGCCATCACCTATCCCGTCACATCATCGAGTCTCTTCTCCACCATTACCTCATGATAGGCGACCGACAAAGATGCCACGACTTCTATCTCCCTGTTCTCCACCTCCACGGGATGAGTCAAGGGAGTTACGTGATGAGGTCAATGCCTTGCGTGAGGAGATCGGTACTCTACGCGATAACGATGGTGCATGGCGTGTGGAGGTGTCTACTTTACGTGGTGAGGTTGCCGCTCTACGTGAGATGGTAGTATCGTTGCAGAATGAGGTTCATACTCTACGCAACGAGGTAAGTTTAAGATTTTCCATATTTAACTTGATGATAAATTTACTCGTAATTTCACTTAAATTAACCATTTCACTTAGATTGCTTAGTAAATTTATTCGGTTGCTGCCAAAACTGCTAAAATTTTTACTTTAACACTGTGAAGTTAGTATTTGTCTTTGTTTTGTCTTTTGGTTGAAAGTTTGAAATATATTTATCTTTGTTTTCACTGTTTAAATATCATGTCTGTTTATTTACTGATATTTGTATTTTTATTTAGCGGACCGATAAGGTGGATGCTTTACGTCGGGTTTTTCTTGCACGACAGAGTTCACGCATCAGACGACGTGCACGTGCTATTAAGTCTCCGTATACCCCAATAGTGCGAAGACACCGCAAGAAGAAGCCCGACTCGCCTATCATCCCTCAAGAGTCCACTCCTATCGTTGAAGAGGCCCCTATCATTCCTCGAGAGTCCCCTCCCACCGTTCAAGAGGCCACTGTCATCGTTGAAGAGGTCCCTCCCACCATTCAAGAGCCCGATTCACATGGCGTCATATGTAGGATTCTTGAGAAACCCTCTGACGTGCCGGACATGATGGATTCAAGTTAGCTCTCGTATGAGTTACCGGCCAGTACCATACCGGTATCTGAAGAGGAGAGGAAACAACTACCGGACACAATTCTGGATAACACCCTTTGGGCTAAGACCGCAGTTGATTTTTATCTACATGAGCGAAGCCAGGGGTGTTTCACTGACATATGCAAGCTCAATGATGATATCTATTTGTTGCTTGATCGGTCTTGGTGGGGCGTATTATTAGGGGTCGAAGACAATGGCTATTTCGATGGAGGGGTAAGTCTTATATTTTTCTTATATTTTCATTTGATTATTTTTTTTGTAAATTTATGTAAGTTACTAATATATGTATTTTTTGTAAAACAGCATATTGATGCGTGGGTGTCACGTCTTCTAATAATTAGGAAACTTAAGGAAAATAAAAGAAATACACGGTATACAATTATGCCGACGTCTTTTAACGCCGTTCACTTGAAGAATCAACGAGATGAATCATTTGCGTTGGGCAATGGACAAGCTAAACTTTATCCTGCATGGTGGGAGGTCGATAAGGTTAGTGTTTATTTTAGATTGAGTTTAAAGGTATTCATAAATAAGTGCGCAAATGAATGAATTATTACTTATGATTGCAGGTGTTTATCCCTGTTTTGGAACGTAACCATTGGCTTCTCGTCGAGCTTCAGATCCCATCCCTTAAGGCAATAGTATATGACAGCATGATAAATTACATATCATTGGCTGATTTAAGAGATATTATTAAGGGATGGAGCTCTTATTTGGCTAAATACTTGGATGCGATAAATTATTGGACTCGTTCTGGAAACAAGAAGCCAAAGAAGCTCAATATTACAGTTAGCAGAGACGAGACCGCACCACAACAAACGAAAGGACCCAGAGGTGATTGTGGTCCTCTCGTATGCTTGGCGTTGGACCGTTTGATCACAGGAAGTATAAAGTATCTACCTCCCACCGATATATATAGAGCTGCAGTAGGCTTGTGGTTTCGACATTATATGACTAGATCGATATATACGAGACGCTGCCTACCTGCATCCGCGTTATAAAAATGTCCATAAACAATTGGTATGTTTATAGGCTTGTGGTTTGAAAATGTTTGGTTAAGTACCTAGAATTCAATAATTTGCTGTTTGTAGGTTTTAGATGTGTAGAAAGTGTTGTTTGAGCAAATGTTTGGTTTATGCAGGTTAATCTCAGAAGTGAGCTGCGTGAAAATGATGTATGGCTGCAAAAGTTGATTCAATAGTAGAAGTGTTATTTTCTCTAATAATTATTGCTTATTTTTTGATTGTTTGTTTAATTGATTTGTAAAAGGTGATTTGTAAAAGTTGATTTGTTTAATTGATGTTAACATAATTCTTATTTGTGCTTGTTTAATTGATTGAAATGTAATGGTTGATTTTGTTGATTTCAATCTGCATTATGTTGAATGCAAAAAGTACTATCGCAATGCGAAATTAGCGTTGCGATTTTCATTTCGCATTGCGATTCTCTCGTTGCGATTTTCATTTCGCATTGCGATAGTAATTTCCGCGTTGCGATGGACATTAAGATGATTGCCTATTAAGTGATAACAACTGGAACAGATCATAGCAATTTTCAAACACAAGTTACTAATACATGCCTAACTGAAAATGTTAAAAGTTCACACATAAATTCTACATAATACAACGTTTGCATTTAAAAATCACGTAAGTTAACAGTCCCAAAAGGTGAAGCCAGTTGTGATTAGGATTTTAAAGATGATTGCGATTTTGATTGCCTTTTTCTTGACACCATATGTGCTTTGGATTTTGATGATGATCCATATTTTGGTAGAGGAAAAGATGATTGTGATGGCACTGGTGATCCACATGTCAACCTTGTATGACCACTTTCCTTGCACCGACTACATGTCGATCTCTTATTCTCTTCACCCTTAGACGGTATACGATCGTGACTTTTTGGTCGGCCAGGTAGCCTTCTGTCCATGGCTGGTGGCAAAACTGTTTGTAAGTCATCTGGTATGTCCCACTCAGAAGGATGTGAAATAGGGTAGACAATCTCAGCATAAGTCTGTCAATATACTTCTGTAGTGTAGCAATCCATAGCGTATGTGCTTGAATCATCTTGGTTTAGATGAAGAGCAACTTTTATAACATGGCCACATGGATAACCAGATGTTTGCCATTTCATACAACTACACGTCCTTGCATTTAGATCGACAAGTCCATTTAAGTTATTATCCAGTACTTCAAACAAAGTGTTTGAACATGGTTCAACTCTCTATGACGTTGACTTCACAACACGTTTCGTTATCTTTTTTTCAGTCCATGGTGTAACACGATGTTCCAATGTTCCTGTAAATTTAAATAAATAATACTTAGTAAAATATATGATAAGTTACGAATTCAAAGAAATAATACCTGCATGGTTTCTTTTCTTGTAGTACCACTGTTGAATAGAGGCTCGAAAAAACTCCATTAACATAGTAATGGGTAATTTCCGGGAATGACGACTTAGAGCGTTAATTGATTCTGCACTATTAGACGTCATGAAACCATATCTTGCTCCAAGTTGATGTACTCTTGACCATCTTTCAAACCCGACATCTTCTAGGCAAAACACGTCTTAAACAGTTTATATGCTTATTGAAATCCACTTCCTGATAAGCCTTTACAGCCTTCCAGTATGTCCATTTGTGCTTTTTTATACCAGCAGACCTTGATTTTAGATTTCTATACAAATGAACACCACAAAGTCCATGAAAAGCATCTGGGAAACACCTTCTAACAGTGTTGTCAATTGAGTTTGCCCTATCGGATATGATTGTCAGATTGCTAATAGGACCTATGCAATCCCTAAGATGCCCCATAAACCATGTCCATGAATCAGAGGTTTCAGATTTGCCAACCCCGTAAGCTATTGGCAATATCCCATTGTTAGCATCCATGGCTACTGCTAATAAGTTTACTCCAAGGTATCGACCTTTCAAATGTGCTCCGTCAACTATAATAACTGGGCGCATGCAAGTAATAAACGAACGAATCTACAAAATAATATACACAAGAAATATAATCATTTAAATGTGAAATGCATGTAACTAACAGAAATGAGTCAACAGAATTATATTGATTTACTAACCGCAGCACCAATGGCGATAAACAGTAACTCAAAGCATCCATCTCTATCTGTTTTGATATGAGTTACCGACCCAGGATTTTTCAGCTTTAAATTGTGACAATAAGCCGGCAGTTGGGCAAACGATGCTTCTGGCGACCCCCTCAACAATTCCAAGGCATAACATTTGGCTCTCCAAGCTTGAGAATATGATATACTAATCTTGAACCGAGCATTCATGTCAGTCATAATTTCATGTCCCCGATATACCCTGCCATTCAAAAACATTAACTCAGCCAGAAAACCACCCAACACCTTTTTGTTTGCCTGTCTATGGTGAGGAAAAACTTGGGTTCTTGAACATGTATGTTTATCAATAAAAGTCCTAACTTGAAACATTGTGCAATCTTTTATCCTCTTTGCAATCATACGCCACGTACAGTTTTTGTCAATCGTACACCTTGTTTCGAAACGATCTTTGCTTGATTTGTTAACTTTTAGTTGATAGCCATCTTCCACACATTTCGTATACAAAGCTATCTTCAAGTCTTCCTTTGTATCAAAACAATCATTTTTCTTGATACGAATAACTTTTGTGTAACAATCAACTGCTTTCTTTGCCAACTCTTCTTCCGGTAACTGAAGTAATTCTGGCATATTCCAGTTATACTCCCGTGGCATTTTCTTTTCTTCGGGGACTTTTTCTTCTTCTTTTTCTTCTTCAGGATTATATGAATTACAGAATGGATGTTCAACATGTTCATTCACAGTCGTAACTTCCTCCTCATTATCATCAACAACATCTTCCTCGGCAACGGGTGTTTCATCATCAAAATTCGGGTATTGACCAATATCAAAATCATTACACGCAGGGTATGTTTCTTCTTCTGAAACATCATCAAAATTCGTGTATTGACCAATATCAAAGTCCGGGTATTGACCAATATCAAATTTCGAATACTGACTAGTACTCACAATTTTTTCTCTTGGCTCATCATCGTCTAATTGGTTAATACGAAAACCGGAATTTGGTGCTGAAAGTTGATTTGGATTTGGATTAGAGAAAGGCTGTGGGTTTTGAGACCCACTTAGTTGATTACTACCCGCTACTGACCCAACAATACTACTTCTAGGTTCAACAACATACAATGTAACATCATCACTTGAAACATTAATGTAAGCAATGAATCGTTCAACATCTTCATTGTCGGTTAACAAATAAACTTTACCATTTCTCTGATAAGATAGCCTAAATCCACTTAGGGGCTCTAAATTCAATTTCTTTGAAACACGTAACATTAGGGTTTCATAAGTTAACTTCTTTAATGACAGTTTTAGTTGAAGATTCATGGGTAAAGGCATATATTGTAAAACACCATGAACATTCTCCCATGACCCTCCAAAACACAAATCTATCCAAACATGATCAACATTAGATGATTTCATGGTTGTAACTAAACAAACGAGATGCGAAACTAAGACCTGTTGCCGGATGGGGAAAGATGTCGTTGGATATTAGAACGGATGTCGCCGGAGAGAGTGATAGATGGAGATGGAATGAGTTGCGATTTAGGGATTTAGGTTATGAGTTGTTGCTGCTGCGTATATATACATACACAAAAAATTTGGCTTGCGAAACTAAAACCTGTTGCGAACTTTGAAACTCGCATTGCGATTCTGTATTATCTCGTTGCGAAAGTCAGAATCGCGTTGCGAAAGGCAATCATTTGACCATCGCAATGCGAACTGCAAATCGCAACGATAGAATCGCAATGCGAAATGAAAAAGGCAACGAGGATTAACATGCATAAACTTTTAACAATTATTATTGAATTCTAGGTACTTAACCAAACATTTTCAAACCAAAAGGAGTATATATGTTAACAAAACTTGCATTATGTGTATTTTATGTGTGCAATTTTAACATTTTTAGTTAGGCATGTATTAGTAACTTGAGTTTGAACATTGCTATGATCTGTTCAGTTGTCATCACTTATTAGACATTCATTTGACTATCGCAACGCGAAAATGGCTATCGCAACGCGAAAATGGTTATCGCAACGAGAAAATCGCAATGCGAAATGAAAATCGTATTGCGATTTTCTCGTTGCGATTTTCATTTCGCATTGCGATTTCATTTCGCATTGCGATTTTCTCGTTGCGATAGCCATTTCGCGTTGCGATAGTCTGTTTTGCCTTCAACATAAAGCAGATTGAAAATCAACAAATCAACTATTACATTTCAACACAAATTATGTACACATCAATTAAACAAATCAACATTTACAAATCATCTTTTACAAATCAATTAAACAATCAAAAAATAATAATAATTCTTATTTCTTCATCAATTATTGAATCAATGAATCAACAACTTTGTGACCCCGTACATCCATTTCACACAGCTCACTTAAGGATTAACCTGCAGAAACCAAACATTTGCTCAAACAAGACTTCCTACACATCTAAAACCTACAAACAACAAATTATTGAATTCTAGGTACTTAACCAAACATTTTCAAACCAAAAGGAGTATATATGTTAACAAAACTTGCATTTGACTTACCAATTAACAATGGACACTTTCATAACGCGGATGCAGGTAGGCAGCGTCTCGAATATATTGCTCTAGCCATATAATGCCGAAACCACAAGCCTACTGCAGCTCTATCTCTATCGGTGGGAGGTAAAAACTCTGTGCTTCCCGTCGTCAAACGCGCCAAGAAAAGGTATACGAGAGGACCACAATCCCCTCTGGCTCCCGGCGATTGCTGTGGCACGGTCTCGTCTCTGACAACTGTGACATTGAACTTCTTTGGCTTCTTGTGTCCAGAATGACTCCAATACTTAATCCCATCCAAGAATTTAGCCAAATGAGAGCTCCATCCCTTGAAAATATCTCTCAAATCAGACAGTGATATGTAATTGATCATGCTGTCATACACTATTATCTTCAGGGATGGGAGCTGAAGTTGGACGAGAAGCCAGTGACGACGTTCCAAAACAGGGATAAACACCTGCGATCATAAGTAATAATTCATTTATTTGCGCACTTATTTATGAACACCTTTAAAAAATTTAAAAAATAAACACTAACCTTATCGACCTCCCACCATGCAGGATAAAGTTTAGCTTGTCCATTGCCCAACAAAAATGATTCATCTCGTTGATTCTTCAAGTGAACTGCGTGAAAAGCCGTCGGCATTATTGTATATAGCGAATTTTTTTTATTTTTCCTAAGCTTCCTTATTATTAGTAGACGTGACACCCACGCATCGATATGCTGTTTTACAAAAAATACATATATTAGTGAATTACATTAATTTTTAAACAAATTAATCAAAATCATATATAAGACAAATATAAGACTTACCTCCCCATCCAAATAGCCACTATCTTCAACCCCTAATAGCACACCCCACCAAGACCGATCAAGCAACAAAAACATTTCATCGTTGAGTTTGCTGATGTCAGTGTAATACCCTTGGCTCCGCTCATGTAGATAAAAATCAACTGCGGTCTTAGCCCAAAGGGTATTATCCACAATTGTTTCCGGTAGTTGTCTCCTCTCCACTTCAGATACCGGAAGGGTACTAGCCGGTAACTCATACGAGAGCCAACTCTCATCCATCATGTCCGGAACCGGTGGGGGTTTCTCAATACTTCGATATATTACCCCATGTGAATCAGGCTCTGGAATGGTGGGAGGGACCTCTTCAACGATGACAGTGGCCTCTTGAACGGTGGGGGGGAATCTTGAGGGAGAATAGGGGCCTCTTGAACGATTGGAGGGGACTCTTGAGGGATGACCGGTGAGTCGGGCTTCTTCTTGCGGATTCTTCGCACCATTGGTGTGAACGGAGACGTAATAGCACGTCCACGCCGTCTGATGCGTGAACTCCGTCGTGCAAGGAAAACCCGACGTAAAGCATCCACCTTATCGGGCCGCTAAAAAAAATTAATACATAAATCAGTAAATAAACAGACATGATATTAAACAAAGACAAATATGTTTCAAACTAGCATTGTATTCACCCAAATCATTATTCTAACATAGTTCACAAAATGCTCAGATAACATTCCAGAAGTAAGCACTTATATAAACATTTAAAAGGACAACATATATAAACATTCTAGAAGAAGAATAGTTTACTTTCGCAACACGAAACTTAAATTCGCAATGCGAAATGACTATCGCAACGCGGAAATGGCTATCGCAATGCGAAATGAAAATCGCAACGACAAAATCGCAACGCGAAACACAAATCGCATTGCGATTTTCATTTCGCGTTGCGATTTTGTCGTTGCGATTTCATTTCGCGTTGCGATTTTGTCGTTGCGATTTTCATTTCGCATTGCGATAGCTATTTCCGCGTTGCGATAGTCATTTTCGTGTTACGAAAGTAAACTATTCTTCTTCTGCAAATTGAAACTTGAATGGATTGCATTACTTCAACCAAAAGACAAAAACAAAACAAAAAACAAATACTAACAAAAACAGTTTAGCAGTATTGGCAGCAACCGAATGAATTACGAGTATGAAAAATCTTAAACTTACCTCGTTGCGTAGAGTATGAACCTCATTCTGCAACGATGCTACCATCTCACGTAGAGCGGCTACCTCACCGCGTAATGTAGACACCTCAACACGCCATGCACCATCGTCTTTGCGTAAAGTACCGACCTCCTCACGCAAGGCATTGACCTCATCACGTAACTCCCCTAACTCATCCCGTTGAGGTGGAGGTGGAGAACAGGGAGATAAACGTCGTGGCATCTTTTCCGGTCGCCTATCTTGCGGTGATGGTGGAGAAGAGGCTCGATGATGTGACAGAATAGGTGATGGCTATCGTTGTGGAGGTGTATAGCCGGGTCGATCAGATGATGGCTCTGGGTGAGGTGATAGCTCTGGGTGAGGTGATGGCTCCCGAAGTGGAGGCTGCTCATCAACCGTTCCATCAAAAAAACGCTTACTAGCTTGCCACAAATCAGTGGCAAGCTCAGCTTCCGTGGGTGTCAGCCTCTGTAGAGGAGTGTTGGCCTCCTAACAATATAAAAGCTTAAACAAAGTTAAACGTGTACTAGTAATAACTTGTTTATAAACATATGGTAGTATTTATGTTAACTTACATTATTTATTGTCGTATACCGTAGTAAATCTTCCCATTGCAAGGTTCGTTTCCTCTTCCAGAAAATAGCCCTGGGAATATCATTTGAAGTTTTTATTGCATATATCTTCATGGCGGGAAAGGCCTCAAATATCCAAATCTACAAACAATATAATAACAAACATTAGTAATTGTTAAATAATTACTTATAATTTTGGAAACATCATATAAAAATTCTTACCTTAAAGGCCCAAATAAAGCCTGTCAAAGTGTATTTGGAACCATCGCCATGCAAACTTTTTCGATCATCCAAGGCAGACGATAACTTATTCCATGTAGCTTTCCATAAATACGAGCCCCACGGAAACAGGTTCCACGCATTTAGGTCTTCTACCAATTTGATTAGATCATTTGGAATAGGTTGTCTGGCCTCTCTGCCTAAAAAGTCGGCATGCAAAAGAATTAGAAGGCATACTCGGACAACGTCGACGTCATCCATCCGAGTAAAACCATCTTTATTATTCAAAAATCTTGTCAGGTCTTCTACGTGTAGACTCGGCCTCTCCAGCTCAAGAAAAACCCGGGATAGCCATAATGGGCGGGTAATGTGTCTAGTGTACCGACCTACATCATCGTGTCTGAAGCGTAGACCGGTGATTAAGCAAAACTCCTCCCGCCCAAAACACGTATATACCGGTGGAAAATCAAACCATATCTCTTCATCACGACGTTGTATAGTCTCTGGTAGATCGCTAGTCATGGTTTGAAGAAACAGGTGTGTCAACATCGCATCTCCACCGGGATGTTGTACTTTCAGCCATGGCCCGAAGCATGTATCCTCAAACATTTTTCTTTGTGCAGGTGAAAGCTTCGACGCAATTGTTTTGGCCAGGCTGACTTTATTTCTCAATGTCAATTGAGCCGAATAAAAGTTCTACAAAAACAATAAACATACTAAATTAGATATACCAAAAACTACACTGTGAAGATATACCAAAAACAATAATAAACATAAATAGTAGTAGTTTATTCTTCAAACTTAAATATGCAACACTGTGAATTTCGTATTTGTCTTTGTTTTTTGGTTGAAGTAATGCAATTCATTCAAGTTTCAATTTGCAGAAGAAGAATAGTTTCTGAAAATGAAAATCGCAACACGAAAATGACTATCGCAACGAGAGAATCGCAACGCGAAACTAAAATCGCGTTGCGATTTGCATTTCGCGTTGCGATTCTTGGTTGATTTAATAAGCAATCTAAGTGAAATGGTTAATCTATTATTGAAATTACCAGTAAACTTATCATCAATTTCAATATGAAAAACCTAATAATAATGCAAAAATTTCAAAAAGAAAATAATTAAAAAAACTAACCCTCGTTGGTTGATTTGGTTGATTTTCCATTTCTGATTGTGAGGGTGGCTCTGAGAGATGGAGATAGACGGATTTCGCCGGAGATGGGGACGGATTTCGTCGGAGATGGGTGAGAGAGTGAGAGATGGAGATGGGACTGAGTTGTGATTTTAGGTTTTAGGTTATGAGTTGCGATTACGGGATATACTGTGGACAGTTCAGTGTTCCAATATATTAATATTCATGTTTGGAATTTAAAAATAAAATACTTGGCCAGGATACTAATGGCGCTTTGAAAATCGCATTGCGATTATGTATTATCGCGTTGCGAAAGTCAGTATCGCGTTGCGAAAGTAAGTATCTCGTTGCGATTTTTTATTATCGCATTGCGATAGTCAGTATCGCATTGCGATTTTCCCAATTCGCGTTGCGATTTACTTATTCGCATTGCGATTTTCCCAATTCGCGTTGCGATTTACTTATTCGCATTGCGAATTGGGAAAATCGCAACGATACTGTAGACCATCGCAACGCGATTTTCAACTATCGCATTGCGGAAATGCAACGCGAATTTGCGATAATGGAGATCACGTTGCGAATTAGCGATCGCATTGCGATTTTGTTGGTCATTTTGGCAAATCCGGAAAAAGTTGGTTAAAATCGTATATTATATGGGATTTTTGGTCACTGAGGTTATTTTCTCTTCCATTTATAGCTTCAACAATAAATTTTAGGGTAAAGTACATAAATGGTCCTACAATTATAGAATACTATTTTGTTGAGTCTCTCGACTATTAAAAGTTACAAAATGGTCACCCACTATCCATTATTTCAAACTCGTCCTTTTTCGTTGAAAGACTAACGATAGTCTAAGCTGGATGATAACCTATTAATTGAGATATGATAAAAATCTAATCTCATAATCTCAAACGACTATCATATCGAAGTCAACATGTTAATGTCCAGCTCAAACTACCGTTAATCTTTTAACATAAAAGGATGAGTTTGAAACATAATTAATAGTCGGGTGACCATTTTGTAATTTTGAATAGTTGAGGGACTCAACAAAGTAAATTCCTATAGTTGGGGATCATTTTTTAACTTTTAATAGTCGGAGGACTCAACAAAACAATATCATATAATTGGAAGACCATTTATGTACTTTACCCTAAGCGTTTAGTTGGATGGAATCCCTTGGAATTGGGGGGAATTGGAATCCAATTCCACCATTTTTCCCATGTTTGGTTCAAGTTTTCCAAGGGAATTTGAATCCCTCATGGCTTTAACTTTCCATCAAATGAGGGAAAGATAATTTCATCCAAAAATGGATGGAATTCAATTCCCTTGTTGGGAGGAATTAAAATTTGACCATATTACCCTCATCAATATTTTGGTAACTTATTCATATATTAAATAAAAATATTTTTTTATTATTTTGGGTCGGGTTTCTAATTCATATATTCGGGTCGGTTTTTTAAGTGTGATATTCGGGTCGGGTCGAGTTCGAGTTTAGGGTGAAAAATACCCGATCCGAAAATATATATAATTTTGCCTTATATATTTAGGAATAATTACAATAATACCCCTCTATATTTTTTTTTCAATTAAGTCACTGTTTTTATTGAATAAAAATATTTTTTTATTATTTCGGGTCGGATTTCTAATTCATATATTCGGGTCGGGTCGGGTGAAACTTTATTTTGTTCGGGTCGGGTCGGGTTCTGGTTTAGGGTGAAAAAACGGGACCGACCCAAAAAAAATATAATTTTACCTTATATATTTAGGAATAATTACAATAATACCCCTCTATATATAATTTTTTTCAATTAAATCAATATTTTTATTGAATAAAAATATTTTTTTTATTATTTTGTGTCGTGTCGGGTCGGGTTTCTAATTCATATATTGAATAAAAATAGTTTTTGGTATATTTTTTGGTAACTAATTAACATACTCCGATTGTAATGTATCGAAATATTGCTCTATCTTTTGGTAACTTATTAACATTTTTTGATTGCGATGATTTTAACTTATGATGTTTGTTAGCATGATTTTTATAATTTATTGAAATGAATAATAAATCAATAAAATGAAAATTTAATATTTTTTAATTTTTTATAATATATTACTACATGTAAGTTGTAAAACAAACTAAAATAAAGCAAAAAAAATAAGAAGGACAATTATGTCATTTTACATTACTGAAATCAAATTCATTTGACATGTCTGCCAACCAAACAGAATATGAAATTAGATTTCAATTCCTGACAGATTTCAATTCCTTCACAGATTCCAATTCATTCACAGATTCCAATTTCCTCATAAACATTCCAGCGAACCAAACGCCACATCCTGTGGGGGAATCGAAGCATTTAACACTCGAATCTGGATCAAGAATGGTATTTAATTCAATATGGTCCCCGTTGTTTTTATCATTTCCTGACAAACATCTATACATCTTTTGTATCTACCAAATTTTGAATCAATGCTTTTATATAATTAAAAACAGTACGTCTCAAAGCTTTTACAGTTTGGTGAAGTTATTAATGATATGTTGCAATATATAAGCATCAAATGAAAAGGTAGATTAAATAGGGGAAGAAACCGTACCGAATGCTGGAGGATTACCGATCCAATCCATGTGCATTTCATTTGCATTTACGGCAATGAAAACATTTGATCCAAGCTCATTGTTAACTCCGTTGAGCATTGCAACAAGCTGTGGATTGAATAAGGCCTCGGCTTGTTGCAGCTCAACCGCACATTCACCGGCTCTGCTGTGTTGAGCCAGTTCTGCTGGGACGCACCCCAATGGTCCAGTCCCGGTCACCAAAACCCTTCTTGCCCCCAACTCATGTAGCCTCTGCAAAGTAAAATATAGTATATTAGGTTTCGTAATCATGTCGTTTTAATATATATAGGGTTAGGATCCATTTATATAACGTAAACATCCATAAGTCACGCATTTTTTAATATCGAAAAAAGTAAGCCTTGGCTTTAATTTTAGTCAGCCAAAAAAGCATCAAAATTCATGTTGGCCTCACCAACCAATCCAAACTTGATAAATTACAGTAATTCACCCTCTTCTCTTTCTAGACTCCATGAAAGCTGGAACAATGGAACTTGTGGTATACTCAATATATATTATTCGTAGTACTTTAATTGGTGATCACATTGTGGCATTTTATCAAACTGTACCAATGCCGGTTAGAAATGGTAGTTGAGAACAATAAAGATGGAAGGAGAGCAAATGGAAAGCAAGTTTACCATTAGAATTTTCCGGTACTCGGAAATTATATAGACGACATAATCGGGGAGCGCGAATTGCCGTGATCGTGCCGAGAAGGGAACCAAATAATAGTTGTTTACGAAGTCATTGCCACCAAGGGTCATTAGAACCAGTGCTTGGTTCACTAGGCGTTGAGCTTGTTGAGGTCCAATAAGTGCACTTACTCGCTCCTGATATTGCCTAAAGTACTCTAATTGCTGCTGGATTCTGATTATATTGACCTACAAAATGTACCACTATTTTAGGACATTCCCAAAATAAATGAAAACTCAATTCGAGTTTAGTCCGGTTCTGATTCCGGCACTATTTCCTTTGTAAAAGAAAATCAGACTTACAAATCGAACTCCGGTGTCGTTGAGAATCCCGATTCCGGCAGAAGCAAAGTTGGCACCAATAAGAAGCCTTTGTCCAGTGAGCTCCGGGATCAGATACGGCAATGTTGGTTCAGAGCCGATGTGCTCACCTAGATAACACATGAAAAACATTAAAAACAGCAGATAGAACCATGTTTCACTTCAGACAGACAGAAAAACATGTATAAAATGACTAAAAGAACGTACTAATAAGATCTGGGATGTTAAGGCCATTAGAGAACCGGCCGCTAGCTCTATGAGTCGGATAATCAATACCATAGGGGTAAGCATCGGCTCGAGCTGTAGTAGCTAGATAGTTATTGTTAACGTTATCAACTAATGAATCTCCGAACACGAAAAATGCCCTCGCAGCCTCTGCTTGATCACTTACATTTCATAATGTAAATACCATACCAAAAATCATAACAAAGAAGAACGAATTATCCATTGTAAATGGCTCTAAGATACCCTTAAACTGTGAAAGGGTATACAGCACCGTTGCCTACATATAAGCTTTTTGCTTATATGTTGTTTCCATTAATGCATTTGGCTACCTCTTTAGGAGTTAGCTAAGATGACAGCTGCCCTAACATAAATGCCAGGTTAGACGGGACCAAGGGCTTGAACTTTTTGGTCTGTTTGAACCCACTACCTTGACTGTATTGATGATGTAATATTATTTTGAGTTAATTGCATCATATATCCAAAAACTATAATTCCTATTTTAAATTATTTATTAAACTTTTGAATATTTTAATTTCATTCTTAAACTATCATTCTCATTTTAAATTAGTTCTTAAACTTTTGAACATTCTAATTTCATCCCTAAACTATGAACCTCTTTTTAAATTGGTCCCAAAACTTTTTTTATTTGGGAAGGGCAATGACTTAATTGTAATTATTTCAAAAAAAATTAATGACCTAAAAGATATTAAATCATCAAAGTTTGAGGGGGCAATTGCCCCTCCCACCTCCCATGTAGTTTTGTCCCTGTGTTGATAGAAAATAGTCTGTCTCCTCAGTCGTTGATGGATTATTCCTTTCTAATATGGACAAAAAGTCGTAGTTAATGGAGACTCAGTCATAAGTCGAGATTGATCCTCCGACGAGAAAAGGGACCGTTCGGGACATAGCCTCAATATATCCTTATCAGATATCCTCTTCCAAATAGGGGACTCTCTCTCTCTTCCTGCTCTTTTACTTATATTGTTCATCTTCTTTTAGCTTCATTCACTCTCCTCAAATGGCTCAACACGGGCTCACAATCGAATCTTCTTTGGCTGCAACTTTTTGTTCAAATTATTTCATACAAAAAAAAATAAAATAGGTTGGAAGAAAAGCAAAGAGTCGGAGTACGATAGGTTAGGTTATATCATTTCATGCAATCTCATTGAGTTCCTTTTGTGTTTATCATACACATATTTTATATTATACAATCACAATACAAAAGAAGAAAAAAATAATAGTTCAATCAACTGAGAATGAGATGAATAATACTTGTAATTTTGTCTTTCTCCTCTTTTGTTTCAAAAAAAAAAAAGAATTCTAATCTGTTGTTGAGCATAGCTAAATGAAATGTTTGAGAGAGATGTTCAAGCAACAGATTTGCTATTATTTTCATTTACAGAGCCCAAGTGACAGATTTTGTTTTTGCCATTCCCATCGCCATTGCCTTTATTGCTTTTCTTTCCATTGCTATGTTTCTTCTTACTTCCACACGTAATGGATATCTCGAACTGGAATGCATTTCCGAAACACGAAAACAACTTGAACCCACCGCTCTTTTTGTTCCTCGACCTCCTCCCTTTCCTTGATCTTTTCCCACTCGCCGGAGGCGGGATTTCTGTCCGCCACCTCTCTAACTTCAACGATAGTTCCTCTTCCCTCTCTTTCTTTGTCCATTCCGATATCTTACTCGTTTCGTTCGTATGAGGTCGATCGTTTCCCGGTGGTTGATACAACCCTTTCGCAATGGCCGCCGCCACGATGGAAGCCGATGGACCCACGTCCGAGTTACAAAGTGACTCACCGTTCACCATGCTTCCGCCTTTAAAAGCGGAACAGCTGGAACGTGATCCATAATACCTATGGCCGTCGTATTCGTCCGATGTTAACTGGGTAAATCGGTCGCTTTGTGAACGGCTTATCTTGGCGTACGCATTTGTCTCATGATTCCTATGGCCGTCGTCCCCGTCTTCGTTTGTTGTTTCAGGTGTAAGGTATTGTAATTGAGGCATGCTCCGCATTGTACTATCAACGAGGGCAACCTCCATTTTAAGAATACCTTGAGGGCGGCCAGAGGGGCGGCGGATTTGAAGCGTGACGGTCCTCCTGGCGGAGTTATTGGTTTCGGCGTCGGCTACAGATCGCAAATGGAAAATATCATTAAACAAAACTTTAACAGATCCGACCAAAGCATCTTTAACCCACGCCGCCGCGTAAATCTCAACAACGATCTTGGCATCCTCCGAATTTAAGAACTTATCGTCGACTTTGAACGTGAACCGGTCTTTCCAAGTCGGATCGGTTCCGCCATTTTGGTCGACTCCGGTGGCGAGCTTCTCGTCCGGTTTGATCCAAACCACCGCGTAGGTCTTCATGTTTTTGGAGACCGGAGCGAGGTCTTCAGCCGAAACGAGGTTCATCTCTAGAATACGAGAATGAGTAGGAGGAGGAGCCATGGTGGGTGGATGTTGAGACGCGGCGGAGCGCCACCTCTAGCACGGCCTGAATCACCGACAGCAATTTACGCATGCATGAAAGACAAATGCATGAAAAGCTAAGAACACGGGGAATAAAATATGAGCAAGAGTTTTTAGAGCGAAATTAATGGAAGGAAAGTTTGTTAATTTCGCTTGACTTTTAGACCATGACTTTTATTTTTTATTTTTAAAAAGACTATTTATTTATTTATTTATTAATAAATCAATCAATCAATTTATTTGTTTTATTGTTAAGTAGACGATGTAAATTATTTTTTTATTAAACTGAAGTGATTATAAGGTAATATTTATTTTAAAGATTTCGAATTATTTAACAATAAATGTTTAAACATCTATGCAAACCCTAGTACTCAAACCCGGAAATTTTAGGAACAATAATGATCCATTTAACTACTGAGATAAATTAGTTTGTGCAAAAAAATATTATAATTATAATTTTGAAATAAATGAATAGAGATAATAAAGCTGAAATTATAACCCTAAAATTTATTTTTTTAAACTATCCCTAATGTTTATTTTACATTTCAATTTGGTACCTCACCGTTAAAAAATTAGCATAACTGATGACATGATAATTTTTAAATTTTTTCAATGATAACATGTCATTGTCATATGATAAAGCCGTCCCAATAATAAGTTATGCATCAACGGTTAGTTCCATCAACCAAGATAATGTGTTATTATTAAAAACTTATTGAGTCATTCGATCAAGAATGTGATAAGATGAAGTGAATTGACAATAAATAATTTAGTGGAAGCTTTTACAAAGAATAAATAAAAAATGCACAAATGATTTAGAGCTGTTCAGCTTCTTAACTAAAATCTACATACACTAATTTATTTATCCACAATAAGGATTTTTTTCAAATTCAGTAATTTGATCAACATTTGGAGACAAAGTGTATCCTTAAAACCACTTATGATTTATACCCCTCAGACTGATACGGATAGCCCGATCCGATCTGGAGTGTCACATTAGGGCCACCGGAGCCACCCACCGTAAAAATAGCGAAAAACTTAAAACTTTTCTTAAAACATGTAAAATCATAAAATAATATATTATTTTTCAGAAATAAAACTGGTTTATCAGACTCTGATATAAAAACAAAATACAATCTACATGCCTCCTAATCACATGTACCATACTCTGCAAACAACGCCGGAAGAGCTCCCTTAGTGAATTCGATAGATGCACTGGTACAATTCTTTTAACCTGCAATGGTGGGTAATAGAGTGAGCTTCGGAAAGCTCAGTAATACAGGACTACCAAATGATGCTACATGACATGCAGATAAATGGGAAGTCATAATTTCCTTATTGAATCAAACGTATACCAATTGCGGGATAATCTGCGGTTCTATTAGTAGTTCATCGAGTAGAAGCCATGAATCTTAGTTCATAAGAAGCCTTTCATACTATCACGTTTTCATGAGGTCGAATAGGATGTCTAGTGTGTTCCATCAGTATGATAAAATCATAATAGGTACACTAATCAAATGATAGTTCAGTAAATCCCATAAACCATACTGTAATGGAGCTTTTTAAACTCGTATTTTAAAACCATTGCACAAAGAGTTAACCTAAGGGAACATCTTAGGGCCTGAGAGCCTACCCAAGAAAGTTTGGGGCCACGGGGACTACCTAAAAACATATCTTAGGGCCACAGGGCCTACCTGAGAATGATCAGGGCCGCAAAGCCTACCTAAGAGTCACATTAGGTCCATAAAAATTTTCCAGCTTGATCAGAGCTGTACTTTACAAATTTGTATCTCTAAGATCCAATTTATACATTGATAAAATTCCATAAGCCATCGCTAATAAGTTAGTGCATCCATAAAATAGTAACCATAAATTTCAGTGTACCTCATGTTAAAACAATAAAACAATTTATTAAAATATAAGGAACACACTAGAGAAATCCCAATATTTATCAAAGGCATTTTGTAGTCATCAGTATGGATAACAGAAAACTTATGCAATTTGATCAGATTCGAGGAACGAGGTCCTACTGAAGAGAATCGGTTACTAATCGATCTAAACAGACATTTTTAGGTTAATGCTTTTGAATCCCACTATGTTTTCATGTGCATCCGGAATAACCAGAGTGATTTCAGTAGAAAAAGAATAAACGAATATTCAGGTAATTACCATCAATGACAATCGATCGGATTATCGAACAACTTGAGTTGAACAACTCTCAGAAGTGATGCCTGTCGACTGGTCAATTCATTGCCCTTCCTGGTATTCACTTTATAATACCAACAATTCTTGTCCATAAATTATCTTCAGAATCATCGCTAACTATACCTTAAGGAATCGAACAAGCATTCTTATAATCTTTATTTTCTTTCCACATTACAATTATATCAAGAATTGATGACGTATTCGATTCTTAGTTCATAACCATAAAGACCATACATCATACAAGTTTATTGTTTTTCCAGACTCATCCAATTACTTACTAAATTCTCCGTCATTAAGGTTCCTTGGTTCATTTAGCAATTAATGATATCCCGATTACTTCAGAGTTTTTCAGAGTAATTCAGACACTTCTGAGTTTCGGATACATGTTGCAACTTTCAGTTCACTTTGGTCATATACTAAAAAAATCATTTTGTTATTCGTGATTGATTTATCTCACGAATATCCACTTCTTAATATCGAATGTGCTCTAGCGTTGAGCAGACCTGAGTACTTCTATAATTATCATCAATCTAAACTTGAGAAGACGAACTAGCATTCAAGTGGTACCTATGCCATTCAAGTACTGATATAGCACTAGCATTGTTTGATTGGCTTAAATTGCGTTTCATAACATTAAATAGCAGTACAACATCTATGTTTATTTGAATTTCTTAATCAATCCAAGATATTTACTTAGTATAGACTATAAGGGCATTTTGGTCATTTTGGTGCTCAATGTTTTTCCATTCATTTCAAAGCTTGAGAATATCCATTCATTCATGGGCTTGGAGACATTCTTGAGTTATTTCATTCCAGGAGTATTTTGGTCATTTTACAAATTCAGTATTTTTCAGTCCTTTCCTTCCGTATGTTCTTATTATTAAATTCAAACTTATCATTTATTTCAGACATTTCAAACAATTCTGACAAAAGAACACCCCCGATAAATTTTTCTTCAGGTATTTACTCATAACTCGGATATTTTCAGGTAAAGTGCTTTCTCAAATTTTACAAACAAAATATCAGGAATTTTTTCTGCACAAAGACATGATCTTAACAATCAAATCCGTAATTTATCGAGTTAAGTACGAATTCTCAAAATACTTTCTCATTCAGGATCAACTCGGACTATTTTTATCTCTCAAGGGCATTTTTGTAATTTCTTGACCCAATAATTTCGATATTAACTCTTAACGAAAAGAATTATAATTTAGAGATCCTATGGTTAATTGCTTTCCCGAACATTCTTTGTTCTCGAAATGATTCCTTAACAGACTTCTAGTATCTTGCATAAACCTTATTGGGTTAAAACCCGGTTATCCAAATTTTCTAAGCAAGCTAGCAGTTCTTATGCACATATGTAGTTTTATTAGATCAATATATCCTTTCAGAGATATTAATCAACTTCGAGGGACAATTCTTGTCATCTTACAACATAAGGGTATTTCCGTAATTTTACCCTATCGAAATATTCTCATAATTTCCCATCCAAGTATCTTTGATGAAATAAATTATATGTTACAGATCCAAGCTGATTCCTTTATCACTAAACTCAGAACTTGAAATTTTAATTCTAACAATCCATCAATTTCTTATAAAAGTCATCTGAACCATAATCAGTTATCGAATTTTTATCATATTCGAATCGAGTGTAGAAATTAATTAACTACACAAATGAGACCAATATTATCTTATTCATGCATTTACTAATATCAACATGTTCCATAAAGCATAAAGAGGTAGTAAATTATTACCTCGATTTTCGTGCAATACTGATCGACCATTAAATTCCCTTCGAATGCCCTCGATCTTTAACTTAACTTCCAATAATTTCTCGGATACATAACAACATAAATTTCATCAAAAACGGAGGTTAATTGCGAAAAAAGAATCGAATCGACTGATTAATCAATGAAAAACAACTTACCGGGTTTGAATTTGGCAAAACGGACCTCAAAATTGGAACATCAAGAAACCCAAAATATTATTCTTAAATTCCAGCTCACCAACTTGATTTCTAGCTTCCAATCTTTTTCTAACAAACGCGGATAATTTATCGTACAAATACGACTTCCAATAATTTTCCTTGCCATAATGGACTAAATTGATCTTGTAAAAACTATTATGTCATAACTATAACCACTAAAAAATAAGAGACAAGGTAAAGATCTCACCAAACTTGGATGTCATACCTTGTGGTTTACCCCTTTTTGCATGTTATCATCAATTCCCCCACAAGCCACGTGCATTATTTCATTCACAATTTCTTTTCCATTCATTTACTTAATCTTTAAAGCTTCAAGCGTGGAGTATTTTTCTGTCTCCGTATTGTTTCCGGCAAGCAATGGACCATCGGAATCCGAATGCTCTAAGTTAACAAAAGACGATTCCTCGGGTCTTGTAGAATATTTTACGGCTTCGTTGTTATGATCTTCTTGAACACCGGCGATTACGCCTATGTCAGAAAATGAGATGTTTCTTTTCTTCTTCTCTTTGTACGATTTGTTTATAGAGCATGGCTCGGTGTATAAACTTGCTTTTGGATCAAAATCTTTTTTCGTTGTATTAGATTATATATCATGAATGAGGCATAAGAAAGCGAAGCTATGGAGGGTCTCTAGCCAACATCGATCTGTCATACCTAAGTCTGCTGCCCCTAAGAGCTTCCTCAATCCAGAACCGGTCAAAAAGTCCAAGTGATGCATCAATTACCAGAAAGTGCACCACTCGGTTTCCATCGAGAGAGATGAAGTGGCAATACCATGCATGTAGACTCCTTGCACTACCTCTTTTCTCCTTCAAGAATCTCTCGGGAGAAATCCGTGTCCAAAGCAAACTCGACTGCATGCGAGACACTCATAGCTTCCGCTCCAAAATTCCATAAGTGGCAGTTTCCATTGATACTAAGGCAACTTTCTCGGTGGGATTTAGTGGATACAAAAGCTTGCCAAAGTGAAAGCTTAAAGTAATGGATTCCACCGCAATATCATTATCCTTATTTAAAAATATATATCTTCAAGTTGTGGTTCCCAATATTTGAAATATAAATATAAAAACAAATCAATCCCCTATATTCAATCAATCACTCATCCTATAATTTGTCCACATTCTACCTAACTCATTATCTTCAATTTGTTTAATAACTTAATGGTCTAATAAAATAATTATTTGCAAACCAAACATCATATCATTTCATATATTTTAAACTTAAATAAATCTAAGCCCATAATGGGGTGTGACACTTATTGAGTCATTCGATCAAGAATGTGATAAGATGAGATGAATTGACAATAAATAATTTAGTGGAAGCTTTTACAAAGAATAAATAAAAAATGCACAAATAATTTAGAGTTGTTCATCTTCTTAACTAAAATCTACATACACTAATTTATTTATCCTCAATAAGAATTTTTTTCAAATTCAGTAATTTGATCAACATTTGGAGACAAAGCGTATCCTTAAAACCACTTAAGATTTATACCCCAAAATCTTACGAATATACTCATTATCAAAAAAGAAAATACAAATATGCATACTAAGAATAAACTCTCATAAGATAATATGTTTGCACTATATGAAGACACTTAAATTCGTCCATCATAATACATACATATATATAATATTATATTATGTTATAAGTTATAATATATATATATATAGTTTATTTACATTCTTTTTTTCTCCTGTTACAGGCCCAACAGTAATGGCCCAAATCCCACATGACCCAAGTGACCCAGCTGCCCAAACCAGTATGGATTAGGGTTTGTGTAAACCCTAATCTCTCAACCTCTCATCCAGCCGCCAACAATGGTGACCGTTGGATCTAGATGAGATCCAACGGTCCACAGCAAATGGTATCCAAGGGTTGCCCAGAAAACCCTAGCAAGACTCTCGCCCCAGCGCCGCAATACCCGGTCGAAGCTCCCTCGCGCAGCACGTCTCCCACATCCGGTTTTCTCAGCATCGTGACCACATAGAACACCCAAGACAAACAACCAAGTCAGAGTCATGGATTGTGACCACAAACAAACCGAGTTTTACTCGGATTAAAACTCTAAAAATAGCCTAGGTTATCACTATAAAGCCATGTAATTAGAAGCTTTTAAAAAAAAATCACTACGAACTTGGAAAGAAAGTCATACGAAATATTGATATCAAGCAGTATCGAAGCCTTTTGTAATACTTTCGAAAAGGAAATAAGAAGAAAGTAGCATCTTTTACCTCTGTTCACTCGTCTTTCACTGTTGCATGTTGAGTGTTGCTTGAGATTTGACTTCAAAACCACACAAATAACAAAAAAACGTTTTGGCCGATGAACGAAGTGAGGCTTTTATTTTCGAAACCTATTTCCCAGATCTGCGTTTTTTTAAAGCGATTTTCGAAGATCTACTGGGATTTTTGGGTTGTGGGAAGAGAACGGATTTTAAAGAAACAGGTTTCATGGTGGACCATCGCCGATGAGCGGCGGCGAGGCGGTGGCCACCATTCTCAGGCCACGGTGGCCTGTTCTTGAAACTCAAGAACAAAACCAGAGAAAAGGGAGAGAAGAAGAGAGGGTTCGGCGAGAGAGATGAGAATGAAGGTTTAATTTTTTTTTCTTAAACACTTATATTAACCAGTTAAACCGCGTGTATACCCGACCCAATCTCCTGATCTGCGCATGTTTACGAAGTAAAGGGTAAACTACCCTTTTGGTCCCTCGCTGCTTTTAAAGAATTATTTTGACCCCGAATTTGCTTTTGAATTGGTCTCTAATTCTGATTTTCTTTCAATTTAGCCACTTAACTTGTTTTTGATGCAATTTAATACTTATACTAACCTTTTTTATTCATTCCATATCATGTAATTATATATGTATATATACGTATTTTCTATATATTTCATCTATATACTTAGTGTTAATACATATATATTATTTTAATTAACTTTTTGGTCATTTCTTTATCTAGCTACTACATCTTATAATTTTATACGTTATATATGTATTTTTTTATTATTTACCAACCTTACTCATTTTATCTTATAATTATATTTCTATTAACATTTTTTTTGTATTTATGTATGTATATACATATATATATATATATATATATATATTCATTTTACCTATTATTGATATTTTTCCTTTTTAATACTTTAATATATATATTTCTCGTTTCATTCATTAATTATTTATTCCATTTTTATTTATTTTCCCCTTTTATTTTTTACTATTATTATTATTTATTTATTTATGCTATTATATTATATTTTTTATTATTATATACGTATATGTATTACTCATTTTTTTTACCTTTTATTTTTATATATCTTTTATGTATTTTTTATACTCTACATATATATATATATTTTATTTATTATTTTCATCATTATTATTTCATTACTATTTTTACTATTATAACTGTTATTTTTATTATATGTATATTACGCATATTTTTTTTTCTTTTTATTTCATTTTCATTGTTTTATATTTTATTTTATTATGTGTATTTTTTTTATCCATTTATATTTTTCTTCTTTTTCTTTATTTGTATTTTCGTTTTTTTCCTTTGCATATTTTATTTTATATTTAGTCATATTTCATTCTTTTTTTTTTGTATACATTGTTTTTTTATATTATTTCGTTTGTTCGCCTTATTTTTCTATTTTATTACTTTCATTACCTAACCCTTTCCTTGGCTTTTTGAGAGAACTTCAAACAATCAGTGGTAAGCAATTTGGATCAATATTTTACCTTGTAATTTAACTTTCAATTTCCTTAATTAAAGACAACTGGAAATTACACAGTACCGAAAGGGCAGTTCAAGGGTGCTAGCCCTTCCTTGACTGTAACCGACTCCCGAATCCGACACATCTCTGATAAGACGCAAATCAGGTAAGAAATAGGGTATCCGATCAACCCATTTATTTTTAAATAAATGATCGGTGGCGACTCCAATCTACATTTTCCTAAGTCGAAGCCCAATTCCGGGGCCCAACCGAAAGACGGTTGCGACAGCTTGGCGACTCCGCTGGGGACCCAGGTAAGTGAGTCAGGCTAAGGTAATTTCCAGCTGTCTTTTTTAATGAAAAGGTAAGTTTAAATTTTAAGGTAACATTTCGATCCTTATTACTTACTTTTGATTATATTTTCAAGTAAATAGTTGTACTGACCGTTTTTTAATGATTTCAGCCCTTAAAGATTTTTCATCCAAAGGCTCTATACCCGAGCTCCGAACCCGTCTTAAGTGGGGGTGAAAGCGACGTCTTCGTGTGAATTTATTCACCGTATGGGCCTAGCAAGTAGCCTTCGGGATTCATATACCTTATGCCTTTGTGTGAATTTATTCTCCGTATGGGCATAAGGGAATGTGTCCTCTTGAGTTTAACTTAGTCCACACAAGCCTGTGATGGGTTTCGGACTAAAGGTCTGGTCGGTCCAAGGGGGCGCCAGCAAGGAGAACTCGAGTACCATTTTTAGAACCCAAACCGGGATGCTTTGAATAAATAGAGCCTACCCCAAAACCACATTCCAAAACCTAGGACATTTCTTTCCTAACCTTTTTTTTTATGTTTTTTTCATTTACCATTTATTTTTGTTTATTTTTATCTATTTCTATTTTACTAACCTTTTTGCCTTTGTGTTTGTTTTTAGCATTTGCATCATATCAAAAGGCCATTGATCCCTAAAAAGGTGTTTATTAAAACTCAAATAATCTAAATTTATGGACAAAGGTGTCGTAATACAAGAGATTGAAAACGCTGAGGCACGACTATGGTCCGAGAAGACTCAAAGTGAAAAGGGAGACAGTCTTCAAGGAAGCTATGTGTCAGAGTTGGTTTGCTATACCCCTATCAGCCTAAAACAAAACAATGTACAAGAGCTTCGAGATATCTGGGATAGTTGGAAGAATGATCGGAGACAGAAGTTCAGCCAACGGTACGGTGACATTGCACTCTTGCTTCATGTTAAAACTGATGAGCCTTTAATCAGAGCCATGGTCCAATTCTGGAACCCGGGATATAGTTGCTTCACTTTTAACCAAGAGGACATGGTGCCTACCATCGAAGAATACACTACACTGCTGCATTGTGAAAGCATCAAGCTTGAGCGAGCCTACATTAAACACATCAAAAGCCAGCCCTTCAAGAATGCACTGGACAAAGTTGCAGGAGTAGATGAGAAATGGGTAATCGATCGGACTCAGCGTAGAGGCAGTGGAGAAGGAATTGAATGGATCCACATAAAGCAACTAATGAAAAACCACCCTGATGAGTGGAAGGCTATAGACCTTTTTGCACTGGGTCTGTACGGTTTGATTATCTTTCCGAAAGCTTTGGGGTGCATTGACGCTGCCGTGGTGGAACTATTTGAGCAACTTTCTAAACGAGTTAACCCAGCACCAGCCATCTTGGCCGAGACCTTTCGGTCGCTCAACCATTGCCGAAGAACTGGCGGAGGAAGATTTACCGGGTGTATTCAACTCCTTCAGGTCTGGATTCACAGCCACTTCTGGAAGACTAACGGGGTTGCCTACCGCCGTTTCAGCACCACCTATTCACCTCTTAGTGAATTTATTACCTTGAAATGGCATGAAGGCGCTTCGAAAGAAAAATGGATGAAGGTCTTTACGCATCTTCAAGACCGAGATATCGTCTGGAGAGCCCCTTGGTTATTCCTCAGTGATGTTCTTTTTCGATGTGGTGACTCCGACACTGTGACCTTACTTGGACTTTGGGGAGCAGTCGGGTATGCTCCGCTATTAGCACTTAGACAATATGGAGCACGTCAGTTTGTCCCGGTAATATGCGGGTTAGCTAGGTCAGAGTTTGAGTATCACGGCGATAGCTATAAGAAGATGGTCAAAGAAGCAGCCGATTCGTGGAGGAAAGTATTCCGGATGGATGTTGTAGCTGCCAGAAGCATGCTCACTCCGGATTATGTGGAGTGGCGAAGATTGAGAAAGAATGACAATATCCCGGTGCCAGACTGTGATGACACCCGGACCATGGAAGAACATCTCAGGCATGTCCCTTCTGAACTCGAGATAACCAAGACCGAGTTTGAGGCCGTAAATAATGAGCTGAAGCAAAGAATAAAGGAACTTGAAGCTGAACGTTATCAGTGGAAGCTTGATGCTGACTCTCAGAAAGATCGGGCAGAAAAACTGGAAAGAGAACAAAAAAGAGTCCGTTTTGAGCTCGAAGACTTGAGAAAGGGGTATCAAGATAAGGTCAAGGATAACTCCAAATTAAAGGTAACCTCCGAATACTGGAAAGACGAAGCTCATAGCCTGAAAAGGAAGTTTGAGGGGCCTGATGAGAAAGCTTGGAAGGAACAGATGAAGACTGCCCAAAGACGCTTGGCAGATAGTCAATATCAGAACCAGCGCTTGAGAGTTCGGGTAGCTGACTTAGAGAAACAACACGAGAAAGATGGCAAGACAATAGCTGAGTTAGAAGCTATTGTAGATGGGTTCAAGAGGCAAGCAAACGAACTTTAGATGGTGCCCTTCGACGGAGGATTACAATGGCGTTTCCGTTGGGAACAAGCACAGCGAAGGGTGAGGGCCCGAGACGCAACCATCCGAGATTTCCTGGATCAAGTGCAAAAAGCAGCTCGTCATCTTCACGGCCTAGCAAGGGAAACTGGTGTGGTTCGACAAGGCATTCAACCAGTGACAGATGAAGGCAGAAGACTTGTCAACCTACTCGAAGCTGTTCGGGATCTAGAGGACTTAGTCCGAATGTACCTTTAATATGTTTTTATGTCTCTTAAAAGATAAGACATTTTTGTCTGAACAAGGGTTATTTATAATAATGAACACTTTTCTGGATCAATGCCTCCAATTGCATACATCATGCATTGCATTTCTTGCATTTTATATTTCATGTCTGTTATTTTATATTTTTCCATGTTTTTACATTCGTATTAACTAACAGAACATGTCTCAGACACCGAGCTTACCACCGCAAGCATCAGATACACATCACCCGCACAATACTCGAGCAAAAAAGAGACAAATGGAAGCCAGAATGGAGAAGATCGAAGAACACATGGCAAGACTTCAAAAGGAACTAGAAGATAAGATGGCTCAGAACAGTGAAAGTACTCTTGAGTCCATCAAGAAAAATCAGGAGTCCTTGGTCGACCAAATCGTAGCCAAGTTGTCAGGTCTACAGCAAGCTAGTGCATCAGGGGGCATCTCTTCCGAGGGGGTGGCCATACCACCAACCCCGCAAGTGGTTCTCTCACCCGGAATATTACCCGGGGACGCATCTGCTACTAAAGGGAAAGCATCACTACCCGGGGACTCATTCGCTACCAAAGCGAAAGTTGCACCTGCTGTGAAGATACAAACTTCTACAATCATCCCTGATGATCATCCGAATGATTATAATGTCCCAGACTTTGACGAGGAAGATAAAGCCAAAAAAATGGAAGAAATGATAAAAATATTAGAAGATCAAATAAAGATGGTCCAGGGAGACCATGATTATTATGGAGTGGACGCAATGGAGCTGAGCCTAGTTCCAGACCTGGTGCTTCCACCAAAGTTTAAAGTTCTGGAGTTTGAGAAGTTCGACGGGAACAGTTGCCCTTCAGCCCATATCACTATGTTCTGTCGAAAGATGACAGGATATGGCGGGAATGACCAACTCCTGATCAATTGTTTTCAGGAGAGCCTGTCCGGTTCAGCTATTCGGTGGTACAACCAGCTTAGCCGAACTCATATCAAGACGTGGAAAGACTTAGCCAAGTCTTTCTTGGAGCAGTATAAGCATATCAACGATATGAGACCAGACCGGGTCATGTTACAAAGCCTAGAGAAGAAACACAATGAGAGTTTCCGACAGTACGCACAGAGATTAAGGGATTTATCTGTGCAAGTTCATCCACCTTTGGATGAAAAGGAAACTAGAAAGTTGTTTGTACAGACCCTGAGGGCACCTTACTTCGGGCATTTGGTAGCAATCACGTCGGGGAGTTTTTCAGATTTAGTCATGGCCGGCGAAATGATCGAGTTGGCCATTAAACAAGGAAAGATTGAGGGAGGAGACTCCAGTAAAAAGCCTCCCACGAAAAACAAGGAGCGAGAGATCAACAATGTGAACACCTACAATGTCAGCAAAGGGGTTACGATCTCAAGCTCAAATTCCACAGCAGCTGTACCATCCGGTACTTCTAGACAGAACCAGAGAGAACCAAGAAGAGAAAGGGAAAGGGAACAGTTTGACCCCATTCCCATGACGTATAAAGAATTATACCAACAGCTCTTCGACACTCATGCAGTGTCGCCTTATCCTATGAATCCAATAAATCCCCCCTACCCGAAATGGTATGACGAGAGCGCTCACTGCGAGTACCATGGTGGTGTGCAGGGGCATTCGATTGAAAGTTGTCTCGCATTCAAGAGACTTGTGCAACGAATGAGAAACAAGAATTGGATCACTTTCAACTCCGGAGCACCAAACGTCGCCCAGAATCCCTTGCCCAATCATCAGGAGACAGGAATCAATGCCATTACTACTGAAGGGGGAAGGAGAATTAAATTAAGTGTTTCGGAAATTAAATCTCCTTTGGCTTGGGTATGGAGCCAAATGGTAAAGGCAGGATTTCTTGCACCATATTCAGATACGATAGAAAACAAAGATGGTAACCATTGTTGTTACCACAACAAAGAAGGGCATAAAGTGCAAGATTGCCCAGAGTTCAGATTGTTAGTCCAGCTCATGATGGATCGAAAGGAGTTGGAATTTTACGAAGAAATTCAAGATTCTTGGGAAGCAGATGTTTGTGCCACCGGAGAATCATCAGATAGAAAATTTGGTAGGGGTAGTCCTTTGATAATTACCCCTAAGGCAAGCATGACAGTGACAACACCAGCCAAGGTGGTAATCTCCGCACCGCGGCCTTTTCAATATAAGGACAATCGGCAAGTGCCATGGAAGTACGAATGTCAGGTGAGTAATTCCGGAGGAGGTAATAGTAAAGTGGGGCAAAGACCACTGGAGCCATTCAAAGAAGATGTGCTAGTCGTCAATGAACCTATAAAGGAGGAAGAAGCTAAAGAGTTCCTCAAGATCTTGAAGCACAGCGAGTACAACATTGTAGAACAGCTCCACAACTTACCTACACGTACTTCAATGCTAGCACTATTTTTAAGCTCGGAAGCACACCGAGAAGCGTTGTTGAATGTCCTTAATCAAACGTTCGTGCCACAAGACATACCCGTCAGCAAGATGGATCGACTGGTAAACAATATTCAAGCTGATAATCTCATCTCGTTTTCAGATGATGAGATTCCATCAGGAGGAAGAGGCCGAACGAAGGCGTTACACATTACTACCTACTGTAAGGGGCACGCTTTACCAAGTGTCTTAATCGATAATGGTTCAGCCTTGAACGTGATGCCTTTGATTACATTGAAGAGGCTACCAATAGATACCTCTCATATGAGAGCTTGTCAGAATGTGGTCCGAGCATTTGATGGGACCAAAAGAGAGGTAATCGGAAAGATTGAGATACCATTGACCGTTGGACCAGCCACCTATGATGTTGAGTTCCTTGTGATGGATATCATGCCGTCCTATAGCTGTCTTTTGGGAATGCCGTGGATTCATCAAGCAGGTGCAATACCCTCCACGTTGCACCAGAAAGTTAAATTTGTCATTGATGGGGCCTTAGTAATTATCAACGCTGAGGAAGATATCGTGGCAAGCGTGACCACGGAGGCTCCATACATCGAAGTAGACGAGGAAGCGGTAGAATGTTCGTTCCGCTCCTTGGAATTTGTGAATGCCACATTCGTGGCAGAAGGAAAGAGGATCCCAAGACCTCGACTCTCCAAGTGCACAAGGATGGAGATCAAGCAAACCCTAGGCCGAGGCGCCAGAACCGGGAGAGGTTTTGGGAAATATTTGCAAGGGATGATCAATCCTGTCATTCCTATCTCAAAATTAGACCAATTTGGGCTCGGTTTTCAGCCCAGTTATCATGAAAAGAGAAAGGAGATCCAAAAGAACCGGGAGAGAAGATTGGCTAGATTGACTGGGAACGAATTTCAAAGGAAGCCCATGACATTCCCGCCGCTTTTCAGAACATTCAAGTCAGGTGGTTATGTGTTTGAGACCACCACATCCGAGTTAGAAATGGCTCTGGAAGATCTGAACGTTAATGCCATGACCACAGAAGATGTTGACAACGGAGATAGATCCGGGATATGCCTTCTGCCACATGGGTTCGTGCCTAGCAGTTGGTCGGTGGAAGAACTACCTGTGGTTTACAAGAATCTTTCAGAGTAATATTCGAACTATCCCTATTTGCCTATACCCGGGGCCATAGGTGATCTTTTGTAAGGGTGAATAAATATTTTGTTTAAGTTTAATAAAAGATGCATTTTTCTTTTCCATGGCAAACAAACTTTTCTTTTATTTTTGAATTCATTCTCTGTCTCCTTCATTCCAGTACTTCATTTCCAGTTACTCTCAAAGTTAGTTCTTGACCGTTCCGTGTGGGATATTATCCTCTCACACATGCACATTTTCCTCCTTTTAGGTTCCCAGATAACGATAATGGGGGCACTAATGATCCTGATCCGGAGGTGGATTTTGAATCAACCATTTGTCTTGGGGAATTTGAAGAATGCGATAATGAAGAAGAATACAACTTGCCTACCGAATTGTTGAGAATGATAGAAAAAGAAGAAAAGCAAATACTGCCACATGAGGAGGCGATCGAAATATTAAATTTGGGCACTGAGGAAGATCGAAAGGAGGTTAAAATCGGTACAACTCTTTCGACTGAAGCAAGAAAAAACCTGATAGCCTTACTTCAGGAGTACGAAGATGTGTTTGCTTGGTCGTATCAAGACATGCCGGGACTAGACACAGATATGGTAGTTCACAAACTGCCAATCAAACCAGAATTCAAACCGGTGCAGCAAAAACTGAGAAGAATGCGACTAGAAATGCTCCTTAAGATCAAGGAAGAAGTCAAGAAGCAATTTGATGCCGGTTTTCTCCAAGTGGCCAAATACCCTGAGTGGGTGGCCAACATAGTGCCTGTGCCAAAGAAGGACGGGAAAGTACGCATGTGTGTCGATTACCGGGACCTTAATAAGGCCAGTCCCAAGGACAACTTTCCTCTGCCACACATAGACACTCTGGTGGACAATACGGCCGGGAACGCCTACTTTTCATTCATGGATGGATTTTCGGGGTACAATCAGATCAAGATGCATCCCGAAGACATGGAGAAGACCACTTTCGTCACAATGTGGGGAACTTTCTGTTACAAAGTGATGCCTTTCGGATTAAAGAATGCTGGGGCAACATATCAGAGAGCTATGGTGACCCTGTTCCACGATATGATGCACAAAGAAATCGAGGTTTATGTCGACGACATGATTGTCAAGGCACAGACCGAGAGTGAACATGTCAAGAATCTGAGGAAGCTCTTCCAGAGATTGAGAAAGTTCCAACTGAGACTAAATCCTAGCAAGTGTACCTTCGGGGTAACATCTGGAAAACTACTAGGCTTTATAGTCAGCAGGAGAGGCATACAGGTCGATCCTGATAAGGTTAAGGCTATCCAGAATCTACCTCCACCACGAACCCAAAAAGAAGTCCGAGGTTTTCTGGGCAGACTAAACTACATAGCTCGGTTCATCTCTCAGTTAACCGATAAATGTGACCCCATCTTTCGTCTCCTCCGAAAGAATAGCCCTGGAGCATGGGACAAAAACTGTCAGACTGCATTTGAGAAGGTAAAAGAGTACTTGTCTCACACTCCTGTCCTGATGTCCCCTATCCCAGGAAAACCTCTGTTTTTGTATCTCTCCATATTTGAGAACTCCATGGGGTGTGTTCTGGGTCAACACGATGAGTCTGGGAAGAAGGAAAGAGCCATCTACTACTTAAGCAAGAAGTTCACTGATTGCGAGGTCCGATATCCTCCTATTGAGAAGGTTTGTTGTGCCCTGATATGGGCTACAAAAAGACTTCGACAATACATGTTGTATCACACCACTTGCCTGATTTCCAAGTTAGACCCACTAAAATATATGATGGGTGTACCTGCTCTATCCGGAAGGTTAGCCCGATGGCAGATGCTTTTGTCTGAATTTGACATCGAATACGTGAGCCAAAAAGCGGTAAAAGGCAGCGCCATATCCGATTTTTTGGCAAGCAGAACTGATGAGAGCTATGAGCCGCTGGACTTTGATTTCCCAGACGAGGACTTAATGGCCATATCTTTAGAGGAAGCAAGCATTTCAACGGATGGTTTCTGGAGAATGCACTTCGATGGGGCATCAAACGCACTAGGACATGGCATCGGGGCAATTCTAGTCTCCCCAGAAGGGAGTCACTACCCATTTACCAGCAGACTGAACTTTGATTGTACCAATAACATGGCAGAATATGAAGCATGTGTCTTGGGAATTCGGGCTGCACTGGGGCAAAATATAAAGACTTTACGGGTGTATGGAGACTCAGCCTTAGTAATCTATCAGCTCCGATGAGAGTGGGAAACCAAGGATATAAAGCTGTTAGAGTACCGAAAACTAGTGTTGGATCTGCTCGAAGAGTTCGATGAAGTCACCTTCCACTACGTGCCTAGAGAAGAAAATCAAATGGCTGACGCTCTAGCTACCTTGGCAGCCACGTTCAAGGCTGGCGGGGAGTCTGAAATGATGCCAATTAACATGCAGTCGTATGAGTACCCAGCTCATTGTTACCAAATTGAAGAAGCAAAAGACACTAAGCCTTGGTACTACGACATTCTGCAGTATATCAAGCATCGGAGTTATCCAGAAAAAACCACTGAAATCGAGAAGAGAACCCTTAGAAGGTTGGCAGCTGGATATGTCCTTGACAGAGAGGCTTTATACAAGAAAAGCCATAACCAAGTTCTGTTAAGGTGCGTCGATGCTGAAGAGGCAAAAATGATAGTGGAAGAAGTACATGATGGGGTTTGTGGAGCACATGCAAATGGGCATATGATGTCAAGACAAATAATGAGATGCGGATATTTTTGGTCCACACTGGAAAGTGATTGCATCAACTATGCTAGGAGATGTCATAAATGTCAGATTTATGGAGACAAGATAAATGTTCCACCCCATCCACTTCATGTAATGACGTCACCATGGCCTTTTTCCGTGTGGGGCATGGACGTTATCGGGCAAATCCATCCGAAGGCTTCGAATGGTCACCGTTTCATTCTCGTAGCAATTGATTATTTCACGAAATGGGTAGAGGCCGCGTCATACGCCAGTGTCACTCAATCCACTATTTGCAAGTTTCTGAAGAAAGAAATTATATGTCGGTATGGTCTACCTGAAAGGATTATCACCGATAACGCAACAAACTTGAACAACAAGATGATGAGTGCTGCTTGCGAACAGTTCAACATAAAACATCACAA
The DNA here is from genome assembly GCF_006381635.1 of Hibiscus syriacus. NCBI lineage: Eukaryota > Viridiplantae > Streptophyta > Magnoliopsida > Malvales > Malvaceae > Hibiscus > Hibiscus syriacus. Next base: position 3,308,862 of record NW_024062956.1, read on the forward strand.
TTCCACTGTTTAAAGACCAAAGATGAACGGAGCAGTAGAAGCAGTAAACAAAAATATTAAGAAGATAGTGGAGAAAACAACTGAAACCTACAAAGACTGGCATGAGAAGTTGCCTTTTGCTTTGTTCGCTTATCGAACCTCGGTACGTACATCGACTGGGGCAACTCCATTTTCACTAGCCTATGGAATGGAAGCAGTGCTACCCATTGAAGTCGAGATTCCATCTCTCAGGGTCTTTTCAGAAGTCAAACTAGATGATGCAGAGTGGGCACAATCCAGATATGATCAGCTTAATCTGATAGATGAAAAAAGACTGAAAGCCATTCATCATGGTCAAATCTATCAGAAACGAATGATCCGAGCACACGACAAAAAGGTGCCCCCGAGAATATTCCGTGAAGGGGATCTAGTGCTAAAAAGAATTTGGCCAGTCCAGAAAGATTTCCGAGGAAAATGGACGCCAAATTGGGAAGGACCTTATGTCGTGAAGAAGGCTTTCTCCGGAGGAGCCCTTATCCTGGCTGAAATGGACGGACCTGAGCTGCCACATCCCATTAACTCGGACGCAGTCAAGAAATACTTCGCTTAGGATGAAAACCCGAGAGGGCGTCCTAAGTTGAAAAAAAAAAAAACGTTTAGGGTGAAAACCCGAAAGGGCACCCTAAATTGAAAAAAGAAAAAAGAGGGAAAAATAAGAGAAAATAAGGTGAGTTCAAGATGAAAACCCGCAAAGGGCGTCTTGCAACTAAGGATGGGTCCAAGTTGAAAACCCGGAAAGGGCGATTTGGATATCAACGGTGGAAACATCCTGGCACATGAATCTTCTACGAACTCAACAAATCGGAGAAATGTTGCACCCTCCCAAACGTTGTCGCATTTTCAAAGATCCTTTGGCAAAGGCTGCATTCAAAGTCACCAAACGGCTTTTCAACTCAGAAGTGCCCACGTTATCGAGATCTAAGACATTCATTTACACATCATTGTGTATTCGTTTTCTAGAATGTTTGCCATGTATTATTTGTTCTTCTCCTCCCTTATGAATAAAGACCATCTTTCCTCCAATACCTTTTGAGCATCTTGAATTAGATTTAAACCTAATGGTTTATTTATTTTTATTAAAGATAATCGCATATTGCTGTACAAAGATTCATTGAAAAATACAGGTACCCAGAAGCCGATCAAGGCTCATGCACATGCTTGAGATGGTTGAGGAGCATCTTCAAAAAAAAAATCATCAAACATTTGAAGAATTTAAGATCAGAGATCGGAACTTCAAGCTCAAGAGTCAACAACGACAGGCCGCCGGAGATCGAGATTACTCTCCAGAGCTCAGAATAACATATGTTGCATATGCATTTTAGGCATACCTAAGAGCATGACATCCATAACATCACATATATGCATATCTTTGCAGGTTTTACCCAGAGCCAATTTCAACTTCATAACGAAGGATATTGGACTCCAGACAACGTAAGTTCAACTTCACGACGAAGGGACCGCTGGTTGTCAACAAACATTTCTCAATTTCAGAGCCAATTTCAACTTCACAACGAAGGATATTGGACTCTAGACAACGTAAGTTCAACTTCACGACGAAGGGACCGCTGGTTGTCAACAAACATTTCTCAATTTCAGAGCCAATTTCAACTTCACAACGAAGGATATTGGACTCCAGACAACGTAAGTTCAACTTCACGACGAAGGGACCGCTGGTTGTCAACAAACATTTCTCAATTTCAGAGCCAATTTCAACTTCACAACGAAGGATATTGGACTCCAGACAACGTAAGTTCAACTTCACGACGAAGGGACCGCTGGTTGTCAACAAACATTCTCAATTTCAGAGCCAATTTCAACTTCATAACGAAGGATATTGGACTCCAGACAACGTAAGTTCAACTTCACGACGAAGGGACCGCTGGTTGTCAACAAACATTTCTCAATTTCAGAGCCAATTTCGACTTCACAACGAGGGATATTGGACTCCAGACAACGCAAGTTCAACTTCACGACGAAGGGACCGCTGGTTGTCAACAAACATTTCTCAATTTCAGAGCCAATTTCAACTTCACAACGAAGGATATTGGACTCGAAACAACACAATTTGCTCGAGAGTAGATTTCAACTCCACGACGGAGGATATCTAACTCGAAGCCAAACTTCACAACGAATGACTCATACTCAGAATCTTCCAGTTTTGACTCAACCTCACGACAAGGGAATCATTTCATGATCAAGAATAGTTGATGTGGACGAAATTTGTGTCTTTTAATCTTTGCTCTATTTTCATTGCACGATAATGAACAAAGAGGGGCAACTGAAGACACTTAAATTCGTCCATCATAATACATACATATATATAATATTATATTATGTTATAAGTTATAATATATATATATAGTTTATTTATATTCTTTTTTCTCCTGTTACAGGCCCAACAGTAATGGCCCAAATCCCACATGACCCAAGTGACCCAGCTGCCCAAACCAGTATGGATTAGGGTTTGTGTAAACCCTAATCTCTCAACCTCTCATCCAGCCGCCAACAATGGTGACCGTTGGATCTAGATGAGATCCAACGGTCCACAGCAAATGGTATCCAAGGGTTGCCCAGAAAACCCTAGCAAGACTCTCGCCCCAGCGCCGCAATACCCGGTCGAAGCTCCCTCGCGCAGCACGTCTCCCACATCCGGTTTTCTCGGCATCGTGACCACATAGAACACCCAAGACAAACAACCAAGTCAGAGTCATGGATTGTGACCACAAACAAACCGAGTTTTACTCGGATTAAAACTCTAAAAATAGCCTAGGTTATCACTATAAAGCCATGTAATTAGAAGCTTTTAAAAAAAAAATCACTACGAACTTGGAAAGAAAGTCATACGAAATATTGATATCAAGCAGTTTCGAAGCCTTTTGTAATACTTTCGAAAAGGAAATAAGAAGAAGGTAGCATCTTTTACCTCTGTTCACTCGTCTTTCACTGTTGCATGTTGAGTGTTGCTTGAGATTTGACTTCAAAACCACACAAATAACAAAAAAACGTTTTGGCCGATGAACGAAGTGAGGCTTTTATTTTCGAAACCTATTTCCCAGATCTGCGTTTTTTAAGGCGATTTTCGAAGATCTACTGGGATTTTTGGGTTGTGGGAAGAGAACGGATTTTAAAGAAACAGGTTTCATGGTGGACCATCGCCGATGAGCGGCGGCGAGGCGGTGGCCACCATTCTCAGGCCACGGTGGCCTGTTCTTGAAACTCAAGAACAAAACCAGAGAAAAGGGAGAGAAGAAGAGAGGGTTCGGCGAGAGAGATTAGAATGAAGGTTTAATTTTTTTTTTCTTAAACACTTATATTAACCAGTTAAACCGCGTGTATACCCGACCCAATCTCCTGATCTGCGCATGTTTACGAAGTAAAGGGTAAACTACCCTTTTGGTCCCTCGCTGCTTTTAAAGAATTATTTTGACCCCGAATTTGCTTTTGAATTGGTCTCTAATTCTGATTTTCTTTCAATTTAGCCACTTAACTTGTTTTTGATGCAATTTAATACTTATACTAACCTTTTTTATTCATTCCATATCATGTAATTATATATGTATATATACGTATTTTCTATATATTTCATCTATATACTTAGTGTTAATACATATATATTATTTTAATTAACTTTTTGGTCATTTCTTTATCTAGCTACTACATCTTATAATTTTATACGTTATATATGTATTTTTTTTATTATTTACCAACCTTACTCATTTTATCTTATAATTATATTTCTATTAACATTTTTTTTTGTATTTATGTATGTGTATACATATATATATATATATATATATATATATATATATATTCATTTTACCTATTATTGATATTTTTCCTTTTTAATACTTTAATATATATATTTCTCGTTTCATTCATTAATTATTTATTCCATTTTTATTTATTTTCCCCTTTTATTTTTTACTATTATTATTATTTATTTATTTATGCTATTATATTATATTTTTTATTATTATATACGTATATGTATTACTCATTTTTTTTACCTTTTATTTTTATATATCTTTTATGTATTTTTTATACTCTACATATATATATATATATATATATATATATATATATTATTTATTATTTTCATCATTATTATTTCATTACTATTTTTACTATTATAACTGTTATTTTTATTATATGTATATTACGCATATTTTTTTTTCTTTTTATTTCATTTTCATTGTTTTATATTTTATTTTATTATGTGTATTTTTTTATCCATTTATATTTTTCTTCTTTTTCTTTATTTGTATTTTCGTTTTTTTCCTTTGCATATTTTATTTTATATTTAGTCATATTTCATTCTTTCTTTTTTTTTTGTATACATTGTTTTTTTATATTATTTCGTTTGTTCGCCTTATTTTTCTATTTTATTACTTTCATTACCTAACCCTTTCCTTGGCTTTTTGAGAGAACTTCAAACAATCAGTGGTAAGCAATTTGGATCAATATTTTACCTTGTAATTTAACTTTCAATTTCCTTAATTAAAGACAACTGGAAATTACACAGTACCGAAAGGGCAGTTCAAGGGTGCTAGCCCTTCCTTGACTGTAACCGACTCCCGAATCCGACACATCTCTGATAAGACGCAGATCAGGTAAGAAATAGGGTATCCGATCAACCCATTTATTTTTAAATAAATGATCGGTGGCGACTCCAATCTACATTTTCCTAAGTCGAAGCCCAATTCCGGGGCCCAACCGAAAGACGGTTGCGACACTATATAAGCTCACACTGACCCAAGATTACTAAAGAAAATGACAATAAAGAATAAGTTAGTGTTTTTTTTAATATTTATTATCTTTTAGTTGTATTGAAAGTATTTTCTTAACAAATTGAATTGTTTGACAAAATTTAATTATTTTTTTATGATTTATTAATATAATATTAAATTAATTATTCAAAGTAATAGAATATACTTTAATTCTATAGGGAATTATTTTTTTAATTTTCATTTAGGGCCCCGAGAATACCCTAGACGGCTCTGACCACGTGGCACCTATAAATTAGTGGATATCTGAAAGTAGAACCTGTAAATAAGTCAGTTTAATGTCTGTTGTATCAATTCGCTGTCAAATGTTCTATTTAGCAAAGAAAATACTAAACAGACTGAATTGTTGTCTTACTAATGATATGTATCGAGCGGTACAATCCTATTCTGGAATATAAGATTGGAGAGCGTTGAGTGATTGGTATTCCGATTCTAGTTTCTGTATAGACTTTAACCTATAGAGTTGTGGTCGTGTTTTTTATTATGTTGCAGTTATCGTAATTGTAGATATAATAAATGTTATTATTTGTAATACGAATATGACGTTAATGCAATAATGGTTTTGGACTATTCCAAAGCCATTATATAATAGCCTATGTTCCAATAACCAAGTGTTATTTAAATTTCTAACAGATGTACTACTGGGATGGTATAACAGATATGATTCTCTTAAATTAGTGACATGAGTTGAAACAATACATTTTGCTTTCCGCATCTGTATAACTATAAGCAGCCCAAACTTGGTTAATACGATTGCATCAGAGAACATACCACAGCCTGAGCCCAATTTCTTAGCTTAGTCTTCACTTGTTGTGGATTATTCCCTGAAAGCAATTAGGTAAATTACAGTTGAGTTCAAGAAACCAACAACAAAAGCTCTTATCTAATCTGTGCCAATTGAAAAGTATGAGATTTTTGGATCCCACATGAAAAAGATATGAGCTTTCTTGTAGGGTTTTTATGGAACTAGGTTCTCTCACCCTAATAGTTAGCTTTTCAGTGTCATTAAGGGGAGTAAAATATTTTAGGGTAAACTATATATTTATTCGTTCACTTATTCCTACAATTTTGTTTCAGTCATCTAATTATTTTTTTCTTTTAAAATCATACCTAATGTAACGTTTTGGTTCTGTTTAGGTCACCCGTTGTTAAAAAATTAATGATGATACTGAAGTGTCACCATATATTGTCACGTTGTCATTGAAAAAAATATATAAAAATTGTTACATTAGTAGCTCTTTTTATTTTGTAACGACGGTGACTAAAACAGAATGAATAATGCCAAAATTTGGCTCCCAATATTTACAAAAATGGTCATTTTTGTTCTAATTTTTTGAGCATTTTGGCCCTCGATATTTCATTTGTGATAAAAAAAAACTCATATTTTGGAGCGTTAACTGTTTATTAATTAACGATTTCTATCCATAGAGGGTCTTTTTGCCCCAAAATGAAATAATGGGGTCAAATGATCATTTTAGTAAATATGAGGGTTATTTTTTGACAATAACAAAATAAAATTAAAACATAACGATATATATGATTTTGAAAAATAAAAAGTTGGATGACCAGAACAAAACCACGAAAATAAATGGGTAACTAAATACGTAGTTTACCCAACATTCTAAGTATTGTATATTTGGGGGGTATTACAAAGGCATAGACATAAATATGAAAGGTTTGAATCGTATTGGAATCAAAATCCTATACGTGGACTGCAAATTTTCCAATCAGCTGGCTCACTTACAGATCTGTCAAAAGACGATGATCTGCCACCAAGTGAAGAAGTAGATGAAGAACGTCCGCTTTCAGGTGGACTAGGCGAAAGCTGACGGTTTACGGCGAAATAAAGGTCCAAAGCAGGCAACGTGATGCACAGTTTCTGACCATCTTCTTCGTTGAATCCAAATCCAAGCTCAATGCAACCTCTAAGTTCATGCAAATCATCATCAGTCAACCCATTTTTCCCTCTCTGCTGACGAAGAATCTGGCGCCGCCTTCTCTCCCAAGCCATCTCCCGAGACGTTTCGCCCAGCGACAACTGCTTTGACAAATACCTCCAGTTTTTCATCAATGGCGGAGGCACCAATGGCATCCGTTGCAACTCTTCCGTTTCAAACTCGCATAATGACGATATTGATGTTGTCCCCATCTTCATCCGCTCTACATCCTTCACCATGTCTTTAAAGCTTCTTCTTGTTTATTGTCCGCAATGGAACGGAAAAACGGAAGCTTTTAACGCCATATGCAAGCCGCCGGCAGCTAAACTAAAACCTGAGGCGGCCATGCAATGGTTTTGAAATGGATGCTGTAATGGAGTGAGCTATATATTTGGTGGAAACTGTAATGATGATTTGGAAGGATGGTGAAACAAAGATTTGGCATTAGTTAGGATGATTCCACCGTCCATCTGTATCTGTTAAGTCTAAAGCCTTCTCGATTTGGTGGATCATGTCGGCTAAGAAAACCAGAAACCATTTGAACTAAACAAAACGATTCGAATCTTCCTTAACCCTCTTAAAATGATAAATTTATGATTTAGGTCTTTCAAATTTGTAAAACTTTAAATTAATAAAATAATATGTTAGCTCGATCAATCAAATGAAAATAATCAAGAGGGTGTGAAATGACTTTTAAAATATTTGGTGGAAACTTTATTAAAAGTAAAACAATTGATTTAGATTGGTTAGATTTTATTAACCAAAGTCTACACCTACTATCTTACTTTTCTACTACTAAAGATTTCTCAGTTCACTGACTTGAATTGAACCTTTCAAGGATAAGATTTCACATTTACAACACTATTCTTTCAAAGCTTATATAAAAATTTCTCCCATCTCTTCAATGGCTTATATAACACCCTCAACCCATACCCGACCCGAGTACGAGTCTGAAGTGTCACATTGACTTTTCAAACTTTGACATTTAAAGAAAAACAGGGAAATTTTAAACTTTCATTAAAACAAAATACGTTAATTTACATAAAAGAGACAATAAAATATAAAATTGATCAGAGCATTCGTAATTAACAACTTATTACATGCCAAAACTCTATACACAACCAAAATATATACTTTGTCAATTACTTCTGATTTGATCTTTTAGTAGAGATGTTGTCATTGCCACTTCTATTACTGCTCTTCTTGCTTCTTGGTACCTATGTGTAAATCACTTACACGCTAAGTCATAGACTTAGTGAGGCATAATATAAATATATTGATATAACAATGCATTCATGAACATGCATTCTTACCATATGTGACCTCTTAATTTGCATGCATTTGTTACACTATAACATATATGATGGTGACATGCACATATAAAACATATATTCTTATGCTAATTCCACTTTAATTTATCTTTGGATTGCCCATGTACATTATTGAGAACAGATGGTAAGCGAGTACGCTGAGGTTGTGCACAATGCTGTCACCACAGCTCGAATAAAATCCCACTAGGGGCACTGAATATTTTTCCCGAAGGACCACTATATTCCGAAGGACCACTATGTCTCGAAGGACCACTGATAATCCCTCGACTCTTGGCATGCCAATTATACCTACAGCTCTCATATTAAATAACATGAGCTTAATTATAAATACATTTCTCATTTCATATCTCTTTCATCGTTGTCCATGTAAACACATAAGTCACTTCATATGATTATTTTCATTATTTCACATACCTAGAAGGATTCTCTGATAATGACATTTATTCATATAATATCATGTTAAATCATGAATGAAAAATGCATGGAATCACTATAATGTTAACACATATATATGTATTCATGTGCGTGAATATGAAATCATAAATTCACTGCTAAGAGATAGACTTATCGCAAGTCTTATCTCAATTCTATTTCATCTAGGATATACACTCACCTTGGCCTTGCTTGTTTTGACTTGATCCTAATCCTTCGTTTGTTCCGGAACGAAATTACGTTCTATACTAATTAATATATTCTAAACTATCACTCCTTAAGCTAAAAATAAAGTTATTTTCATCTCTTAATGAAGGTATGCATCGATGCACTACACCATGTATCGATGCATCCCTTGACGGGTGCATCGATGCACTATCTATGCATCGGTACATAAATCTCATTCGATGTTTTTATTTTAAGGGGGTGCATCGATGCACTACTTGTGCATCGATACACTGATGGCATTCGATGTTTTTATTTTAAAGGAGTGCATCGATACACTTCATGTGCATCGATACACCTTGAACAATTTATGGGATTTTACCTTTGATGTATCGGTACACATTGAATGTGCATCGATGCACATATCCCAGAAATGTTATTTTAGCACGAAAATCTCTTCATAATCTTCTCAACACTTTATATTTCCCCTCTTTTTATATCCTTAACTTGCATACACCTACTTAAACTAATTAATACCCATTCAATACCTCTTAAACTTAAAAATCCAATCCTCCATATAGATTTCAATAATCTCCCTCAAATTCCAACATGTTCTAAATCTAATTCTAACACTTTGTATGTCTTAATTAAGTCGATGACAAGTCAAATTCAACCTCCGATTCTAAATATGAACTCTATTTCAAGATTTCATTCAAGAACCTTTAATTCTTCCTACACCCTTCATCTTGTTGTTTTAAAGTAAATTAAGCTTTACTTAAACTTAATTATCATCTAAGGATCAAAACCAAACTTAAATTTCAACTAACAATCAGCTTATGAGAAATCTCACATTTGCAACGAGTCTTCACGTTGGGAGAAAAGAAGAGAATAAGAGAACTCTGGAAGCTTATGTATTTCTCTCTTCACTCCACGTGGAAACATATATAACCATAACAATTAAATTATTTCCCTTGTCAATGACTATTTTGTCCTTCTATTCCTCCTTATTTCCAATTTGATCCTACACCACATTTTTCATATAAGTCCTTAATTGTTCAATTATTATACTTTAATCACCAAATTCTAAAACTTTACAATTTAGTCACTAACTCGATATTGAGAATGTTACAAATTTTCCCCCTAAAAAAATTCGTCCTCGAATTTTCGTTACGTGAAGAGATGGGGGTACTGAATCCTCATGTCCTCTTCACGTTCCCACATTGCTTTCTCTATCTTGTGATTTCTCCACAAGACTTTAACTAATGGAATAGTCTTGTTTCTTAACTGCTTAACTTCATGAGTTAAGATCTGAACCAATTCTACCTCATACGTTAGATCTGGCTGAATCTTGATCTCTTATGGAGTCACAATATGAGAGGGATCAGATCGATACTTTCGAAGCATTGAGACATGAAAGACATCATGAATTTTCTCCATTTCAGGTGGCAACTCTAATTGATATGCCACTGATCCAACTATTTTTACTATCTTGTAAGGTCCAATGAACCGAGGATTCAACTTTCCTCTTCGACCAAACCTCAAAACCTTATTCCAAGGAGACACTTTGAGAAACACTTTATCTCTAATTTGATATTCGATCTCTTTTCTTTTTAGATCCACATATGATTTCTGTCTATCAGCTGCTGCTTTGAGATTACTTTGAATTACTTGAACTTTTTCTTCCACTTCCTGGATCAACTCAGGACCAAGAATTTCTTTGTCTTTAAGGTCGAATCAATTTAGGGGCGTACAACATCTTCTTCCATAAAGAGCTTCATAAGGTCCCATCGGTTTGAGGATGAAATGTTGTACTAAAGTTCAATCGAGTTCCTAACGCTTTATGTAATGATTTCCAAAATCGTGAAGTAAATCTAGGATCTCGATCCGAAACAATAGAAACAGGTACACCATGTAAACGTATAATCTCCCTGATATACAACTCGGCATACTTATCCAAGATAAAGTCAACTCGGGCCGGAATAAAATGAGCTGACTTAGTCAATCTATCTACAATCACCCAGATGGAATCTCTTTTATTCGGAGTCAAAGGTAACCCCGTTACAAAATCCATTGTTACATTCTCCCATTTCCACTGAGGAATAGACATTGGTTGCAATAATCCTAACGGAACCTGATGTTCAACTTTGACTTTCTGACACGTCAAACATTTGGATACAAATTCTGTAATGTCTCTCTTCATTCCAGACCACCAATATCAACTCTTGAGATCCATATACATTTTATTTCCTCTCGGATGCATAGTCAATGGACTACAATGAGCTTCCATTAACAAGTCTTTCTTCAACTCATCATCATATGGAATCATTAGCCTCCCATGATAATATAGGTTCCCATCAGCTTTCATTTCATAATTCGTAACCTCTCCATTCCTTATCTGTTGTAACTTCTTTATACACTTTTCATCTCTAGCTTGCAATTCTTTAATTTGATCTAGCCATGATGGCTTGAGAGTCAATTTTGCACATATGGCACCGTCTCCTCTTAACGATAGTCTGGCATCCACAGCTCGTAAGGCTGCAAACATCTTTCGGCTTAAGGCATCCGCTACCACATTCGCTTTCCTTGGATGAAAATCGATCACTACATCATAATCTTTTAAGAATTCCACCCATCTTCTCTATCTTAAATTTAACTCCTTTTGGGTCATTAAATATTTCAAACTCTTATGATCTGTATACAAATAACATCGTTCACCATACAAGTAGTGACGCCAGATCTTAAGAGCAAATACTACTGCAGCCATCTCTAGATTGTGCGTGGTATAATTCTTTTCATACAGTTTTAGTTGCATCGATGCATACGCTACCACTTTACCCTCTTGCATTAGCACGCATCCCAGGCCATTATGAGATGCATCACTATACACTACGAAGTTCTTGCCAGACTTGGGTTGAATCAACACTGGAGCTTCTGTCAAAATATTCTTTAGCCTTTCAAAAATCTCTTGGAACTCCGGAGTCCACACAAATTTTACCTCTTTCCTCAATAATTTAGTTAGGGGTAATGCTATTATCGAAAAGTTTTTAACAAACCTTCGGTAATAACCAGCTAACCCCAGAAAACTCCAGACTTCTGACACATTCTTTGGAACTTCCCACTCTAAAATGGTTTTAATCTTTTGGGGATCCACTCGAATTCCTTCTACAGAAATCACATGTCCAAGGAACGTCACTTATTTCAACCAGAATTCACATTTGGAGAGTTTGGCATAAAGCTTCTTTTCTCTCAAAATATGTAAAACAATTTTTAAATGTGAACTATACACTTCTTCTGACTTTGAATACACTAAAATATCATCGATGATCACCACTACGAATCGATCCAAGTAGGGTTAAAATATTCTGTTCATAAGATCCATAAAAGTAGTTAGAGCATTTGTAACTCCAAACGTCATTATGATAAACTCATAGTGGTCATATCTCGTTCTAAATGCTGTCTTTAGAATATCTTTATCTTGAATCTTCAATTGATGATAACCAGAACGTAAATCAATTTTTGAAAACACTGAAACTCCCTTTAATTGATCAAATAAATCATCAATTCTAGCGAGAGGACATTTGTTCTTGATGGTCACTTTATTAAGTTGCCTATAATCAATGCAAAGACGCATAGATCCATCATTCTTTTTGATGAACAAAACTGGAGCTCCCCATGGTGAGACACTCGGTTTGATAAACCCTTTGTCCAGTAATTCGTGTAATTGGATCTTTAATTCTTGTAACTCTTTTGGGGCCATTCTGTATGGTGACATGGCAATAGGTGCAGTTCCCGATATTACTTCAATCTGAAATTCTACCTCTCTGTCTAGAGGCAAACCTGATAACTCTGCAGGAAAAACGTCAGAAAACTCTCTGACTATAGGAATTTCTTCAATCCCCTTCTATTTTGCTCTCACATCCAGTACACTAGCAATAACCCCTTGGCATCCCTGTAGCAATAACTTCTTTGCCGACATCACTGATATTACATTAGACAATGGGTTCCATCATTCACTAAATACAATAACTTCTATATCTTTTGAACTTCTCAACGTTACTCTTTTCAGTCTACAGTCAACATTAGCATAGTAACGATATAACCAGTCCATTCCCAATATCACCTCGAATTCGTCAAAAGGTAATTCCATCAGATTAGCAGGGAATTCAATTCTCTGAATCTGTATGGGACACCCTCGACACACCATATTGACTCGAGCACTGTGTCCTAACGTATTAGTCACTATTACCTCAGTGCTAGTATATTCTAACGGAATATTCAATTCTTTCACTAACTTACTACAAATATAAGAATATATAGACCTCGAATCAATCAATACAAACACATTATTATCATATAACTGAAAGATACCTGCTATTATCTCTGGGTCATCTCTATCCTTGCTAGTCTTGAGATTATACACACGAGTTGTAGAACGTATCTCTTGTGGAGTTGATGACTCTGATTGACTTATTCCTCTTCCTCTACATCTTCCTCTATGGGTAACCGAGGCAGACCTCTCTGGTTGAGCAGATTCACCAGCTAACATGGGATAATCTCGAACAAAATGTCCAGTGTCCCCATATTTAAAACAGGCTCCAGAAATAATCCTACATATCCCTGAATGGTTCCTTCCACAATGTGGACATTGTCTGACTTGGCTCGGGTTAGATCTCCCAGCTCCAGATCCCACTGACTGTGTCTATCGACCCCTCATCTAATTTGATCCCCTAGCAGAAGATGTAATTGACTCTGATCTCGCTTAGGGTCAAGAACTCACATCTCTGCCCCTTTTTATGGTGCAACACTCGATGATGCACCCGATCTTTTCGAAGTCTGAACTTGGGAATCTCCGAACCTCTCATTTTGAGCTCTTTCCAGAGCTTTAGCACGGTTCACCACTTCCTGAAACGAGGATAGATTTAACACAATTAACATTTCCTTCAGCCTTGGACGTAAACCTTCTACGAACCAATCATAAACATCCTTTTCTGTAGGAATAAGCTCGACAGCAAAGCGACTCAACTTGTTGAATTCACACTCGTATTCATAAACTGTACGATTTCATTACTTCATATTCATGAACTCTAGTTTCATATGTCGAATAAACTGATCTTCGATATATTTATGCTTAAACTCTTCTAAGAACAAAGATCAAGTTACTTGATCACCGACATTTTCAATGTAACGTTGGTCCACTAAATCCTTGCTTACCCTCGGAGTAAAGAGACTATTCCATCCAGCTTCTCTGGATCGGAACAATGAAGTCCCTCAAGCATGATTTTTACGTCATTAAGCCAAAGGTCCGCAACAATTGGACCTTTTTCGGCTTCACCTCTAAACTCTGGTGCTCCTAAACCCTCCAACTCCTTTGCCAACATTTATTCCTCCTAAACCCTCAGTGCAGGTGAATTACTGCTTTAAGCGGGCCTATCGTCTCCCGCTTCACTTCTAGAGCTACCATGTCTGGACATCTATAAAAATATTTCCACATCGTTCTATCAGCAAAACAACATACTTACTATTATATCATATCAGAAGTTTTCGCTATTTTGTTGACATGTATACCTTATGGGACACTCTAGACTTCGGTTTATGTCGAGAATCGACTAAACCGTAGCTCTGATACCATTAAATATAACACCCCCAACCCGTACCCGATCCAGATACGAGTCTGAAGTATCACATTGACTTTTCAAACTTTGACACTTAAAGAAAAATAAGGAAATTTTAAACTTTCATTAAAACAAAATACGTTAATTTACATAAAAGAGACAACAAAATACAAAATTGATCAGAGCATTCGTAATTAATAACTTATTACATGCCAACACTCTATACACAACCAAAATACCTACTTTGTCAATTATTTCTGATCTGATCTTTTAGTAGTGATGTTGTCCTTGCCACTTCTATTATTGCTCTTCTTACTTCTTGGTACCTACGTGTAAATCACTTACACGTTAAGTCATAAACTTAATGAGGCATAATATAAATATATAGATATAACAATGCAATCATGAACATGCATTCTTACCATATGATCATGACCTCTTAATTTGCATGCATCTGTTACACTATAACATATATGATGGTGACATGCACATATAAAACATATATTTTTATGCTAATTCCACTTTAATTTATCTTTGGATTGCCCATGTACATTATTGAGAACATAAGGTACGCGATTATGCTGAGGTTGTGCATAATGTTGTCACCACAGCTCAAATAAAATCCCACTAGGGGCACTGAATATTTGTCCTAAAGGACCACTATGTCCCGAAAGACCACTATGTCCCGAAGGACTACTATGTCCCGAAGGACCACTGATAATCCCTTGACTCTTGGCATGCCAATTATACCTACAGCTCTCATATTAAATAACATGAGCTTAATTATAAATACATTTCTCATTTCATATCTTTTTCATCATTTTCCATGTAAACACATAAGTCACTTCATATGATCATTTCCATTATTTCACATACCTGGAAGGATTCTCTGATAATGGCATTCATTCATATAATATCATGTTAAATCATGAATGAAAATGCATGGAATCACTATAATGTTAACACATATATATATGTATGCATATGCGTGAATATGGAATCATAAATTCACTGCTAAGAGATAGACTTATCACAAGTCTTATCTCAATTCTATTTCATCTAGGATATACACTCACCTTGGCCTTGCTTGTTTTGACTTGATCCTAATCCTTCGTTTGTTCCGGAACGAAATTACGTTCTATATCTACATAGTAATATATTGATACTAATCAGTATAATAATTAATATATTCTAAACTATCACTCCTTAAGCTAAAAATAAAGTTATTTTCATCTCTTAATGAAGGTATGCATCGATGCACTACACCATGTATCGATGCATCCCTTGACGGGTGCATCGATGCACTATCTATGCATCGGTACATAAATCCCATTCGATGTTTGTATTTTAAGGGGGTGCATTGATGCACTACTTGTGCATCGATACACTGATGGCATTCGATGTTTTTATTTTAAAGGAGTGCATCGATACACTTCATGTGCATCGATACACTTTGAACAATTTCTGGGATTTTACCCTTGATGCATCGGTACATGATGCACATAGCCCAGAAATGTTATTTTAGCACGAAAATATCTTCATAATCTTCTCAACACTTTATATTTCCCCTATTTTTATATCCTTAACTTGTATACACCTACTTAAACTAATTAATACCCATTCAATACCTCTTAAACTTAAAAATCCAATCCTCCACATAGATTTCAAGAATCTCCCTCAATTTCCAACATGTTCTAAATCTAATTCTAACACTTTGTATGTCTTAATTATGTCGATGACAAGTCAAATTCAACCTCCGATTCCAAATATGAACTCTATTTCAATATTTCATTCAAGAACTCCTAATCTTTAATTCTTCCTATACCCTTCATCTTGTTGTTTTAAAGTAAATTAAGCTTTCCTTAAGCTTAATTATCATCTAAGGATCAAAACCAAACTTAAATTTCAACTAACAATCAGCTTATGAGAAATCTCACCTTTGCAATGAGTCTTCACGTTGGGAGAAAAGAAGAGAAGAAGATAACTCTGGAAGCTTATGTATTTCTCTCTTCACTCCACGTGGAAACATATATAACCATAATAATTAAATTATTTCCCTTATCAATGACTATTTTGTCCTTCTATTCCTCCTTCTTTCCAATTTGATCCTACACCACATTTTTCATATAAGTCCTTAATTGTTCAATTATTATACTTTAATCACCAAATTCTGAAACTTTACAATTTAGTCATTAACCCGGTATTGAGAATGTTACAGCTTAAGGTAGAACCACTCTAATTTTTTCAAGGCAAAATTAGAATCTCTCTCTTTTATAAGGTTTGATTTGTGTAAATAAAAGATACATCTCTTAATAAGTGTTTACATATTTAAGTTCACAAAGAATAAAATGAAAAGATATACAACAAAACTATATACAATATGTATAAAAGAATAATAAAAGAATAAATATTGAACCTCTTTTCTCTTGATCTTTAAGCTTGGATAAATATAATAACATCCTATAAATATTCTTAGATTATTTACATAGTAAGGAATGAATTTCTAGCTGTTTATGGTCATTAATATAAATGAGTTATAACTGTTAGGGATGCAAAACAACTATTACCTATAAAGAAAAATAGCTTTTAGAACACAAGAGATTGATCTTTTTCTAAAAGGGATCGATCATTTTTCAAATATTTGACATGTTGTTAGCAAAAATATACATCCCTTTTACAAAGAGGTTAATCATTTTTGACAATGGATCCATCCCTTTTTGTAAAGGGATCGATCATTTTCTACAAGATATCAATCCTTTTGAAAATTGGATTGATCGACTAGTTATTGGAATTAACGGGATCAATCATTTTGCTAAGGGGTCGATCATTTCAGACAAAATTCTTAAGAAACATAAATTTTAAACGCAAAAACAATTGAGTAAATATTTGAAAGTAATAGACTAAATTAGAAATATTTAAAATATATTTTTTAAATTAATTTTAATTTTTTGTTACTTTTGAAAAAATTTAACACATTTAATTAAATTTATTTTTTTATATTTTTATATTAAAATTCAAACTTCAATATAATAATTTGGACATTGAATGCTCATATACCTCTACATATGTGATGCTCAAACTCAAAACTTCAAAAGATAATAACAATCCTTTAAGCACTGATGTCGTCTGATTCCAACATTTGATTGTAACCTAATTTTAAACATGATCCACCTATAATTAATTAAGGTTTTAAGACGTAGAGTTTGGTTTTATGAA
The DNA here is from genome assembly GCF_006381635.1 of Hibiscus syriacus. Lineage (NCBI taxonomy): Eukaryota > Viridiplantae > Streptophyta > Magnoliopsida > Malvales > Malvaceae > Hibiscus > Hibiscus syriacus. The sequence continues at coordinate 3,326,378 of NW_024062956.1, forward strand.
TTCTTAATGAAAGGAGAGAAAAACATGAAAGGAGAGAAAAACCTAAGCGTTTCTGAAAGAACCCAAAACCCACCAATTTTTATGAAAAATGGGCCAGCCCAAGAATATGAAACATGAAGCCCAAATTACGGGGTTATTTTCGTCATTTAATGTGAACCTAGGGTGAAACTTGCAAATTCAACTTTCTCTAAAAACCGCCTCCAATCGTAAAGATAATTCGACACAAATTTTCTGGTCCCGTCGCTTCCTTCTAAAACCCACCTCAAAACCTAGCTGGATCCTTGTTCTCTTTTATTTTTTCACAATTTTCTTCAAAAAAACACCCATCGTCCTCAGCCCCTCTCATCTTCACTCTTCATCTCATGTAAGTCTCTAGATTCAATCACAGTTTCCTGCTTTAGGGTTTTTATCTCATCATATTCTATATAAGCTTTTATCTTTCTTTCTGCTTTGAGTTTTTTTAACTCTTATTCATTGATGGATTCTCTTTGTTTTGCAATGTTTTAGATTTGTAATGCTATCTAGTGAGTGTCAAGTGTGCATTTTTTAGGTTTTCTTTTCCTCTGTGATTTGATTTTATGAAGGTTTCTCACTAGTGAGCACTTTTTGCTATATAGTTTACTATATGCGTTTTTTGGGATTTTATTTACTTTCTTTTATTGGGTTCAGTAATTTTCTATTTATTTGTGTAGAATCATGACTAATCAATTGAATGTTTGAGTATTGTTATTTAAGATTGGCACAATTTGTCTAATATTTGATATTATCAATTCTTATTATAAAGAATCAGTCAGATGTACACAAATATTTGCATTGGAATGGTTTTCACGTATTCATTCTTTCCCCTTTAGTGCAGAAAAACGCTTATGGCTGAAGTGGATCAAAGCTTTGTTGAACATGAAGAGGAACAGGTGCAAGAACCTCAGAACTTGGAGCAGAACCCAAGCATGGAGCCCAACATGAACTTGGAGAACTATGTGGAGTTGGAACACAATGTGAACTTGGAACACAATGTAAACTTTGTTCACAATGTGAATTTGGAGCAGAACTTGAACTTGGAGGAAGATCCAGAAGATAATTTAGTGGAGCAAAATTTGCAGCAGGAACCAGAAGATGAACCAAAAGTAGAACATGAAGATGAGGCGGTGGTCGGAGGTGGTGAAAAGAAGTGGCCTGGATGGCCTGGAGAGAGTGTGTTTCGGATGTTGGTTCCTGCACAGAAGGTAGGTAGTATAATCGGGCGTAAAGGAGAATTCATTAAGAAAATAGTTGAGGAGACCCGAGCTCGTATTAAGATACTTGATGGTCCTCCAGGGACAACAGAGAGAGCCGTAAGTTTGTTAATTACCTTCTCAGATTTAAATATATGCAGCTTTAATTCTGTGAATATATTGTTAGGGCAGAACCTGTTCTACTTATTGATACTAGTTTCTGTGTCTATATTTTCATGATCTTCTAGTATATAGAATGATTCTGCAGCCCAAAGTGGTTTTTATTAACTTAAAACTTAAGCAGGTATTCATTGTATGACCTTTCTTTGCCCTTTTCTGTTTCTTGCATATCTTATGATTCTTATTGGAAACTCTGCTGTTTCTCTTTTTATTTGTTTGTCATTTTAGCATTTATATGCTATTTCATGCTTCTAGTGTAGCAATGTAGTTGTACAATGATGTGGAAATGAGTTTCTCTATATTAAATTGTAAAGCCTGCTCTTTGATTTTAGCCATATTGTCCTAGTTTTAGGAATTGCTTACATAGATGATATATTGGTTTAATATAAACCCTAAACAAGAAAATAATAAAAAATGGTATCAAATACCATCACCAGGTCAAAGTTAAGCTTTAAAATTTTCCTTCCTAGAACAGTTGTAGAAACCAAAGTAAAAGGACATGCCTTAATCCTTAGATATATTTGGGGATGATCACAAGAACCAAGACACAAACATTTAGTTATATAAGAGAACAATAAAGAAATATGAAGAATGCAAAAGCTAAATTAATGGATGGAAGATCAAAAGCAATATCCCTTGATGCACCCCTGTTGTAATTGGAAACTCATATCATTGTCAATCCACCATAAGTTGCTAAGTTCGTAACTACTACCTCACATATATCCCATAATATACTGACATATATGAGAGGGATATCTTTATAAAGGTATATAAGAAAACAATTAATAAAAAGGAAGAACTGAAGTGTTAATATACAAATAACTTAACATACAGACTTATAGTAACATGAAGAAGATGGTAAGAAAAATCATTAGAAGCAATCGATAAAAATATAACTACAGTGCCCTTTTTTGCAATAACAGCAAGTCTGTGCAGGTTCCATTCGCAAAATTTAAGGGAAGGAGTTGACATCAATCAGACTCCAGTTTTGAGGAACCAAAGTCCCAGATTGCAGGGATCAGCATTGAGTGTTTCAAATTTCTGAAGGTTTGATCTGAATTAACAGACAAATCTTGTCTGAACAAGAAGCTCTGCATTCTCTCTGGTAACTTCAGAACCTGGATGATTGGTGCCTTGCCACAGATAATAAAGAAACTCTAAAAGGAACCTGTGGAAATGGCTTTTTGATCCGTGGAAATGAAGCTAAGATTAAAATCTTATTTGGAGCCATCATAAATATGTGCATAATAAGTATGGTCTAAATATATACAAATCCACGTAAAAGTTGTCATAATAACATATTTTAATGCATATGTGATATAGTTCCTAATAAAATTCAAAATCTATAATCCAAATAACTTGCAAAACTTATCAGGTAAAAACAACTGGATTAGTAAGTGTTACCTTACTGCAGATAAGACTAGTAGTTTGCTTAGGTGCTTGGGCATTATATTGAAGAAAAGTAACTCAACTAGGAAAAAAGTTATACCCCTTCTGAAATCGAACAATTCTAATAAAATTTTGTATCATTATTGAGCAAACTCAAGTAATTTATTTTAAACAAAAGGAGGTCAACATTATGTTATATCATATCTGGTCAAATATAGCATTTGTTTTACTTATTCGTTACATAGGCTTCATTTTTGCTGATGGTATGTAAGAATTGGGGTTTGCAATGGTTTGATAATTTCTATTCATGTATTTTATTCTTTCCTATGGGCTATGAATTGTAACACTTGGCTTGTGTCATTGCCGCCGCTGCTTTGTCTTCTGAATAGGTAATGGTATCTGCTAAGGACGAGCCTGATTCCTCTCTTCCGCCTGCTATGGATGGGCTTTTGAGGGTTCATAAGCGCATTGTTGATGGTTTGGAGGGGGACCCATCTCATGCTCCTACGGCTGTGGGAACAAAGGTTTCAACAAGGCTGCTAGTCCCTGCCTCACAAGCTGGAAGTTTGATTGGAAAACAAGGAACAACTGTCAAATCCATTCAAGAATCTTCTAATTGTATTGTCAGAGTTCTTGGAGCAGGTTTTCTTCTTGAGACTCTGTTTCTTACATCTTTTACCAGTTCCTTTTTACATAGTGTTGCTGAAAGAGTAAAGCTTTTAATGATCAATATGCATAAACTATTTCAAATGTTATTTTTAATTTCATTTCATAATGCTCCATATACTTGCATGCATGTGTTTCAAGTTGCGGGTGAGTTATGGTACTGTTCCAAATCAAATTATAATATTGAGAATATGAATTTTTTTGTTTCTATCTAAATTCAGGAATATTTTTTATTTAGTTCCAATGCCTGATAATTTGAAGTTGTTTAGTTTTGGCATCTGTTGTTTGATAATCTCAGATTATCATTTTATTCTAAGGATTTGGTTTTGCATGATAGTTTGACATTTCTCTCCTCTATGTTGAATAAAATGAAATGCTGCAGAAGACCTTCCCGTCTTTTCTCTTCAAGATGATAGGGTTGTCGAAGTTGTTGGAGACCCAGCTGGGGTGCACAAAGCGGTGGAGCTAATTGCAACTCATCTCAGGAAGTTCTTAGTGGACCGCAGTATAATTCCGTTATTTGAAATGCATGTGAGGCCAGAATTTTTTATCAACCGATGGTTAATTGTGCCTCCTCGTATAAAATGTGTTTAATAATCTGTTTTGTGTTTCTACCAGATGCAAAGGTCTAATCATCAGGTGGACCACATGCCACCTCATCAATCTTGGGGTCCATCTCAGGGTGTCCCTCCGAATGCTAGTGGAGGTGCTGGTTATGGACATAATCCTCAGTACATGCCCCCTCCTCGGCAACATGACAATTACTACCCTCCTGCTGATATGCCACCTCATTTGGAAAAACAGCCGCATCAGGGTATTTCTGCCTATGGAAGAGAAGCACCGATGGGTCATGGATCTTCAAATCCCCAGAATGCACCATCAATGATCACTCAGGTAATTTCATACTGCAACTTACGTTGTGGTGTCTATTCTCCATAGTCGGCTACTACTATGGTTCTTTGTTCTAAAAGCAACGAGTTTCGATTCATGCTAAGTTTTTTAGCCCGAGAATGGTTATGGTTCTCGAACAAAGACCATATAGTAAAGTTTTCTGTGTTTTCTCTTTATAGGTCACTCAGCAAATGCAAATTCCACTTTCGTATGCTGATGCTGTTATCGGGACAGCTGGTTCAAGTATTAGCTATATTCGACGTGCTAGTGGGGCAACTGTCACCATTCAAGAAACTCGGGGCGTCCCTGGTGAAATGACGGTCGAAATAAGTGGAACTGCTTCACAAGTTCAAACTGCTCAGCAACTGATACAGGCAATGTTCTTTGACCTGATATCCTTAAAATGATGATTATGGAACCTAATTTCCTTATAGCTCGCTAAGTGGAATAGTTATGTAATCGAGTTTGTTAATCATGAAAGCCTTGTATAAAATGATATCGCAGTCTTTGTATAGAATGTGATGGTCTCAGGTTATAATACTGATTTTACTTGATCATGTTGCAGAATTTCATGGCTGAAGCTGCTGCAGCTGCGGGTCCGGCTCATGCACAAGCAGGTGGGGTTCCAGATCAAGGATATAATCCTTATGCAGGTCATAGTTCTGTGTATGCATCTCCGCCAACCAATTCCGGACATGCAGGAGGCTATGGTTCTGTTTTTGGTTCAAACTATGGGTACTAAGTGGGGCGATTGTTTCAATTTGAATGTTATCTTAAAGATCATAGAAGACTGGTGGTAAGTTAAGCTGAAATTGTTGTTAATGGACTGCTGTAGAAAACTGTTCTCTCTGCTTAATGTCATAAATTAGAACAAGCTAAAACATGTTAGATTTTATGGTGTGCAATGCCTTTTATATTATTTTATCTTCTCTCTAGTTTTTGCTTAATTCTAAGTATTTTGTTTTTAAAAGTTTTTACATCATTGACACGTGCGATATTATCTCGTTTACAGGGATTTCACATGTTTTATGTTTTTAAAATGTGGATTAAGCGTCTTTTGCTCATATAGTAGACCTAATTTATAATTTTCGTCCTTATCGTATTTTTACATCAATTTAGCACTCGAATTTGTTCAATTATATCTTTATGTACTCTATCTTTCACTTAAAATCTTAAATTGAAGGTTTTAAGTTAAAAGTTTAGAGGTTATAAGGTTATGGTTTAAGGTTATTAATTTAGGGTTTTAAATTAATAGTAGGATATAGAATGATTCAATTAAACAATTTTGAGAGTAAAATTAATATAAAAATGACAAATTAAGTCTATTACAAGAACCTTAATCCTTTTAAAATTAGGTGAAGGATAAATTAAATTACTAAGAGGATTTTGAGCTTATTTGTGCATTTTTTTATGTATTTACATATGGTAATTCTATACTGTATTAATGTTATTTTTATAATTTTCCTGTATTATCTTCATGTAGTGTAGTAATATATCTCAGAGTGTGTACTATTTGTTAATTATCAGCATTTTAGAGATATATTGCATATTACATATTTACATGATTCATTTTAACGATCCAATTTAATATATATATATATATATATATATATATATATATATATCGTACTTAAATACATGGTTTCGATTTTGTTTTAAAATATTACAAACTATAAGATGAAATACACAAATAACTTCCGATTTTGGGATCTTTTAGTCTTTTGATTATAAAAACAATATAAGATCATTATTTGATTTTAAAATATAAATTCATTTTAGTCTTCGACTTTCATGCATTTGATTTTAATTTTAAGAATCAATTAAACATTTTAAAATCACATTAATGTAATTTTCTTCTCCGAGTATTTTTATCATTATTTTTGCTATCCCAGTCTATTGTCGTTAGACAGCTTTAATATGGAAGCTTATCAACATAACCAGCCTCTACCAACGCCCATTGAATATCTCTACCATTACCCATCGGCATTCACACAACCACTAACTTTCCGACTATAAAACACAAGCATTATAAATTAAAGGCTTAATATTAGAAAAAGTACTCAAATATTTTTCTTCTATTTAGGTATTTTTTTTATCAGTGTAAGTTATTAATATTTTTTGGCGTTAACATTTGGTCGTTGGAAACGTCACTCACTCAAAATGTGGCACATGGTGTTTTCATATTTTTTAAAAATTTATTTTTTAAAAAAACTTAAAGTTATTATTATTGTTTTAAAAAAATCCCAAAATTCTTAATCCTAAAGCATCAACCTCACTCATTGGTTGTCCCTCGTCGACTACCTTTCCACCAGTCATCATTTGTCACTCGTAGCCTCAAACATTAGGCTCCCTAAATTCAAATTATAAATTCTTAAATCCCAAGGCATACATCTACTCTCGATCGACGGGTGAGTGGTCGACGATTGGGTAGGTGATCACTGATGGTGGTAGTGGTCTACAACGAAATTGAAGGGATATTTTTAGAGTTTTATGAATTTTAGGGTATTTTTTGAAAATAAAAATAAAAAAATTTGAGGGTTTTTTTAATAAAAAATTATGAATTTTATTTTTATTTTTTTGGTAAACTACATTATAGATCATTTTCATTTAAGTTTTGTACACTTTTCCTCACTGAATTCAGAAAACATAATATGTTATCACTTTCATTTTTACTTAATTAAGATTTGGTCACTTTCATTTTTACTTAATTAAGATTTGGTCACTTTCATTTTTATTTAATTAAGATGTGGTCACCGAAGGTTACTTGTCATTAGACCTTTAACAGACTACTGACATGAAAATGAATTTATAAAATTAAAAGGGGTAAACTATACAAATAGCCACTAATGTTTGAGTAATGTTTCGTTTTCCCCATTAAAGTTTTCGTTGTATAGTCCTTATATAATCTTATGTGGCTAGTTTTCTTGTGTTTAGGAAAAATATTTTATTATATGTTTAGTTTGCGATTATGGTTGTAAACACTTATTGTAATTTGAATATCTTTCATGTTTAGTTTATGGATTACGGTTGTTGCTTGCTTTCTGTAGTTTTCAATTTGTCTATTAATAGTAAAAGATGTTTCATTGCTGAACAAAGAAAAAACTTTGGACTGTCCTCCGGAGACCATGAAACTTTGGTGAGGACAAAAAATAGGTAAATTACACGATTAGCCCTTTTCATTTTCATTTTACACACTTCTTCTCACTAAATTCAAAAAACATAACATTCAATCATTTTCGTTTTTATTTTATTAAGATGTGATCATATTCATTTTTATTTTATTAAGATGTGGTCACTTACCTCATCGACTTTTAAATGTTTAATCACTGAAATTTTGACTGCATTTAGTAATGAAATTAAATAAAAAGTGACAATGTCTTAATTAAATAAAAATGATCAAATATTATGTTTTTTTAATTTAATGAAAAAAATGTATAAAACTAAAACAAAAGTGATTAATATATTATAATTTACCCCAAAAAATCTTGTTGTTGAAGGATGTGAGAGGTTTTTTTCGAAAATCAAGAATTTCATATATAGATGTATGCAAGTTCATCATTATTTAAATTTGTTTATTTGTGTTCAATTTATTGCATCGAGTTTGCGACCAATTAAAGAAACGAGATCGGGTATTATAGAGGTAAAAGTGACATTCCCAATTCAATTTATTCCATTAGCAAACGTCAGGGTCTGAACCCTTGATCTTACTTAAGAAATCTAATGTCTCATTCTACTAGATCAACTTGCGGTTGGTAAAAGCAAACTATTTTAATATCAATAAATATATTTTAATAAATAAAATCTAATAAAAAATATTAATAAATTTAATGGTTGAATTAAAAATTTAAATAAAAAATCAATATCAAATTTATAAATAAAAATTTAAATTTTAAACTAAAAAAAAAAGAATGATGATATATAAGAATGTGAATGGGACGAGTTTCGTGAGAAATCGTCAACCTTTACACTCAATTGAATGAGTATAAGTACAAGTTTCACGAGCAATAGTGTGGATGACAAGGCAGGCAAGAGTATAAAAAGTTATCTGATTTCACACATCATTAAACTAAGCATCCATAAATAATACAACACATTATACTGCACATAGACCACACATGCCACAATAGATAAGGTCAATCAAGTTAGCTTCACTACACAAATATTATCTCACAAATAATTGAGGATACTTCCTCTCACATCACTTTATGATATATTCTCTCTCTTAGAATATCATTTAATGAGATACTAGTCATTTTTATAATTTATGACATATGAATATTAAGCATTGTCACTTTTCATACAATTTATTATTAGACTAAAGGGGGGACTTACACATTATTGATTCATTTTTTTACTAGTGTGTTTAAGGGCATTTTCATAATTTTACCCACTTGAAGTTATTTTAATAATTTACCATTCTTGATGTTATTTTATTCACATTAATATCTTTAAATCTCCTTTTAGGCTTAATCAATCATCACGAACCATCCTCAATCTACATGTTTATTCTATAAGTCAAACTTTGACTTTTAAGATAGAGTGTATAGATAATAGGTAAAAGATATCGATAGTCATTTGTAGTATCGATATTCAACCCTAAGGTATCGATAGTCATTTGGCAGGTGATAATAGAGGAAGACATTGTTCTTCACGTTACTGCCAAATACAATCTAAAGGGAGCGACGGCAGAGATCATTAGGATTCCTTCATTGATGTCGCTGGTGAATCAAAAGAACTCGAACGGTGACACTCCACTGCATGTTGTAGCAAGGACAGGGAGTTTCGAAACAGCTGAAATATTCGTAAACTGTGCATACAGTGGGGAAATCGAAGCAGGCCAAAGGGTTGTAAAGATGGTGAACATGGTGAATGATACTGCACTTCATGATGCTGCAAGAAATGGGCATTTCGGATTGCGGAGTTGCTGATTAGAGAAGACCCTTAATTACCTACGTTGATAAATGATGCTGGGGAGCCCCCACTCTTCATTGCTGTGGATAAAAAACATCTTGATATTGCTGGACTTATCTTGCAAGTTGCTCCAGTTCTCATTTGAGGGGAGAAATAACATGAATGCTTTACATGCAGCTGTTATTCGATCACAGGATGAAGGCAATTCCTATATTATCTGCTCATTAATAATTTCCAAACCTAAGTTAAGATGAAACCATCTTCCCTCTCACATAACTGTACATTTAAAATCGAGTTTAAGTGAGTGGTCTCAGTGTTGGGGGGAATGTTGTTTTCTCTAAAAGCCTCGGATTCAAGCAGTTACGTCATTTGTAGGGTAGGGCATACGTTAAAAAAGTCACATGCACATGACCGATAGTTGTATTCATCTTTTTATCTGCTTCCAATCAACAGACTGTAAACCAAACTAAGGAGGATAACTAAGCTTGTCAATTCTTATTTGATTTTAAAGTTTGATTAAATTCATTTGCGTTAATTATAGAAATATTCGTAAACCAAAACCATCTAATTATTATTCAAATGTAATTCAACAGTAAATTATTCAGATTGATTTTTTTTTTTAATTTTACTATTGCAGTTCTGAGTTTATCTTCTTATATGGTGAAGCTTCTGAGTCCAATGACGTACCTTACCAATATGTCATTTAAGCACTCTTTCATGTTCTTCTCCTTTGGACCTTCCGCCATCATTCAAGCTGCCTTGCAGAACAATATTTACAGAGGTAAGTTCATCTCAAACCTCACTTCACCTCTTTAATTTTTAATACCTAAACTATTATTTTTGTTTTGTTTTGAGTCCTAAACTTTATATTTCAAAAATTTTCCAAATGTTTAGTTTAAATTTTGTTTTGGAACGCCGCCGTTAAACAATTAATGGTGATATTGATATGACACCAAAAGGTAATACCACATCATCATTGGAAAAAATAAAAAAATATCACGTCAATAGTTTTGGTAAATTTTTAACCATAGGGTACAAAATTGAGACATAAATTAAATATTATGTATAATTTAAAAAAATTAGGTACCAAAATGAAATAAAAATAATAGTTTAGATACTAAATATGTACTCTATCCTTAACTTTTTTTTGTCTATTAAGTATATTCAAACATATTAATATTTGAATCCATTAAGTAATAAGTAGTATATGCATGTGATTAGAAAGAATGTTATTTTAGAGTACCCAAGCTTGAATAATTGCATTTTTAGGGTATTTGTTATCAATGACTAAGAAAATTTTGAATATATATTATCTTATAATCTTCCTAATATATTAAAAAAAAGAAAATAGAATATGATAATAGAACCCTAACCGAAGAAACATAGGGCAGTCCATTTAAGATCATAATCATATGCTAAATTGTATCTGAATCAATATTTATCATGTGTTGAACATTCTTCTTGGTCCAGATTTCGCGAAACTCTTGTTGGAAAAATGCCCACCAGCACTCTCCGAAGCTGATGAGTTCGGATGGACGCCGCTGCACTATGCAACCCATTTGGGTGGCTTCGACATTTTCAGGGTGTTTTTAAACCACGCCGATTCATCAATCGCTCATAAAAGAGATAAACAAGGCATGACCATAAGAGAAGACGAAGCTTACATATTAGAATTGCTGGCATATTCGTTCCCAGAAATCTGGGATGTACAAGATAATAAAGGCCAAACGGCATTTCACCTGACGGTTGAAAGAGGGAAACTCGCTTCTGTGAAGTTTATTCTTGGTATTGGTCTCTCGCATGACGGGCTTATAAACCAGTAAAATAACGAAGGTAACACTGCGTTGCATCTTGCAACAATCCATGGAAATAACCAGCAAATCTTTGAGCTGCTGATAAAAGATAGTAGGGTAGACAAGACAGTCAGAAACATGGAGGGTCTCACTGTTATCGACATTATTTTGTTGGAGTATGGTTACTATGAAAAGGTACTCAATTCATTCCTGAATGTCCTTTTAATTTGTATTTTATTACATTTTAGGAGTTTCAAATCCAAGTATTTGCGGTACTTGCAGATTTGGGTTACAATGAGTCTTTCTAGCAATGGAGGTCTAGAAAGTTTGGAGCATGCAATCAACAAGAACGGAAGAAAAACAAGATCGAGCTTGTCAACAACAACCTCAGACAGGATCTGACGCTGCCGCCGTTGAAGCCCAATTTATTTCAAACAGAAAACCTGAACCCGCAGCACTCAGACAACCCAACCTCGAGCAACTCCAAAACATCGCCAGTATAAACTTAGTGGTGACAATACTGATCGCCATCGTATCATTCGCCGCAGGTTTCACCATGCCTGGTGGGTACAAGAGCGATGGCCCCGAAGAGGGTATGGCGATTTTGAGCAGGAAATTGGCTTTTAGGGTGTTTGTGGTAGCCAATGCTTTGGACTTTTGCTTCTCAACCACATCGATGTTCCTCCATTACTGCAAATCATTTGTGGAAAATCTGGATGTTCATGCATTCTATACGTATCTCACAACGTTGTTAACGAGTTATGGGATTACTGCAATGGTGATAGGTTTTGTTTCAGGCACATATGCAGCATTGACTGATACTCCTGGTTTTGCTAAAGCTGTTCTTTCCATTGGTTGTTCATTCTTTGGGCTTCAACTTCTTGTTTATTTGAAATAAATGTTTTTTTTGTTGTTGTATTATTTAGCATTTGGGTTGCATATTTATTTATTTCACTTATTTGAAATAAATGTTCTTTTTTCTATTTTGGTGTATTATTTAGCATTTAAGTTATTTCACTTACTTGAAATTTTATTTGTTTTTTAATAGTATGGAGTGATTATAATGTGGTATTTGTAGACGTAACTGTTCAAATCTGAGACCTCTAGAAAGAACAACACTCGTTCTAACCACTGAAGTCGTTGAATGAGTTCAGCTGAAATTTTACTTGTTAGCACATTTGATGTTCATTTCGGAAACTGATGTCTCTATTGGTCTTATCTCGAATAAATATATCTTAAATTTATTTAAAAATAGTTGTTAATTTGTACTGTTTTAACATTTTTTTGGGTATAAAATTAGAGTTAACAGGATTGGTACATCCTAATAAGGCAAGACGTTAATTATTTTCTTACCCTTAAAATCAATTCACACATCCCGTATGAACATCATAGACCAACTTAAAAATTAACATTATTTTTCTTTTGAATTAATCACTGATATCCGATTTAGAGATCGACTAATCTAGATCGGGTACTGCAGAGACGATGGCGATCCATCCAACCTAATTTGTTCCATTCTCAATCGCCAGGGATCGAACCCCTAACCTTGCTTAAAGAATTTAATATCTCATCCCACTAGACAATTGATTGTTGGTTAAAAATTAACATTATTGTAAGAAGGTGAATAACAATATATTTCATTCTTTAATCGCTAATTGAATATTATTACTATATCAAAATATCAGAGAAATGCACAAAATGATATTGCATTCTCATTCATCATTATTGTTTACAACTATCTATATTTATACATGAAACTAATTGTTTCTACAGCCGATTGAACTAACAGTAACAAGAAACTAACTAATAGCCGGAATCAACTATCTAGTCACTAACAAAGAATTCCCTACTTGGGTTCTCATTAGTCCAGGCAATGATGATCTCAACTTGTTGTCTACAATGATAAATGGGTACTCTGCTCTTGATTTTCCTCCTCTTAAAAGTATTGCAAAAGTTGATAAGGGTAATGATCAGGGTAATGAAGATAAGGGTCAAACTTTATTTTTTACGTAATCCATATGAAAATGACGTATTTTTATTTTATTTATTTATCGTGCCAAGTTACATTGTGTTTATGAATAAAAGTAGTTAACCCCCTAATAGCCAAATTATTATCAAATGATAATGTAAGTGACTAAAGTGTTATCTTTTCTTCTTCTTTTTAATGGGCAAAAGTGAACAAAGATAAAAGAAAAGTCATCATTTTAATAGTTTACCCTAATATGTAAAACCAGATAACGATGGAATCTTTTCTCTAGACTTTTGCAACACTTTCTTAACTTAGTGCGAAGACTTCCAACCCTTTGTTTACTTCTTTCTTTTATTTTTAGCATAATATAAAATAAATGTCTATATTATACCACTTTTTTCAAATAAGTGCATAAACATTTTTTTCGGTCAATCTAGGTGCTCGGGTCGTAATTGTCGTTAAAAATTCATTCAAGTGACATGTTTCACGTTATAATAATTTTAAAAAATATTTTAAAAAAAATATTATATTTATAAAAACCCTAATTTATCTAAAATTATAAAAAACTTAAATCCCTAAAAATATTAAATTCCTAACCCTAACCTTACCTCCCTCGCCGACCATGGCCACCGCCACGCGACACCATCCTTGCCATCTCACTAGTTGGACGGTGTTGTCCTTAGTGTCGAGATGGTTGTCGAGGTCACAATTTAGGGCGGCGGGTGGAGGTTCATGATTTAGTCGCGTGGAGTCGAGATGGTCGTCCTTGCTATCGGATAACTGGTTGTCTGTGGAGGCATGATCTGGTGGAGGTGTGACCGACGGAAACGACGACAAGGCCGACGAGTAGGATGGGTATAGGGATTAGATTTAGGGTTTTCAAAATTTGGGGTGTTTTTAAAATTTTCGAAAATTTTGGGTTTTTTTATAAAAAAAATATAATTTTATGTTTTTAAATTTTCAAAATTACATCAACGTGACACGCCTTACTTAATGTCGGAATTTAACGTCTACAGACCAGAAACCTAAAGTGATAACGTTTATAACGTTAGACACTTAGATTGACAAAAAAAAGTTTAGAGATCTATTTGAAAAAAAAACATATAATTTAAACCATTAATTTTATATTAAGCCTTTATTTTTTATTTCTCATTTTTGTAAAATAAATAAATCAGATGACGCGATGGAATCTTTCATATAGAGTTTGTGACATTCCCTGTCTCCTACGTTGACTCAGTGCGAAGACTTGAACCTTTTTTTTTTTTCATTTTTGTAAATTTCGTAAAAGGAAAGACAAGGGTTATTAAGGAGATGATTTCAAAAGAATGACCAAAACAATTAATTAAGGTTTACATTGTGTTCCTCAAAATTTTAGATCTTTTTCCTATAAACTTTATATTTATATTTTGAATATCAAAGATGATAAACTATTCTTTTATTATTCCAACTCTAATTTTTGCTCCGTTTTGATAATTCAACTATATTTTTTTTTAAAATTATACTTAATATTTAGTTTAATTTTATTTTGGTCACTCGTCATTAAAATATTAACTGTGATACTAACGTGTCATCATAAGATAACGACACATCATTATTGATTTTTTTTTAAATACCACATCATCAATTCTGTTAATTTTTTAACAGCGGATGACCAAAATAAAATGAAAATGTAATGTCAGGTAAGATTTTGGAAAAAAAAATAGTTAGGTGACCAAAATAAAAAATAAGTGATGTTTGAGGTACTAAAAGTGTAGTTTACCCTATCAAATATGATGATGTGCTCCTTTGAGTTGGAAGGCAAATGCAATAAACTAATTGTTTGACATTCTTTTCGATGAATAATTTTTGGTTTGAAATTTAGTAAAGCGTCACTAGGGAGCTATTATAATATATATTATTTCATTAAAGCAGAAAATCTTTTGTACGTATTAGAGCTGTAAAAGTTGACTTGGAAAATTTTAAAATCAAATTAGGTTTGATTCGAAAATTAGTAAGTTTAAAATTGTTAAGTTTTACTTAATTTGAAAGTTCGTAAGATTTAAATTTTCAAGATTCATTCGAAATTAAAAATTAAAGTTTGACTCGAACTTGAACATGAACTTTAAATATATAAAAAATTTATATTTTAGATATAAAAAATAACATATAAATATTAATACTATTAATAATTTAATTAAAAAATCTAAAAATTTATTATATTATTTTTACGAATCGAATATCAAGTAGTTCGTTTTGACTCGTTAAAAATTTGAGTTGAGTTTAAGCTCAAATCAAGTTCATTCGATTCAAATCTATTTAATTTGAGTATTGATGAAACTTTAACCGAATCCGCATGAAATAATTTGTGATATGTATGGTCTATTTTCGGTCGTACGGACTCCACCAACTCTTTTTGTTCAACTTCAAACGCGTGATTTGTGGACACTTTAGAAGACAAACAATAGTCAACGGTAGTTTTAATAAATTGGCAGCCACTATGAGTATGGAAAGCAAAAAAATGAGAGGTTTCACAATGTCTTTCATGGCGTTTATCACCATTTTTGCAGCCGTTGGGATTACCTACTGTGAGGGAAACTCCAGGTTTTTTTGCATTGAGAGTGAGAAACGAGCTCTCTTAAATATCAAACTGGATGTCATTGATCGTTCCAACAGGCTATCTTCATGGTCTGAAAATGATGGAGATTGTTGTAAATGGCTTGGAGTTTACTGCAACAATCTAACAGGCCATATCTATAAGCTGGATTTAAGGCCTCCTTCAAGCCCAACGGTTTATGCATCAGATGCTGAATTTGGTGTTCACTGGAGATCAGTGCTGAGAGGGAAAATAAACCCTTCATTGCTTTCGTTGAACCATCTGGTTCATCTCGATCTTAGCCATAACAACTTTGGTGGCACCCTGATTCCTGGTTTCCTTGGTTCAATGGAGAGTTTAACATATCTTGACCTCTCTGGTGCCAACTTTGGTGGAGCCATTCCTCATCAGCTTGGGAATCTGTCAAAATTGCAGCATCTTGACCTTGGACGTAATAGTAACCAGTTGTTTGAAGCTAAGAATTTTCAATGGCTTTCTGGTTTTTCTTCACTTGAGTATCTTGATTTGAGTGGAGTGGACCTTAGCAAAGCCATTGATTGGTTTCAGGTAACCAACAAACTTCCTTGTTTAAAAGAGTTACATTTGTCAGCTTGTTTTCTTGACAATGACCCTTCATCAATCATGGTTAATTACTCATCTCTTTTGGTTCTTGATCTTTCAAACAACGATTTGTCCCCTTCAGTACCTGCTTGGATATTCAGTCTTGATAGCCTTGTCTCCATTGACCTTAGTGGAAATGCCTTTGAAGGTGTGATTCCCAATAGTTTTCAAAACATTTCATCTCTCAAATCTCTTGATCTTTCCAAAAACTCTTTCAATTCATCATTGCCTGATTGGTTGTTTAGCTTGGAACATCTTGAATTCCTCAGCCTTGGAGGCAACCTTGTGCAAGGAAAAATCCCAGGTTCCATTGGGAACTTGAGTTCCATTAGAACTCTTGACTTGTCAGCAAATCTTCTTGAAGGAACACTTCCAATTTCCTTGGAGAATCTTTCCACTTTGAGAAAACTTGATTTGTCAAACAACAATCTTCATCAGGAAATACCAGATATCTTAAAGGTCTTGTTTAGATGCTGTGCAGATGAATTGGAATCACTGAATCTGGAATATAACAACCTTTCAGGCCATTTGACTGATCAACTTGGACACTTTAAAAGCCTATCTGATATCTCTCTTTCTCATAATTCCATCTCTGGTTTCATTCCAATCTCCATAGGGAACCTTTCATCTCTACAATATCTTGATGTTTCAGACAATCAGTTGGATGGAAATCTTCCTCAAAATCTTGAAAACCCCTTGAATCTGGAATATGTGGACATTACTTATAATCTGTTGGAAGGGGTTGTGTCAGAAGGTTTCTTTTCTAATCTCAAAAGATTGAGAGTTTTCAAAGCATCTCAAAACAAGTTGAAGTTTGAACCAAAATCAAACTGGATCCCTCCATTTCAGTGCCAAACTATTGAATTGAGTTACTGGTTTCTTGGTCCCAAATTCCCAACATGGATTCAGTTTCAGAAGGATCTGTCTACTTTGGACATATCCAGTGCAGGGATTTCAGATGTTGTCCCCTCTTGGTTCTGGAACTTCACTTCAAAAATGGTGTCCCTCAACATTTCACATAATCAACTTGAAGGTGAAATCCCATTTTTGCCAGTTCATAAACTTGCTGATTTGAGATCCAACAGGTTCTCAGGTCCATTGCCAAGGATTCTCCCTGATGTGGCAACATTGTTTTTCTCAAACAACTCATTTTCAGGTTCACTTTCAAGCTTTTTATGTGAGTACAGATTAGGTGAACCAAAGCTGTTCCTTCTTCAGCTTGAAACCAATCTTCTGTCAGGCGAAATCCCAGATTGTTGGCTGCAATGGCAGGGCATTAGAGTCCTGAACATGGGAAACAATAATCTGACAGGCAAAATCCCAGTTTCTTTAGGATATTTGGGTTTCATGTTTCTCAATCTTAGAAACAACAAGCTATCAGGTGAGCTTCCATTGACATTGGCAAACAACAGTGACTTGTTCATGATTGATATTGGTGAAAACCAGTTCACTGGAAACATCCCAAAGTGGATCGGCAAAAGTTTGCCAAATCTCATGATTCTAAGCCTTCGTTCAAACTCTTTCAATGGCCATATCCCTGATGAACTTTGTGAGCTTAGTTCACTGCAAATCTTGGACCTTGGGGTGAACAATCTGTCGGGGGAAATACCAAAATGTTTCAAGAATTTAACTGCAATGGCTGCCAAACAAAATGGTGCTGATGATATCATTGATTACTTCGTTTACGGGGAGTTCATAAGGAATGAATTGCTGGTAATGAAAGGGAGAGTCCGTGAATACAGCACCATTCTTTCACTGGTTACCACCATGGATCTTTCAAACAACAATCTCACTGGAAACATTCCCAGAGAAGTAGCCAATCTTGAAGGGCTGCAATCGTTGAATCTATCAGAGAATTCCCTGAGTGGAAACATACCAGACCATATTGGAAGCCTGAAGATGTTGGAATCTCTCGATGTTTCGAGGAACCATTTGTCTGGTATAATCCCGGAAAGCTTGTCCGACTTGAATTTCTTGAGCCATTTGAACTTATCATACAACGATTTGAGGGGAAGAATCCCATCAAGCACTCAACTTCAAAGCTTTGACGAGTTTTCTTACATTGGGAATCAACTTTGTGGACCTCCAATCAATGAGAATTGCAGCATCAAAGCTGGGACACCGCCGAATGTTGTTAATGGGAGCCATGGAAATGAAGGAAGTGAAGGTTGGGTGGAAAAGTATATGATTTATGTCAGTGTTGCAATGGGGTTCTTGGTGGGCTTTTGGGGCGTAATAGCGCCATTGCTTATCAGCAAAACTTGGGCGTTGGCTTACTATGCAAAGGTGGAAGCCATTGGAGGCAAGCTTTCTTCATTGAGGAGTTGATTCCCACGAATCCAGTTTTGAGAAATAATAGTATTTCCCATCAGATTTTGTTATTTTCAAGTACTTTTGAACGTATAATTATAGATCTTATATATAAATAAAATTATTAGTATATTTATATTTAGGGTCATTTCGATTTGATATTGTTATTGAAAACTATTCTACTTCTAACAAGATTAAATATTTATTTTAAATATAATATTATAAATTAATTGATATTTAAATTTATTAATAATATGGCATATAGAATAAATTAGTTTTACCTTATAGTTTTTTTTTAATGAAATAAGAAATAAGCAAAAGAGCTAGTTATCTCTATTTTGCATTGGAGCTTCACGCATCTCCTCCTGAACTATTTTGAACGCTTTCATCGGGGTTGTTTGAAAAATCTCTAATCATGTCGGTTGTGACCATGTCAGTCTCGTCATGTTATCCGTTACCTTATTCCTCTCCCTAAGTACAAAGACGGACTTCAAACTCCAGCATCTTTTACTCAAGTTTGTAACAAAGGGAGTCATTGAAGATGTATTCCTCGATCCCGATCTAGCTGTAATTTCGCTAAGAGCTTTCTTGCTATATGTTTCCAAAATGATGGAGTTCAATACCAAATTTCAAGCAATCAATAATCCTTCAAAAATGCTCCAAAGTTCCGCATCAAGAATCGAACACTTTCCAGTGATTTTGGAATATCCCACGATCTATCTTCCTTCATGGTCTCGAATTACACTTCCGCAGGTCGAAAAACCATCTACGTTGCAGCGAGCACCATCCGAATTAATTTTAGGGTAAAGTATAGTAATGGTCACTGAACATTTCTGAAACTTGCATTTAGGTCCCCAACATTTAAAACTTGCAATACAGTCCCCCAACATTTATTCCGTTTGCAATATGGTCCCCCAACTTAAACCACAGTTAGAAAATTAGGATAAATTATATAAACGGTCATTGAACTTTTCAGTCACTTGAATTTCGGTCCCCCAACTTTTAAAACTTGCAAAACAGTCATCAATTTCATTCTAAACCCCAATTTCCAAAGTAATTCAATTTTATTCTAAACCCTAAATTCTAAAATACTTCAATTAAATTCTAAAATACTTCAATTTAAGGTCATATAGGCTTGAAGAAAGAGTTCAAGGCACAGACACAACGAATAAAAATATATTTATATAAATGTATATTTATATTTAGATGTATAAATAAAAAATATATTCATATATTAATGTATGAATCATTTATATTTTTTGAATATTTTATTTTTAATAAGAAATTAAAATTATTAATTATATTAGAAATACTCAACTTAAGATTATATATATATAATCATGAATTATAAATATGAAAAATATAATTATTAAATTTAGTTTAAAAATATATATAAATCTTAAATTTATTCTTTTAAAATATTGTATCAACTAATATTTAAAAAAATATATTAAATCTATCAAACAATTTATCAAATATAATATTTTTTTATTGTAAAATATATAATATTTTCCCATCATTTATTGCTTTCAAATTTTTTGCCGAAGTTCAAATCTCATTATTTCCATTTTACATTATATTCTTTTTTTTCTGGCATTGGTCATACTATTAGTATATGTATTATTGTATATCTCTTAACACAAACGATGGTGTTAGCTTAGTGGTTCCACCCTATATCTTTCATTTGCGTGACTCAGGTTTGAGTTTGCCCAAGACCCAAATTTTACTTCTTTGTAACTTAATTTTCTTCTAATTAGGAGGTGACATGTGTCACCAATAACACATATCATGATCATGTGTTAACACATGTCAGATCCTGATTAAATGATTAATTTATTAAATTTTATTTAATTTAGGACCAAATTGATAGCATATATAAATAATTAGGTGGTAACACGTGTCACCAATGACACGTGTCATGATCATGTGCTAACACATGTCAGATCCTAATTAAATGATTAATTTATTAAATTTTATTTAATTTAGGACCAAATTGATTATATAAATAATAAAGACTGAATGTATAATAATGTCAATTCCTTTTAACTGCCACATCATCATTTTTCAATTGGTAACGACTAGTGGCTTAGTTGAAACAGTTAAATAATTATGTGGTATGATTGATAAATTTAAAAGATCGATGACAAAAGTAAAAAGGGCTAGATAGTTAAGTTGTCAACCGAGTAGTTTACACTTTTATTTATACGTCAAAATAACATTTTATAAATTTAAAATTCGAATTATTTTCAACCTCTTTTATATCCTAACTACTTTTTTTAATTAAAAAATTTCTTCAACAGATAAGAATTATACTATTATATTTATATAAAAAATACGTATCACATGAAATAAGATGAAATTAAATAATAATAACTTTGACATAATTGAATTTAATTTAAGTATTTTGGAATTTAGGGTTTAGAATAAAATTGAATTACTTTGGAAATTGGGGTTTAGAATGAAATTGATGATTGTTTTGCAAGTTTTAAAAGTTGGGGGACCTAAATTCAAGTGACTGAAAAGTTCAATGACCATTTATATAATTTATCCTAATTTTCTAATTGTGGTTTAAGTTGGGGGACCATATTGCAAACGGAATAAATGTTGGGGGACTGTATTGCAAGTTTTAAATGTTGGGGGACCTAAATGCAAGCTTCTGAAATGTTCAGTGACCATTACTATACTTTACCCTTAATTTTATGCCATCCTTCAGGGGGGCATTGCCAAGAGAGAGACCGGTTTACATTGCTTTCTCTTCTAGCTTCACCAATCCGGCGATTGGCGATGTCATTTAGTGCTTCTGATTGGATCTGCTTACTTTGCACTATAATGGTGTTTATAAACACATGATTTTCATCAAATAAAATTCGATTTCGACGGTTCCATAAACACCAAATAACCGAGCCAAATAAGAGGTCCCAATCAGCGGTGTTAAGAGGGAAGTGTTGAGGTCGAGATAAATTCTTTTCAATCCAATCTTCCATGACTATATTTGTTGGCATGCTCATACGATGATCGCATGTAGTATAATATAGTTATTTGTGTGACACTGCACTTGTTAGCTCAATGTTTAGAATATGTTTTTGATCGTAGGTTCTTAGGTGGTGATCGAGAAGCTTACCATTGGGTTACATATTTCAGTCGTTTGATATATCATAGTATATCTTGGATATTTGTAGAGGACATGTATTGTTCATTGACCTTATGTATATTTGAGTCGTAACTCTATTTTGGTATACTCGATATTATACTCGGGATTATTTTCGAGAGCTCCTCATTTTGTAAACTTATTATTTACTATCGTTAAACTTATGGTTATATTTTGAGTATGATGGGTATGCTAATCAGATTTAAGTAAATACTTTTTTAAAAATAATTAGTCACTTCGATAATTTTATGTATCACTCAATCCTCCAAATTTAGAATGAATCGAGTTAGGGTATTACAATGCATCTTCATATCAATAAAATGAGATGTGTTTAATTACACATATCTTGACTCTCTACTGATAATAAAAACAAAACAAGGGAGAACCAAACCCTATTCATTTATTAAACTAGTCATATTTTTTTAAAAAATAATTCATTTAATAAGATTTTTAATTTTGCCTCTGGAAAATTCTTTAGTCCAATTTTAAGATATGTTGAGATTTTATGAGTTTATTTTGATTTTTGGAAAAGGTCTTTATCAATCAAGTTAAGAAATTTCTTAACATCAATAAATTGATAGTACCAAAACAAGGTAATGAGAAATTGAAGGAACCTTCAAATAGTTTAGCTCTAATGATGGGAAGACCAAGGGCACTTGAAGTAAAGGTGAAAATTTAGAAATCTAAAAGAAAAAATGAAGAAGTTAAATGTGTTATGATTATCGGAATGATTAACGGTAAATAAGTATGATCAAATAGAAAAATAAAAAATACTAAGATTTAGATGAAAAACTCAAAAGATAAAAATCACAGGCACAAGAAAAGAAAATTTAACTATATCGAAAAATACAAGATTTATTACATTCGTTACATCACAAAACCCAAATCTCTACTTTCTACTTATAAGGATCATACTGATTATATTGTTTCGTATCGCGGGGGCCATAGCCCCCAACACCCCGTCGTGTAGGCCTACGGCGGGCTTCGTTCGCCCTACAAGCCTCACACTTTTAGTATTGTCTTACTTGTAACTTCATGAGCCGATCTAAAAGGAAATTAATTCAGAACTCAAACATGTAAAAATCTAAAGCCAACATAATGAATAGAACAGAGGCCAGTTAGAATCCTAGAAAATCATTGCATACCAAATATTCCAAGAAATTCACTCCTATGAACCGTGAGCACCAAGAAATGCATGATTAACCTGTAAGTTGTAACCATGAAACTGTTAAGATATTCCAATCCATAACTGGTGACCTAAAATGAGGTCTAAAACTTGAAAAGCACAACAAAAATTAAAATTGCATGTGATAGTACTTGTGTTACACTAAAACACGTACGGTTTATACAGAAAGTCATGCAACTACGGATTTAAATTACGATCCCCGTCGGTTCACAAAGGTCAAATGACCATGACAACCAGTTAAACGTACACATAAATTCCATTCACAGATGATCTGTGTCGTAACCGATTTGCGGCGATGCGACCAGTCTCGACTTATTTTGAGAAAACTCGGTTTTGTAAAATAAATGTTTCGGAGTCGCCATCGGCCTTTTGAGTTAGGTAGGTCGAATACCTAAAAATTTTCTTTTAAAAGAGTTTTTTTTTTTTTTAAGGAAAACGTCACTTTAAAAGATTTATCGATCTATGCATAACCATAAATTCATTTTTAGTAGTAAGAAAGGGTTCAGGGGTCGGTTACGTGTGGGAAATGATAAGCACCCCCACAACGCCCAAAATTGGTACCTATCGATTATACATTGTCTCTAATAGTAGAAATCTAAGAATTCGAATATATATTTAAATTATGATTCCATTATTCCGAGTTCAACCATTCAATTTTATAGAACAAAAATTCTAAGGAAAAATAGAAAATATTCTCATATTTCCAATTGAAGAGAAAAGATTCTCTAAAATAATTTAGGACGAATATTCCTCTTTCCAACTAAAATAAAAGAAATATAATAATTTTTCCTAAGAATTTAATATTAAAATAGTTTTTATATAATACTATAATATATAATAATACAAGCAAAATGAATATCTAAAATACATACTTTATGGTATAAATAAACAATATACATATGAATCTATTCATTACATGGTGACAAAAATAAATGCATGGTAACCTTAGTATCCTAAACATTAATAAACAAATATCATGGCATGAGAAAAGAAAAATAACAAAATAGAAGCACCAGAATCATAATAAAACCATAGATACATGACTAAAACGGGAAAACATAAATATCAATAGCTAATTTCGAAAGAAAAAAAACATTCAGCAAATGACTAAATTAACATAATACAAAACCAAGAACCCAATTCACAAACCGTATAAAATAAAAAGAAATGGTGACCAAACTGCAATATATAAATAAAACAGTAGCTAAACTAAAATGAACAAAATAATAAAAATGGTGATCAAAATAAAATGACAGAAAACAAATGAGCCAAAATTGAAACAAATAAAAAGATTAATTGGTGATCATTCTGTAAAAATGCGCTTAAATTTAGGGGGCTTAATTAGTAAATAGTCCATTAAGTAATAAAACATGTACAAAAACGATAAATGACATGAATGATCCCTCCCTTGGGACTGGAATGCAAAACACGGAACAAATACGAGGGACCTAAAACGTGAATAAACCATTATAAACCCTATGTATCACACTTTCATTTTTTTTTTCATTTTAAACCTAAACACTAAAAAAATTTAAACTCTCCTCTCAACTCTCTCTCTCCCTCTTTCTCGGGCCAGAACCCTCACCGGAAACTAGCGCCGCTGCAACCCCATCGCTCCGGCCACCACACGCGGTAGTCGGAGCCCTAAACCGACTTAAAAATCCTCCCTGTCTTGGAGAAGCAATGTATGGGCGTGGAGCTGACTTGGAATCTGTGAGGCATGGGCTGTTGGGGAGCTGAGATGCACGTGGGATATAGGGCTAGTGGGTGTTGTGCATTGGTGTGCAGCAACAAGGTTGGAAATGGTGAAGGTATGAGCATCTTGGTTGGAAATGGGCGTGAAATAAAATAAAATGGTGCTCACAGCTTTCAAAATGATCTAGCCGACGCCAACCAGCGTTGTAATTTTGGAGGTACCAAAGCTTTAAATATAATAAAGCTTTGAATTTTGAGACCACGAAATGAAAGGTGGGGGTATAATAATGTTGAAGTAGTTGAATTATGGGAGTCTAAGTCAGTAGTGAAAACTACTCACTTAGTGGACCGAAGGAGAAACAAGAGGCCAAAGACCATGTACGCGCTAAGTCCTAACATCATTTAGTGGACCACTTTGATGACAACAAAAATGGTACACTTAGTAGGCCAATATCAACCTCTAATGTGATTGAAAAATCAAAAGTTAGTTAGGTGTATGAACTTTATTTTATGATTTTTTTGGGATAAAATATTGGTGCTTACAGCTGCCCCTCTTTGCTCATTATTGTGAAACGGGAATAGAGCAAAGATATAAAGCACCAATTTTATCTTGGTCTCTTCTTACCACGTTGTGAACTTTTCACTGGGAATGTCAATTCTTCTCCTTATGTGAAATCATCGAGTCTTTGTTATAAATGATGTCATCTTGCTTCGTTCTCTTGGCTGAGTCTTCATCTTCAATTCTTCAAGTCACAGGTTCTTCTAGAAATGTTGATCTAGGGTTGAACAAGTTCTTCATTAAAAATTATCTATTGGCAATGTTGGTCCTTCGAGTGAGGCGTGCTGATTTAACTCCATTTGTGATGAACCGAGTATCAAAAATGTTGAAAACATCATGCCCGAAGGTCATATGGATGGCCTGAATGACTTAAAAATCAAGAAACCCCCGAAGGTTTAGTTTCTAAATCTCATTTGAAAATATCCTGCACTGAAGGTCTTATGGATGGCCCAAAGGACTTATCATCTTTCTATAAAGACTTATAGATGACCCGAAGGATTTACGCATCATGCTCGAAAGACTTACTGATGGCCCGAATGACTTACAAATCAAGAAACCCCCGAAGGCTTAGTTTCTAAAATCTCATTTGAAAAAATCCTACACTGAAGGTCTTACGGATGGCCCGAAGGACTTAGAAATCAAGAAACCCCCGAAGGCTTAGTTTCTAGAATCTCATTTGAAAACATCCTGCACTGAAGGTCTTATGGATGGCCCGAAGGACTTATCATCTTGCTTGAAAGACTTATAGATTACCCAAAGGATTTACGCATCATGCTCGAAAGACTTACTGATGGCCCAAAGGACTTACAAATCAAGAAACCCTCGAAGGCTTAGTTTCTAAAATCTCATTTGAAAACATCATGCACTGAAGGTCTTACGGATGGCCCGAAGGACTTACAAATCAAGAAACCCCCGAAGGCTTGAATTCTTGAGGTTCTGCCAATCAAAATATAATTCCCTTAATTCAAGGCTTGAATTCTGTCTTTTTCTTCTTTTCTTTTCTTGGAAAACCTGTAAAAAATATGCTTTGATCTATGCAATATGAATGCAACATGTAATGCATGACTTTCTTATGTGCAGAAATATTTATCAGTAATCATCTTTTGACTTCAAAATGGAGATCTCGATCTTCCTTCACTCTTGTATGGAGTTTTCCCCTAACATCAGCATGGTAAAACTAATCATGTGGAACAATCATGCCTCTCTCATCTTCCATCTTTTGTCTTGCTTCTTCAACATGATTATAAAAGAAGTGTTTCCTCATTTGAATTCTTGTTGCAATCAAGTTGATGACTGGGCACCTTACACATCTTTGACTCAGTTTTTCAATCAGAATTGTTTCTCTAGAGTTCTTGGCTAACTGCAGCATGAATGATCCATTTTTCTGGGTAAGCTTTGCTTGTGTTCATCTTTTGACCCTGGCACTCCAAGCGATGGGGGTTATTCACCATGTCTATTTGGTTTGAATCTTGTGATCTTAACGACATCTTGTTTCAGTAATGCCTCAATGTGGGTTCCCATGGCTCTCTCTGTGGCAAAATCTTCATCTTGAAGCATCTTTCTCTTGTATCGCTAACCAGTAATGTTAACGAATAGTTTGAGGGCTTCTCTTCACGATGCCACAACCATATGGACACTTAAGAAATGATCATAATTGTCTTTTATTTTTTTATGAGTTGGGATATATGTCACCTTTAATTAAGGCGATCATATGCTTCTGATAATGTCATAATCAAGTGTTAGAAGTTCCATCTTCTTGTTGTTATGATCTTTCAGACTATCTTCTTTCAAGAAATGCTTCATTGTTCTAACATCGTTTGCTCTTTTCTTCGCTAGAGGCAGAATGAGCCTCGTCAGCTTCAAGGACCTTTTCCACTTGAGACTGTCCTGCTTGAAAATGTTTCTCTTTCTTTTATTTTAAAAATGTAAAAAAATGTCGAATAAAATAATGTTATTATTTTCTTCCGGTTCACAATCAAAACAAATTGTAAAACAAGAATTCCTTGAATATCAAATAAGTCAAATTTTCTTTTAATCCTTCAAAAATTATATACATTTGAAAAGTGTAAAGATTAATGCTGATAAAAGGCTCAGGTTGACTTGGGAAGGTAATGTGTTTCAGGTTAATTTGGGGAGGTAATGTGTTTCAGGTTGGCTTCTTGCGTTCTCGATTCTGGTGTTCATTGATCTGATGAAGCAACAATCATGCTTTTCTTCTAGAAATGTTCACTGGTTCCCAGCCCTCGCGAGCGCCTTTGGACTGTGCAATGCTTTATTAAGAGATGTATAAGATTGTCCTTCTATACAGTGGTTGGCAATCTTTGTGTTCGAGTTGCCTTTTTAGGTTTTCAACTCGAATCCTCCTTTGGTTTCAAGACATCATCTAAAATTATGTGTCTTGAACCCTCCTTTTATTTTTTCCCTATCATGCATTAAAATTTTTAGAAAACTAATTTTTGCAAATAAAATTAACCCTGAGGGGCAGAATGAATACTGAAGATAGTCTCTTTACTTAGAAATCCATATATTATTAGAAGGGACTTTTCAGGCACGTAATGTAAGCTAGGGCTCATGGTTATGAAAGAAAAGGATAAATAGGCCCAAACAAATGTTTAAGGGCTATCAAACCAAGGATCAATTCATTCTGTCATCTTCAATCTTGTTCTACCTTATTTGAATCTTCTCGCGTGTCCTTTATTTTGTTTTCTTTTGGTGTTCTCTGATCTTCTGGTGAATTGATTCTAGATCTTTAAACTGCTCGTCTTGAAGTGTTGGATTCGTATATTTTTTTCTTTCTTCTTTTTCCTTTTCTTTTTTTTCGTCGTCATTATCTTGTGTGTTTTTTTTCTATATCTCTTCTTTTTCTCTTTGCGTTGTTAACACGATTTGATCTTCGAGCGCTTCGTACCTTGTGATATCTTGTTATTTCTTCCTATGACTTGCCTCTGTAGCGAAATTTAGATTGATGATGTTCACTCATGCGAGTAGATGTCCTTCATCTTTTTCCCCCAGTGTGGAGGGTGATCCTTGGTTAGGGTTGAATCAGAAGAAAAAATATTATAGGCTCAAAAGGGGACAACAAGGGATATATATACATATAAAAGGATAAATGAAACAAAGTCGTTCATCATCTCATACACAGAAGTCTTCATAAAAGAGGTATCCCTAGGGGGACGAGTATTCAGGATTAATCGTATTTATATGAAAAATAATATAATTAATGCATGATAGAATTATTTCAATGATTCCCTTTATTTCTACTTCACTTTGCTCCTAGTATGCCCCAATTATTCAAATTCTCATAACTTGATCCGCAACACTCCATCTTGTCTTTCTTGTAGGAAAGGTCCTCGTCATGCCCCAGGATTTATTGAGGTTGGGAAATGAATATTGGTTCTATGTCTATGAAGGGAAATATGTGACTTTAAAGTCATACTTCAAAAAAAGGTAATGTTATGGAAAGGTTATTTTTGTGTGGAAAGGAAAAAATACAGATTTGGTGCCTCGCGGAGGATAAGGGCATGACTTTATTGTTTCGAAAAGAAGTGATATCAAAGTTCGGTCTTTTGGGAGTAAATGTGTGTTATTTCGGGTAAGGAACCCAACAATGGTTATTTCAGCTTTGGATGGGGTATGAAAGGTCTAATCTTGCCTCTTGTCAAAAATCTATAATTAATGAAGTAGTAAAAGAACCTTTAATTCATTTGATATTCAAAGAACTATAAGATTGAAACTTGATTTATTGCTCATAACCTTTGAAAATGACAAAAGTTCAATCAACAAAATATTTACTGAGTATGCAAAGAAAAAAAACACGTTCAAACAGGACAATGCCAGTGCAATATGGTTTCATTGTGAATGAAAGAACTTTTTTTGATCGGCACCAAAATGTCTCATGACACGTTAAAGGTCAATACCCTCGGGTCAAACAAATTCTGGACCTTGCTCTTTGGTGTCCCATGGATCTCAATGATGTGCCTGTTTGTTGATGTCTTTCAACATACACCTATTCTCGGTTGTCAACCAATATAGCTAATACTCCAATCATCTGACCCAATACCTCTCCTTAAGAGACTAAGGCTTGACTCATTATCCTCTGTTGCAGCGTGGTCATTTGACATCATATTTGATCTCGTAACTTTCCTTGGAACTGCTCTATTTATTCTAATCTCTTATCCATCGAGAGTGGAAGAGAAATGTAAATGGGTGATCTTGGTATTACCGTTATGTAACCTTTCAAAAATTAATCTGATGATTTTTTTTACAATAGAAATGTATGAAAATTAAAATAAAGGCAATGCATGCAAAAGAAATGTGTCAATCTAGAGTAACCATCTTAAAACGATTTTCACCGAACACAAATGGTCTTAGTACATCAAATAGCCAAACTACAAATAATAAATGGCCTTGGCTCCTAGCTTTTCTATCTCGTTCAGGAGCCAGGTTATCTTCTAAGCATGATCTGGTGATGAGACATCAATCTGCTTCAAATCTCTTGCAAAGACATCTAACTCGACCAACTTGTGAGCCACATTGCTTTCTTGAGTAATCTCCTCATTCATCGCATCATCTTATTTCCCCAACTTATATTTTAACTCTTGATGTTGTAGGCGATATTGACCATTTTCTTTCTCAAAAGACTCGGTACGGTTATAGAGTTCTCGTGCAAAGTTCTTACAGTCAACAATCAGCTCGGTCAATGTTTTATTTTCAGCTTTACTAGCTTCTAGCTTGGTTTCTAAGTCGAATAAAGCGGTTGTCCATAATTCATTCTTCTTTTGCCAAAGCCCCAAATTTCGCCAGGCTTCCCCCACGTTCGCCTTCTGCAATCTGCAGATCTCGAGAGTACTTCTTAGCTCGTCCTTCGTGCATTTTGCAATTCCTTTTCCATCGTTCAACATCTTTCTTCAATTTAGAGGCCTCTTTTGCCCATTCATCTAGGGTATTGCCCAAACACATATTTTGGAAGGCTTGATTAATTCTGTGAAAATTATCTTTCATGGCTTTTAATTCTCTGTTTAGAATGTCCTTTTCATTTTGCAATTAAAGTATTTGGGCTTCATATTTCAAAAAATGCTCTTCATTTTGGTTATTCTCACTGATGCTTTTGTCCTTGGACTCTATTGGCTTCACTTCAACCAGATGTTTGGTTATTGAACCAGGATGACCTTCCTTCTCGAATTCCAGTATTTTATGTTCTATTAGGCAATAAACTCGACGTTTAAAGGTAATACATGTATCAATATAATATCTTTGAGCTCCTGCGTGATATTCACAATTGGCATTGGCATTGTACCACTCTGGATATGGAGGTTGTGGAGGCTTCATATACTGCGGGGTTACTTCTTGTGATTCTAGCAACTTACTGTACAAATCTCTATATGGGATAAGAACGAGGTTAAAGGCAGGTTCACTCCCTCCTACATGTCGGTCATTCATTAGGCGCGTCTCCCATTTGAAGTGATTATGTATTTTTTATTCCTCGATCTTTCCTTAAAATTTTACAGTTGTCATTGTTTCTTTTGTACCTCCTAATAACTTGTTGATACGGGCAATGATTGCACGAGACTCCATAAGTTTACTTGGGTCACTTTGTTCCCAAGTAGCCTCTTGTGTTACAGTTTTATTTTTTTCGAGTTCTTCATCTTTTTGCATAGAAACCTCTTTTCCTTTGGCCAACACAGTTATTCTATCCATCATCGTATACATTTGTTCCTTCATTTGTTGCAGTTCTCTTTGTTCTTCATCAGACATGTGACCCTCAGATGTACCACTCTCTGCTTTTACTAGAACTTCTTTTCGATGCCATTTCCTATTTGTATCGCGACCTACCTGATCATGAAACCACTTGTCCATTATGAAAACCTTTTAATTGGTGACCACTCATAATCAACACATTTTTGCGTATATGACTATATGGTGCCAGAAAAAGACATAAAAAAAAGTTAGGACATATAGCAACAAATTAGGTGTAAAGGTAAATGCAAATGCGAAAATGCAAATGCATATGCAAAAATGTTGATTCCATCGATGGATATCGTTGAACAATTTTCACAGTGATAAAAGCTTTCACATTACAAGACCGTCTACTTTACATACATGTATTCGCTTAGATGGTTGAATTTGAAGTTGATCACTGCTTCATCTTGGATCTTCGTCCTTGAAAATGATGCCCCTCAAGCGCTTTGTAACCTAACTCTGTTAATGCCCCGGCAGTGTTAAAGTTAGTATGTCGCTTCTTGAAGGCTAGTGATGAAATGATCATAGATGAGAATCTATTTTTGGGTTATTTCTTGGATCAAAGGATCAGCTTTCCAATCTCAAATGTTGCACGATCTTCGAACAAGTTTCATTCTGGTATTCTTAACTTCTCTTATCCCTCGGCGCATGTTTGTGTATGCGACTGCTTTATTGAAATTTTTTTATCTCTTTTTGTGCAAAATTTCCACTTGAGTATCCCCTTTGCGAATCGACACTTTTGCATTATGTTATGTTGATGCAATGCAATGCAGATGAAGATGAAAAATGATACAAATAAAAGAAATAAGGTAGTACACACAAATAAAAGAAAAGAAATTAGTTAGTACATGTAAGATAATCAATACAGATAAAAATGTTATTCAAATATGAATAAAACACCTACCCAGTCATGATATCTACCTGACATGCTTAAATTAAATAACATTCCTACCCGGGCCTGCTTTCTACCCACAATAATTTTTTTTTAAAAATAATCCTAACTGCATGGTATCTAGTTCACATAATTTATTCGAAAAGAAAAAAATATATATTCTCTGAATTTAAAGTAAAAAGAAAAGGTTCAGAAACATTCATCCTTTCTGTACACTTAATTTGGGTACCTACTGACGAACAGAGGTTCAGTATGTCTATACCTAGGGTGACCGTTCTACAGTTCACTATATGCATGGTTTCAGCTCTATGAGGAAAAAGGTACTCGAATTGTCCTTGATGTTGGTGCCCTTTGGGCGAGCCAAACCCTCAATCCTCACATATTATAGGCTTAAGCGGATCGAGTTCAATTCGAGGGGGCACATTTCCCTATGCCTGACACGGAGAATAAATTCTCACGAAAACATAGGGCATATGAACTTCGAAAGCTACTTGCTAGGTCTAACTCAGAGAATAAATTCTCACGAAGATGTCGCTTTCACCCCCACTTAAAAGGAATAGCTCGAGTATAGAGCTTATGTTATGAAATGTAAGTGTTATGTGTGAGGAGAAATTATCAAACCTTTGACAGACAATCACAAAAAACGAACTAAAGCAAATCCAAGACTTTAATATCTGAAATCAATCGAATGCACACATTAGTATACAAAGATATTAAATAACAATTGAAAGGAATCAAAGGAATCATAAATTAAATATAACTGAATTCTCAATTTCTAACTATAGAGACAATATATAATCGATTTAAGGCTTGACCCTCTAAGTCCCCAGCGGAGTCGCCAAACTGTCGTAACCGATTTCCGGCGATGCGACCAGTCTCGACTTATTTTGTGAAAACCCGATTTTGTAAAAGAAATGTTTCAGAGTCGCAATCGGCCTTTTGAGTTAGATAGGTCGAATACCCAGAAATTTTCTTTTAAAAGAGTTTTTTTTATTTTAAGGAAAATGTCACTTTAAAAGATTTATCGATCTATGCGTAACCAGAAATTAATTTGTAGTAGTAAGAAAGGGTTCGGGGGTCGGTTACGTGTGGGGAAGAATAAGCACCCTCACAACGCCCAAAATTGGTACCTATTGATTATACATTGTCTCTAAATAGTAGAAATCTAAGAATTTGAATATATATTTAAATTATGATTCCATTATTCCGAGTTCAACCATACAATTTTATAGAACAAAAATTCTAAGGAAAAATAGAAAATATTCTCATATTTCCAATTGAAGAGAAAAGACTCTCTAAAATAATTTAGGATGAATATTCCTCTTTACAACTGAAATAAAAGAAATATAATAATTTTTCCTAAGAATTTAATATTAAAATATTTTTTATATAATACTATAATATATAATAATACAAGCAAAATGAATATCTAAAAACATACTTTAATGGTATAAACAAACAATATACATATGAATTTATTCATTACATGGTGACAAAAATAAATGCATAGTAACCTTAGTATCCTAAACATTAATAAACAAATATCATGGCATGAGAAAAGAAAAATAACAAAATAGAAGCACCAGAATCATAATAAAACCATAGATACAAGACTAAAACGGGAAAACATAAATATCAATAGCTAATTTTGAAAGAAAAAAACATTCAGCAAAGGACTAAATTAACATAATACAAAACCAAGAACCCAATTCACAAACCGTATAAAATAAAAAGAAATGTTGACCAAACTGTAATATATAAATAAAACAGTAGCTAAACTCAAATGAACAAAATAATAAAAATGGTGATCAAAATAAAATGACAGAAAACAAATGAGCCAAAATTGAAACAAATAAAAAGATTAATTGGTGATCATTCTGTAAAAATGCGCTTAAATTTAGGGGGTTTAATTAGTAAATAGTCCATTAAGTAATAACACATGTACAAAAACGGTAAATGACATGAATGATCCCTCTCTTGGGACTGGAATACAAAACACAGAACAAATACGGGGGACCTAAAGCATGAATAAACCATTATAAACCCTATATATCACACTTTCATTTCTTTTTTATTTTATTTTAAACCTAAATACTAAAAAAACTTAAACTCTCCTCTCAACTCTTCCTCTCCCTCGGGCGAGAACCCTCAGTGCCGCTGCAACCCCATCGCTCCGGCCACCACACATGGTGGTCGAAGCCCTAAAATTGACTTGAAAATCCTCCTTGTCTTCCGATCTACACCCCTAGCACTAAACCTCGTACCAAAAACCCAAAAAAACCTTAGATATGCTTGAAAAAAAGCCCAACCTTTCGAAAAAGTCGTGCTCCGACGAGACACCTCTTTTTTTCAGGTAACTGCTAGACTCCTCTCTATCTACTTATTTTCGTTATTTGCTGGTTAGTTGGTTGATTAGAACGAAATAAGCTTGTTTATATTTTATTTGTTATTTCGAACACATATTAGCGTTACCATACTTAAAAAAATAAAAAAACATATTATATATATTTGAACATGTATGAGTTTTTTAGAAAAATTATCAGTAAAAGAAAACAATATATAATATATGTTATATTCGAAAAAATAGTATATAATATATCTTATATTTGAAATAAAAAGTAAATAAAATACATTCGAACAATAAAAGATAGTGAGTAATAGGTAACCTTCGAAATCTTATTCCTTGAAGATGAGTTCACAGTGTGTTGTTTTCCAGGATTTTTCCCATCCCCTGTTACAGATTGTTTGTTTGGGTTAAATACCCAGTTACAATAGAATAAAAAAAAACCTCCACTTTTTTGTGTTATGTCTTTCCATGTGAGTGAGGCGTTGGTGACCGTGTTGGAGCAGCAATGTATGGGCGTGGAGCTCACTTGGAATCTGTGAGGTATGGGTTGTTGGGGAGCCGAGCTGCACGTGGGATATAGGGTTAGTGGGTGTTGTGCATTGGTGTGCAACAACAAGGTTGGAAATGGTGAAGGTATGGGCATCTTGGTTGGAAATGGGCGTGAAATAAAATAAAATGGTGCTCACAGCTTTCAAAATGATCCAGCCTGCGCCAACCAACGTTGTAATTTTGGAGGTACCAAAGCCTTAAATATAATAAAGCTTTGAATTTTGAGACCACGAAATGAAAGATAGGGGTATAATAATGTTGAAGTGGTTGAATTATGGGAGTCTGGCTCAGTAGTGAAAACTACTCACTTAGTGGACCGAAGGAGAAACAATAGGCCAAAGACCATGTGCGTGCTAAGTCCTAACATCATTTAGTGGACCACTTTGATGACAAAAAAAATGGTACACTTGATACGCCAATAACAACCTCTAATGTGATTGAAAAATCAAAAGTTAGTTAGGTGCATGAACTTTATTTTATGATTTTTTTGGGATAAAATATTGGTGCTTACAATATGTCTGATAATACATTTCATATAGCACCGTCAACAATATTTTACATATGTAGAGTTTTAACCATATAATCATAGGCCACCAACGGAATTAAATTTTCATTGGATCCACATCCTTGTTTCTATCAATTACATATAAACAGTGGCAGAATTTGATGATAGAATTTGGGGGGGGGGGCAACTTAAAATTTTGAAAAAAAATTAAAGGTTTAAATAAAATTTTTAAATTTTTTGAATGGTTTAGTTTATATTTTCCCCCTAAAATTTTAGGGTCTAAGTAATTTTTTTTAATTTAAAGAGGTTTAATGAGAACTTTTAAAAATTATGGGAGATGGTTTAATTAAGAACATTGAAAAAATTAAAGTTTAATCTAAATTTTTAAAAATTTAGAGGAGGCTAAATTAAAGTTTTTAAAAATTTTAAGATACTAAATTATAATTTTTAAATTTTGAAGGGCCATAGCCCTACTAATCTCTCTTGCGTTCAGGCACTATATATAAAGTTAAATATTATTCTAATTAAGGGTGTGCAAAATAATATCATCCAATTGATCCGATCCGATCCTAAAATTTAGATATACAATCTATTTTTAATTTTAAACTAATACGAATCGAATATTCAAAATAAATTTCGGATATTCAAATCGGATAAGGATAGTTCAAATGTTGATTTAGGATTATCCGAAAATTCGGGGGAAAAATAAGCCTTTAAGTGTGCGTTTGGTTCACGAAATATAAGATTACCAGTGGGAATAAAAGATTATCATGGAATAGGATTACTTGGAATGTTGTATTTTGTGTTTGGTTGGTTTAGCAGGAATGTAAGATTAGTTTGGTTAAAGGAATAAAATATTATTGAAATGTATATTTGACCAAATTGTTCTTATTATATATATATTTTTTAACAAGTTGGAAAATAATAATATATTTTCTTTAAAAAATTAAATTTATACAATTTTTTTACAAAATTAAAAATATAAAAAGGTTTAATGAAAGGGTAAAATTTTATTTTAATCTCTGAACTTCATATAAAATTTTAATTATAGATTTTTTTTGTAAATCTAAAATAGTTTAAGGATAAATTTGTAATTTAACATTCGTATAATTTTTATTATTCAATGACAGAATAAGAATATTTTTGAAAGAAATTTTTTTAAGGGCATTTTAATCCAAAACGCCGGTAATCCAACAATACCTAAGGAAATGGAGGTAATGACATTCCCGGTAATATACCCAAAAAAATCCACTATTGGTAATGTAAGATTACCGAGAATGACATTTCCGGCCAATCAAACGGGAGAATGTGAATTTTATTCTCATGGTAATCTCGCATTCCTCCAACCAAACACACCCTAAAATATATTACAAACAGTGTTTCTAGTCCAATAGCTAATTAATCCAATAACCAGCCGGCTAGTTCTATTAACAAAACTATCTTAACCCATTATTTTAATTTCCCAAAAGTCCCAAATCAATTGCTCCAGTTCCACGACAGGGAGGGATACTCATCTCCCCCAAAACCCTATGCCATATGTGTTTCAATCCGAGGTAAGTTTAGATGATTTGTGATTTTAGGCTGGCTTTATGCCTTTTTTTTTTGCCTTTACCTTCCAAGCCCTAAAAGAATATATAAAGCAGGGAAAAAGAAGAGAAAACATTATTGAGAAACATTTTGTGAAGAGTTTTTACTTCTGTTCTTCATAGTTTGTGGAAATGACAATTACTACTTGCTTTTATCGTTTTCGAATTTATCAGACATCATTAGCAATTTGAAAGTTCTAATAATAATCCAATATTCGGTGCCTTTGATAGAATTTTCTTGTAGTTACTGCTTTAAACTTTTCGATCAATTTTACATATATAATAAAAATATAAAATATATTGTATAAAGTTGCATAATGTTAAATTTAAATCTTAAATTTTTGTTAAATTAAACTTTATATTTAGATTCGGATATTAGTGTATCCAATCTAAAAATTCGAATATTCAAACATAAGAATATCCCTTTTTTTGGAATAAGATACGGTCCACGATTTTAATAATTTAAATTTTTGGATATTTAAATTTTTGGAGCGGATAATATCCAATATAAAAAAATGCACACTCCAGTTTTAATGGTCCGTAATGATCTTGTTGTAATGATATTGTTGGATACAAAAAGCAATAGATGTATTTTGAATTGTTTTACATTCTCATGGAACAGCCATATTAGAATCTGAGTTACATTTCCACTATTTGCTTATTTCTTTGTAAAACAAAGATTCACTTTTTGGGGTAGTTTTGTTATATGACAGTCGTTATCGAAAATATTAATTTTTTTTTAATATTTTTAGTATAATGTTATCTAAAATGTTATTTTTTTTATCGGAATGTTAATTTCATTACTTAAAATGAATATTTTTGATATTAATATTTTCAATAAAAAAATAACATTTTAGATAACGCTTTACCGAAAATATTAAAAAAGTATTAACATTTTCGATAATATTTTTTCTTAATCTTATATTAGGTTGTCTTTCCTTAAACATCCTCACTTTTCATTTTTCAGTGACTTCTTCAAGAACCAAAAACCAAATAATATAATAATAAACATATTTTTTTTTATAATATCACAATTACCTTTTCGATCTACATCAATGAGTCAGAAAGCGGATGTACGCCTATATTAACGTGGTACGTGATCTTTCTAAAATTCAAAATTTTTTAATTATTGATTTATTTTATTGATTGTAATTACCTATAATTTTATTTGTACCCACTTATATAAAAAATTGTGTGATTAATATATATATATACATATTCATCCTTAAAAATATTTATGTATCTACCACTACAATAAATTCTACAACGCCTTCAAAAAAGCCCTTGTACCTCTATTCTCTATTGATATTGATGTGAATAAAAGGATTTAATATTAAAACGAATGGAAGCTCAAAGTTGATGTCTCGATGTTTCAACGACAACATCAACTTTGACGGTTTTTACACAATTTAAAATAATAATAAAAACACTTTTGGGTGTTACCCGGAGAGAAAATATGAAAAAGTTGAAAAAAGATATTTCCTTAAATTGTGTAAATAAATGGAGCCTGAACTGCTGGGGAAAAATCCTGAATCGTGATGGGTAAAATATCAAGTACTTGAAATGCAATTATACCACCGATTGAACCCTAGTGAATGACGTCATCAGCAATTGAAAATGAAAATTTAACTTTCATCATTGCCAGAAACAAAGTTGCTAAACATTACTATTCTTTTTTTTCTTTTCAGTCTCTCTTTCAAGTTAAAGCTTCTTTTTTTTTCCTGGTTTTTTTTGCGGGAGAAAACTCGTGTGATGAAGGAGCGATGGATCTGTTGAGTCAGCTGGAAACCATTTTGGAATCTGATCCTCTCATGTGAGTTACTATATTTTGTTTGAAAAATTACATCTTTTTCTAATGAACATATACAGATTTATCATGTTAATTTCTGGATTATATCACTATTTTCATTTTTTTGAATTTGATTTATTTAGAATAATCATTTGTACATTTTCTTAGGATTTTCATTTGTTGAGGCTTTTGGATCATTTCTTTTAATGGAAAGCAATACATTATGCATCTGTTGAAACATATTATTTTTAAGTTAATATTGTCTGTTCTTGAATTCAGTGATGAAGTAGGGCTTATTCACTCATCTCAGTTTGTCACTCTCAACAAAGAGGTTGGTGAATTCGGTAACTCGTCCGTGGATGATGCTTTCAGACCAACAGATACAAAATTTTGGAATAGAGATCATAAGTTGGGGATTTCAACTGAAGTTGTTCTTCCTTTGTGTAAAGCTGCAAAAAGCGCATTCATGGATGCGATG
This sequence comes from Hibiscus syriacus, assembly GCF_006381635.1. Classification (NCBI taxonomy): domain Eukaryota; kingdom Viridiplantae; phylum Streptophyta; class Magnoliopsida; order Malvales; family Malvaceae; genus Hibiscus; species Hibiscus syriacus. The sequence goes on from NW_024062956.1 coordinate 3,365,364, forward strand.
AAGCAATATAAGATGCTTAGCAACTTATCAGATGATAAGCATGAGGATGAGAACATCGTTTATGGCTCTTCATCGTCTTGCCAATATTTCGAACACGAAGTCATGAAGCACAGCAGAGCACTTTTATTGTTAAGCTGTGATTTTGGCACTGCATGGAATGCCAGGTTTTCGTAATTCGGATTTATACCTGTCTTTACTTCTTCCATTAACTTGCAATTTGGATGCAAAAATTGATTACTGGGAAGACGTTGGGAATTGTTATTCATTTTCTGTTTCTTGTATGGCATTGTGAATTGTTTCGTTTGTGATCTTATTGATCCCTATTTGCTTGTAGTTTCACTGTTGATAAATGATTGATATGTCTTGGAAACAGTGTTTTATAACCTAGGGCATGCCGCATCGTTCTTGTTTATCCTGCTGTTGAATTTCAATTCTTTGTTCGTGGGCTAGTTTATTGGTTCTTCAAGTCTCGGTTTAAGCTTAATCTTACCAAGATTCAGGCATAAACTTTGAGAATGACAAATTGAGCTTTGAGATTGTCTTTGGATGAGCATATGCTGAAAGTTTTGAAGTTCCTTATGCTTACTGTTATGGTATAACATTTTAGTTTTATCTTTGATTTATGGTTTTATTTTATCGTGATTGTAGTTTTCGTGTTATGCCATTAGGAAGCTACTTGTGTTGAAGAAGCCGCAGCTGTCAGTGTTTACAGATGAACTTCTTTTGTCCGCTCTTGTTCTCTCTTATTCACCTAAAAGCGAACAAGCTTGGAGCCATAGGCGATGGGTGATCAAGATGATTGCTGAGAAATATCTGAATCTTCAACAAATTGTAGCAAAAGAATCCGGGCTCGTCGAAAAAATAGCTGAGGTTTAATTAGCTTTCTCGAAGTAGATCCTTGATTTCTTTCTTTTTTTCTATCTCAAGAAGTGGTTTACCTGAAAGTTTGACTGCACTAAGCTGTTTGTTTTCCCATGTGGGTCTTAAGTTGATAGCTCATAAATATTCCTATAACTTTGTCGTACTCTTTTCCCTCTTTCATGTAAACCCAGTCTTTATTATTAAGATTTTGGAGTCTTTCTTTTTCTAGTGGACGAAGTCTCATGCTAAAGAAATTATTTGTTTTTATTCATCGACCATCAATGGTTGGACAATGCTTGTGGGTAGAGCCAGACTTGATGCAATTCACATTCTTCAAAATGCAGAGATCAAAAATGAACTATCGAGCCTGGAATCATCGCTGCTGGTTAGTTTCCTATATGACAAGAGAACAGGTTAGATACTTGGATTATACGGAGAAGTGAATAATCAATAGCTGTAGTAACACTGATTTTTCATAGAAGATACAGTATGTGTCTGAATCAAGTTTGATTTTTGGTGTTTAGATGCTCACTGTTGTTACCGATGTAATTGTATAATTTCAGATGCTTCACGAGTTAAAGAGATCCAAAGATTGGGCTGGATTACATGTTGCCGATAATTCATGCTTTCACTATCGTAGAGTAAGTTTCTATTCTTCAATTTAAACATGATTGAACTTCAAAGAATAAAGGGAAAATATAATTTTTTTACCTGGAGGAACTCTGAAATCATCATTAGTTTAATCCCATAAATTCGAGTAATACATTTTTTGCATTCAACTTTGTGTAACTCGATTTGCAGCGGCTAATACTCAGGATTTTAGAGAATAAGCCGAACAAACAAGGTGACAACTTTTCTTATGATGTGGAAAACTATCAAGTCATGAAGGTAATTCTATGGCAGACTCATGCAATATGCACTAGTGATTCTTGCTACTACTTGCTTATTTGACCCTTTTGAAAATTTGTACCGGGCAGGAGGAACTCGAGTTGAATGAAGTTTTAATAAAGCGGTACATTGGGAGAGAGGTACGAAGCTCATCTAGTCTCTTTCCTTCGAATAAAAGAAAACAGTGAAGTGAGTTTGTGCAGTTCTTTGTAATTGCAAATACAGCCTATCTGTGGCAGATGACACCATGGCCTAGTGTTATTTGCGTAGCATCCGATTTCGGTATTCTTTCAATCCACTTTTATCTTTCACAGGCTCTCTGGCTTCATCGTCGTTACCTGTCCCTATGTTGGATACGGCATTTGACAACCATGTGTGGTATTTCATACCATTCTGAGCAGAAAACCAACATGGATAATGAAATCAATATATTTTTTGATAAAGAATTTTGTCTCCTGGATTCCTGCTTGATGATTCAAGATACAGAATTCGAGGATTTCGAAGCACAAGCGATGTGCTCGGCAATTTACTTTGTGTGGCTGATAAAGGTAACACGTTCTTTTAGCTTAAATCATAGTTGAAACTGGTTTTTTTGGGGGGCAAGCTACTAATTGTCTGCATACAACATATCAGAAAATTCCTCAATTTAGGAAGGTCGAAATGCACGAGAAGCTAAAAGTAGGAAACTTGAAGAACATACTACATAAGACATGTTCTGAAAGATCTTTCCTTCGGGATCTTTTGGAAGAGAGGTAATCGGGTGTGATTATCACCTGTACCTGAGTGCTCTTCGTCTACGAAAGGCACTTGCCTTCGCCCTGTGCCTTGCGTCTTCGTCCTGCGCCTTGTGCCTAGGCTTCAGGGACCTTTTGCACCTTGGTCTGCGTTACGCCTTGTAAAACTAAGGTTACAGGTACATGTTCAACACGTACATACAAAATTTGTTTGAGATCTTTTATATATTTAGAGAACCATACCTCCATACTCATCTTCAAATACATATCGGACACAAGTGTTGAACATGATTAAGCCTTATCGACGATGAAGAGTCGGCATAACATAAATCTCTGTGCGACTACTTATTTGGAATCAACTTACATCCTCTAGTTACATGTGAAACAAAATTTGTGATGAATTCAAATTCGACAAGTATTGCTGCAATCATGAGTGATCCCAATGGGAATTGGGAAGGATTTACATGGAATCAACGTGTTGGTACAAGCACGCGTCAGACGAGTGGTCGAGGCCTTAGCTTGAAGTAAATAATGTTTTTTCAGAGTCGTCAAGCATCGGATTATTTTTTGTGTTCTAATGTAGCACTCGTAAATTCGACGTTAAGTAATGATAGGATGTTATAATTATTATTTATTTTAATTTTAAAGTTTAATTTTAAAAAATGTTTAAATTATATTTCTTTTTTCATTTAGGTGTTTAAATTTTTTTGGGGGTCAATATAGGTATTTAATGTTATCATTTTAAGTGTTTCAGCCATAACAGATGTTAAAAAAATCGTTAACTGACGCTTATAATATTTATATTTTTTGAAATTTTTATTTTTTCAAAAAAAATTAAACTATTACTGAAAAATCATTTTTTTTTAAAAAAAATTAAATACTCCAATTCCTCCCTCTTCGCCGTTCATGCGTGAACGTCCAGGAATTGCATCTCTTTTAATTGCCGCTGCAAACAAATTAATTAAAAAAAAAACTCTTAAGCAAGACAATTTAACTCGAAATCTGACTCAAATTGGTTTTTAGATTGGAGTTATGCCCCCCTTAGATACCAAAATCACAAGCCTAACAAAGCAGATATAAAAGTGTCATGTAACAGGCCCAAACATAAGAAAACAAATATAAATTAATTAATAAATTAATTAGTTTATTATAAATATCATTAAATATAATAAAATTATAATTTACCATCTCTTAATAGGGTAAAGTACACGTTTAGTACCTAAATTATATGTTTTGTTTCGTTTTAGTACCCAATCTTCCATTTGTTTCAAAATTATACTTAAACGTTTACTTTTTATTTCATTTTAGTATTCATCTGTTAAAAACTTAACAGAAGTGTTGCTAGTGTTATTTTTACGGATAAATTATATCATTTATCACTTAACTATATTTTCTCTCCTATTTTGGTCACTAAAATTAAAAAAATTCAATTTAACTACTTAACTTTTAAATTATTCATGTTTTAATCACTCTAATTTATTTTATCAATAATTTTGTGACATGGAATTTATTAATATTATTTTATTAATATATAATTAAAATAAAAAATAAATTTGAAAGTTAGAGTGATTAAATTATGAGTAATTTGAAAGTTAAGGAATTAAATAAAAAAATTAAACTTTGATGACCAAACTAAGAGTGAGAAGATATTTGAGTGATTAATGATGTAATATACTTATAAAAAGTGTCATGTTATGCTAAGTTTTTAACAGTAAGGTATCAAAACGAAATAAAAAGTAAACGTTAGGTATTATTTTAAAATAAATAAAAGTTTAGGTACCAAAACGAAATAAAACTGATAGTTTAGATATTACACTTGTAGTTTACCTCTTTTAATATTCTGATTATAATTTTTAAGTGTTACCCAAACGTCTCTAATTTCTTAACTAATCTCCTCTTGAATGGCGTTGATCTCTCTCTTTCAAATTGAGAAAAATATATTTCACTTTCTTTCGTTCTCTCCTCGTAATCTCTCTTGCTATCGTCAAAGATAAGAAACGATTTTTTTATAGCTCTTTCGCTCATTCTATGAAGATATAGAGTTGCGTTTTTAATTTTTAAAAGCAGGTTTTAAATTTCATCTGTGCGGGAGCTGCATTTGGTCTTGCGGAGAAAAGGAAATGGGGACTGTTGTTGTTGGAGATATTGCGTGTTTGGACGCGGAGTTATTGCAGCTCCAGGAGATGTCTCCATTAGCTCTCAAATCCAATCCTGAATTCAGCCAAATGCTTTTCGAACAATGGCTTTCTCTTCCTGTTGCTAATAAGCTGGTACACTTCGTCCCCCCCCCCTGCACTTTTCTTTTAGTTTCGATGCCGAACGGAGTTTTATTTGAATTATTTTGTATTGATTACTCCAAATGAAAATAATTGATCGTTGTTAAGATAAAATTATTCTAATCAATTCATTTCGCTCTTATTTGACGATAAAAATTAGTGATTTTAAGAAAAGTAGTTTGATTTGTATGATAATTAAAGTATACCTGATGCCGATTCATTTAGATTTTATTATTCAGTCCATTATGTGTGTGTCATATACATATGTGAAATCCATATTTCAAGAAGAAATTAAGGTATTTTAATGGATTTGAAAGGAATATTGTGGACCTGCGATTGTTCTTTCTGTAGAAGTCTTGGTTTATTGTCCAACATTGGTCAAGTTTAGAGTTTCCCGTGCGAATTGATTTTAAGTCAGCTTAGTGGTCTTAACAATAACCCGGAATCATGATAAAATCTACATTGCTTTGTATTTAAACATGGAATATTCCCCCTCCCCCGTCAAGTGTCTTTGAAGAACAGGATATGGAATTCATATATTTGTTAAAAATATTCATCAAAGCCTATGACTGGATGTGCACCAATGTTTAATTTTTGTTTCTGTGCTAGGTAACGTTATTGGTTAATGATGAAAAGGCGGGTAATCCCTTGAATGTTCCTGGAAATACTTCATCTGGAAGTACTGCCTCAGGCAATTCTTTACCTTCTATGTTTCCTGCTGGTAGTGGTCCTCCCCTTTCACCAACAAGTACATCTGGTTCCCCCCGAACACTAAAACAAAGGGCTGGTCCTTCAAACTTGGGTTCTCCACTGAATGTAGTTAGCAAGCCTGTGAAAGAATTAATACCACAGGTTAGGATCCTGTTTAATTGATATGTTAGGTTTCTTTCTCAACCGTTGACCTTGGCTGTGTTTTATCTTCTGTATTTGCCTTTCTATTCGGAAGTTGGTGATAACTTGTTGTTTTGATAATTGAAAATGCCTCCAGTTTTATTTTGAAAAAGGTCGTCCACCTCCAAAGGAACTAAAGGAACAATGCTTGTCTCAAATCAGTCAGTTTTTCTCTGGCCACCCAGATGGACTACAACTGTCTGGTAATATACATGTACGCATTGTTGTAACAGACATTTCTGGAATTCATCTGATATTCTTGTTTACCTTATATTTATACATATCAGAGTTCAAACTATTGACCAAGGGAATCTGCAAGCTGCCAACATTTTTCTCCACATCACTTTTCAGAAAAATTGATGTTAATAGCACTGGTTTGGTTACAAGGTATATTTTCTTGTTCATGGAAATGGAGCTATTATGTTGCTACCCAAGATCTATCATATCTTTTGTAACTGCTAGGATGTTTCTTTGAAAATCATGAGAATTCATATTTTGATTCTTTTCTGTTGTGAGGTGCTCTTCATGATGGGTCTTGTTGGAGAATTATGTGTTTTAAATTTAAATTGCTACTGATGGAGTAATGATGATAAGCAGATGAAAATGTTTCTTCTAAGATTCTTAACATTTTAATATTTCTCCTTGTATTTGCATTGCAGCTGTGATATCATTTTCATCTTTTTATGTTGTAGCTTTCATTTAAGTTTGCCTCATTTGCTTGCAGAGATGCATTTATTGATTATTGGGTCAATGGCAACATGTTGCCGATGGACATGGCAACACAAATATATACAATATTGAAGCAACCAGATCTCAATTACCCATTCAGGTCTTTAATCATTTTTGAGAGCTTAAATCAACTGTAATATTGATTACTAGTCTAATAACCGTTCATGTTTAGGCTTAATTTCTTCTATTCTTTCCAATCTGACAGGACGATTTCAAACCTATTCTCCGAGAACTACTGGAAACTCATCCAGGGTTGGAATTCTTAAAGAGAACACCTGAGTTTCAGGAAAGATATGGTTGGTTTTCATCTGTTTGATACCTTTCGCAGTTTTGCACTTCAAATGGACATTTAAGATGTGAGATTTTTTCTCTTTTCAAATCTCACCTGTCCTTATACAATATCTAAGGCATTTGGACACTGATATTGATTTGTTTCTTGAATGTTCATTTAATGCTGGAACCAGTAAGTTATGAACAAAAAGATCCTAAAATGCATCTATTTTCATGTAAATTTCCATGATTGCAGTGCACCCTGTTTCTTTGATGAAGTGGTTCTGTCCCTAATGTGTTTGGCAATGTAGCATATTAACAAGGCAGGAATGCAAGCTAATTCTTTGATGAGTTGAGGTCGAAATTTGCACATCCACTCAGACAGAACGAAAGGTGCAAGGAAAACAGGGTTCATGTTTTTGTTTATTTTGTTGGTTGTCTTTGCTAAGAACGGTTTGCAGTATAGCTTTCACATAAGTATCCGGTTTCAATGGCTTAGCTTTCATATTTTTAAAATGCTTATTTTAGGATGATGAATTCACACAGGAATTCTTTTTAACAAGCCTACTTTTTAGTTTAATGTAAAGTAATCTTATATTCTTCTAATTATATTAGAATGAGTAATTTGTTGACAATTTGATGAGCATAGAGACGTTGCTTTAGGAACATTTTGTGTTATTGAAAATGTAACTAAAATATCTGATTAATTCATGCATTACAGCTTATTCTATATTTGGCTCAACATGTCAGGGGCCTTTTCCCACTCTATATGGTGTTTATTACTGTACAGGCAATTAACACAACTACCATGTGTTTTCATAATTGTTTGGAATGCCATTGATTTCTACCTGAGGTTGCTTGTTTGACATTAGTTTTGTTGCACGTGGCCAGCTGAAACTGTGATATACCGAATATTTTACTACATAAATAGATCCGGGAATGGTCGCCTCACTCTTAGAGAGTTGAAACATGGAAACTTGATTGATGCCATGCTACATGCTGATGAGGAAGATGACATTAATAAAGTTTTGAGGTATATACTTGGCTTGAATCTACTTGAATGCATGGAGTAGGAAACTGATCTTATTTGTTTCCAAATACCACAAAATCCAGAATAAGTTTGCATCCTTAATACATTCTGGTAGATACCTTTTATTATTATTACCATTATTAATGTTATTTTTATCACATTTAAACCTATTCCCCCTTCTTTTGGGAAAAAATATACAGGTACTTTTCTTATGAACATTTTTATGTAATATACTGCAAATTTTGGGAGCTGGATACAGATCATGATTTTTGATTGACAAGGAGAACCTTATCAGATATGGTAACCATTTGCTTACCTACCGGGTTGTAGATAGGATATTTTCTCAGGTTTGTCCAAGTCGGATGATATTTTTATTCTTTGGTCTGAATCACATTTTACATGCAGAAAGAAGATTTCATTTAATTGCATATTATCTATTCAACTACAGTCTTCTATCACGTTCTTCTGTTTCTTCAATTGATTGATTTAATTTCAGATTTTGAACTTTTACTCATGTTATGCTTTCATATCATCTTAGATTCCAAGAAAGTTTACCTGTAAGGTTGAAGGAAAGATGGGGTATGAAGATTTTGTTTACTTTATCCTGGCAGAAGAGGACAAGTCATCTGAGCCTAGTCTTGAGTATTGGTATATTTTGTGATCTTTCTCTGTAGACTCAAGGGTATTGCTGGGGACTTTGTGAACTGATTGTCAATTTCAAAGCTCGCTCTCACTGTATTGAAGTAAATACATCTTCCATCTCTTTTTTGAAAACACTTAATTGAAAATGTCCCTAAAAAATATTTGTAAACAGCTTTTGTTCTTACTTACCAAAATATTCAGAAAGATTTGTCAGAAACTATAGACTAGGGAATTAGTCTTGATCAAACAAATTTAACAAAGAAAATAAATGATGTAACTGATTCATATGCAGTTCTATGAATATTTTCATTAATATTTTAGGAATAGCACTGTTGTTTGAGGAGGTGGAGCTTTCAAATGATCTCATTAAGATTGGATTTCTGCATGTGTTTAAAAAAAATATTGGCTAGTTTTTCCCAATGTTACTATATTCTAAGTTTCATTTTCATGCTTTTGTTTTCTCTTATTGGAATACTTTCACATAGTTTAGCTGGGTGGGGAGACATACCATGACTAGCCAGTAATTGGGTTTTTTTTTGTAGGCTGAAGTGTTTAGATTTGGATGGCAATGGAGTTATAATGCGTAACGAAATGCAATTTTTTTACGAGGAGCAGTTGCATCGAATGGAATGCATGGCGCAAGAGCCTGTGCTCTTTGAGGACATCTTGTGTCAAATAATTGACATGATTAAACCGGAGGTTTGCCATTTTATCATTATTCATTTTCTGTGTCTTTCCTGGTTTAGTATTGTGCATATCTGAGTGTGTTTCTGGAAATGGATGATGCCTTTCTCTGCTATGCTCTGTTTGTAACTTTAAACATGAAAGATTTATGCTCGTATAAAAATACAGTTGTCTGAAAGGCAGGTTTCTGGCAAATGTTGAGTTCTTATCATTACATCTTCATTTCGAAGCAGGTTATTCATGGCTGATTTACAATTAGATCATTTAATGGTATTTAAGGCTATGAGAAAATTATACCGTGAACTGCTTTTTGCTATATACTTTGGCCCTTCAGGAACTGAATTTCTATTCAATATTCTCATTCATACACGCTGCTAATGAAGATAGATTGTTTTACACGTTTGACTACTGAATTTTCTTGTTTGCAGGATGAAAATGTTATAACCCTAAATCTCTCGTGATCATGACAGAAAACTGTATCACATCCTGTGACCTAAAAGGTTCTAAACTTTCGGGAAGTGTTTTCAATATCCTTTTCAATCTCAACAAATTCATAGCCTTTGAATCTCGCGATCCATTCCTCATTCGTCAGGTAAATCAATGTGACACTTCAGTTCTTATTGACTTGTGAGTATTGCCTTTAAAAAGGATTTGTATTTGTATACAATGACGGATTCAAGATTTTATGTTAAGAACAAAAATATATTATCAATAGAAAATACAAAGAAAATACCTAATTAGAATTTAGAATTTTCAGGGGACCGCCCCACCAGCCTCCGTTGATCATCCCTGTTTGTATACCATCGCATATTTTAACAAGCTTTGTTTATATTGGAATGAACAGGAGCGAGAGAATCCTACATTGACGGAGTGGGGCCGTTTTGCACATAGAGAATACATTCGGCTTTCAATGGAAGATGTCGAAGATGCCTCCAATGGAACTGCAGATGTTTGGGATGAATCACTTGAGGCTCCCTTCTAAGTTCGAATGGTAAGTATGGATTGCATGCGTATCTTACTTGGACTTGGGTGTTAATGTTGGGTTTTTCTCATGATTTTTCTTGTCTGAACAGGTGCTCAGAGAAGAGCTTAACTTATATAGAATTGTTTTTCTCAACAGAGAGAATGTAGAATTGAATGGGTGATGAAGATACATGAGAATTAATTGGAGGAAAATTTTGAGCTAGGTGTTGAGCGGTGTACAATTTTCAGGCGTTCATGTGCATGATTTGACAAAAACACGATGGATCATGCAGTTGGAGACCCAGCTTTTTCTAACCAATTCTCACACTGGATGAATTTGTGTTGGTACGTGATAACTGAAATCCAGGTTTGAATAAGTTCATCACATTTTAATACCCTTTGACTTCTTCATTTCTAATATGCGATCCAAAGTCTATTCCTTCTGTTTTTTTTCTCTCTCCATGGAGTCCTGGTTGCTTCATTTAATAATTTCAATTTTTTTTACTATTTTCTTTATATTTTAAAATGGAAATGTGTTTTTGCCTATCTTAGGGTGTGTTTTGTTTACGGAATGTAAGATTACCAGTGAGAATAAAAGATTACTAGGGAATAGGATTACTGAGAATGTTGTATTTTGTATTTGGTTGGTTTAGTAGGAATGTAAGATTATCGTATTTGATTAAAGGAATAAAAGATTATTGGAATGTATTTGGTTGGTTTAGTAGGAATGTAAGATTATCGTGTTTGGTTAAAGAAATAAAAAATTATTGGAATGTATATTTTACCAAATTGTCCTTATTATATATTTATTTTTTTAACATGTTAAATTCTATTATAATATTACTATAATTAATTTATATATTTTCTTTAAAATATTTTAATTCATAAAATTTATATAATTTTTTTACAAAATTGAATAGATAAATAGGTTTAATGTAAGGGTAAAATTTTATTTTAACCCCTGAATTTCATATAAAATTCTAATTATGAATTTTTTTGTAAATCTAAAATAGTTTAAGTATAAATTTGTAATTTAATCTTCGTAGAATTTTTATTATTTAACGACAGAAGAAAGATAATTTTTGGGGGGGGGATTAAGGGCATTTTAGTCCAAAATGCTGGTAATCCAACAATACTTAAGGGAAAAGGGTAATCACATTCCCGGTGATATACCCCAAAAAATTCACTGTTGGTAATAAAACACTATCGGGAATATGATTACCAACCAACTAAACGGGAGAATGAGGATTCTATTCCTCCAGTAATAAAAAATACTATGAACTAAACGGTCCCTTAATGTTGGGGTTCTTTACCATATTTAGGGTCTGTTTGTTTCCCGTAATTAGAATTACAGAATTGGTTTTCCCCGAATTCTCGTGTTTGTTTCACGTAATTCGTTTTTCGGAAAATGTTTTCCCGTGTTTGTTTCCCGTAATTCATTTTCTGAAAAATGTTTTTCAGTGTTTGTTTCACGTAATTTGTTTTCCTGAACGTAATTCATTTTCCTAGTAACAAAATTTTCTTTTTGTTTTCTGGAAAATGACATACAGATTCATTTTTCGTAAGTCATTTTCCGAACTTTTCACTTCAAAGAATAAATACTCAAAATAATTTTATTTTATGAATTTAATATTAATAAAATATTTTAATATCATTTTCATCAAAATATTATTTATTAATTTATTAATATTTATAATAATATAATATTATATTTTTAATATTATATAAAATAATCAATTATATTATAATAATATAAGAAGATATTATATTTTTATTTTAATAATATATAATAAAATTTTTTATATATTTAATAATGAATAATATTATTTATATATTTAAATAATATTTTAATAAAGATATTTAAAATATACTAATTAATATTTTTAAAATATAATATAACACTATTACTTTAATAAATAATTTATAATATTTATAATATTTTTATTAATAAAATTATAAAAATACTATTTAATAATAAATAAATTATTTTTAATAATAAAAAAAGTTTTATGATAAATAATATTATTTATTGTATTTAATATTTGTAATAAATATTTTTTTTAAAAACTCTTCAACTAGTGGAAAAAAAGTTTAAATAACATCTACCAAACATCATAAAACGTTTTCCAGATGTATTTCAGAAAAATGTAATTCATTTTACGGAAAACATTTTCCGGAAAACGTTTTCCAGAAATGTAATTCATTTTCCAGAAATGTAATTCATTTTCCAGAATTCAAATTCCAGTAATTCATTTTCCAGTAATTCAAATTTCAGTAATTCATTTTTCGAAAAATCAATTACAACCAAACAAACAAACCCTTAGTTGTGTTTCTGAACACTGGTAAAGTAAATGGTGTATTTTACTTGTGAAAATTTAAAATTTCTGTTGTAAGTTAATTGAATAAAGAGGAGAGAATTGTTCTTGTATCCTATGGATCCAACATTATTGAATTAAGGGTAAATTATTTCAATAGTCATCAACTTATTTCTTCTTTACTATTTTAACTATCAAACTAATTTTTTTTTAGAAAAAAATGTCACTAAAATTACTTTTTTCTATTTTAATCACCAACAGTTAAAAATAAAAGAATTTATATAAAAACACAAGTATTCAAATTAAAAGATAGAAGAATTTATTAAATATTTCATTAAATAGGGGTTGAACTAAAGAATGATAGTCACATGTTCTCAATTTTTTTGTTTAATAATAATTTACGTCTTTGTAAGTTTAAATATTAGAAAAAATAAATATTATTTTTTGAATTTTGAGTTTAAAACCTAATAAGTCATTGTATTTTTCTTAAAAAAATCAATATTTTGGTCTCTATCAATATTTAATCATGACTCTACTATGAATCTGTAACCCCCTCAGACCGATGCGGGTAACCCGATCCGATTCAAGGTGTCACATTAGGGCCACCGAAGCGACCCACTGTAAAAATCACGAAAATTTTAAAACTTTTGTCAAAACAAGTAAACTCAAAATGATTTATGAATACAAATATAAAATTTATCAGTATTTAGAAATAAAACAGATTTTCAGACTCGATTATAAAAATAAAATACAAGATACATGCCCGTAATCATATGAGATGTACTCCGCAAATGATGCTGATGGAACTCCATACTGATGTCGATAGTTGCACTGGTTCAATCCTTTTAACCTGAAACGATGAGTAACAGAGTGAGCTTTGGAAATCTCAGTAATACAGAACTACCAGATGATGCTGAAGAACGTGTAGATATAGATAAACATATATTTCCTTATTGGTTCAGACATCTATATATCTTTATGTTGATCGGAGATCCTACTAATATTTCAGGTAGTAACAGACAGTGAGCTTTCAATTCAGAGAAATATTTCGGATGACTGAGTTCAGGAGATCAGGATAGGTTAACTTATGTGTTCCCATAAAACCAGTGAAAAGATACAGATCTCTTTTAAAACAATAGCAGTTTAAAACATATTTACCCTTGGATACATCAAATGAACCTGGGGGAAACTATAAGGCTTACCCTTGCACACAACAAAGGAGCCTGGGAAACTGTAAAGACTTACCCTTGCACATAGCAGAGGAGCCTGATGAAAACAGGGAAACCTGATAACATATTTCAGGTAACCATAGTTCATAAAACCAATAGATTCCATGATGTCATAAATCATGAATAATTCATATTTTTCGGTGAAACCGTAACCGGAAAATATATAACATGTTGTCATGGTTCATAAACTAGTAAATCAATAATTTCGGTGAAACTCATTCAAAAACATATAAAATCGTCATGTAGTACATGTGGAACACACTAGGATATCCAAGTATTTCTTAGAGACACTTGGTAGTTATCAGAATGGATAACATGAAATTGATGTAATTTGATCAGATTCCAGGAACGAGGTCCTATTGAAGGGAAATCGATTGCTAGTCGATCTAATCTGACATTTAAGGTTGATACTTTAGAATCACATTATGATTCATGTGCATCAGAAAAGTGTTCAGGAACCTTTATACAAAATAATTATAGATTCAGATTTACTGAGAGTGATTTCGTTACCCAACAATCATGGGTATTCAGGAGTATGTATTGAATTAACAGGATTTTAGTCCAATTGAACCAAATGGGGTATTCATAATACTTTGCATCTGTGTTACTTGTGTTTTCATATATGAGCGTAGTGATTTGAGCTGACAAGGGAGAAACGAAAATTTAGGGCACTTATAATTTGTGTCGATCTATCAGATTATTGAAATAACTCAAGCTGAACAACTCCCAGAACTAATGCTTGTCGACTGGTCAATTCATTATCCTTCCAGGATATTTATTTTTTAATACCAATAATTCTTGTCCATAAATCATCTTCTGAGTCATCGCTGAATGGATGTTAAGGAGATGAACATATATTCTAATAGTCTTTATTTCATTTCCATGTTTCAACTATATCAGGAAATGTCGACGTATTTGATTTGTGGTTCATAACCCATAGAGATGATACATAATGTAAGTTCATCCGAGTTTCCAAACTTATCCCAATCACTTACCTAATCCTCAGTCATTGAGGTCACTTAGTTCATTTAGTAGTCAAGTATATCCTGATTACTCCAGAGTTTTCTAGAGTAATTCGGACGTTTCTGAATTTCGAATACATATTGTACTTTCGTTCAGTTTAATTTGGTCTTCATGATTAATTTGTCTAACGAATATCCACTTCTTAGTACCGAATGCGATCTAGAGTTGAGATGAGCTGAATACTTCCAAAATTATCATTGAGCCAAACTTGAGAAGACAAACATCCATTCAAGTGATATGTATGTTGTTCAGGTACTGACATATCATTGGGGTTGATCGACTTACTTAAGTTGTGTTCCATAACTTTTAAGGGTAATACAACACCCATGTTTATTTGGATTCCTTAATTAATCCAAGACATTTACTTAGTCTAGGCCATAAGGGTATTTTGGTGCTCAGTTTTATTCCATTCATTTCATAGCTTGATGATATTCAATCATTCCTGGGCTTGGTGATATTCTTAGGTCATTTCCATTCTAGGGGTATTTTGGTCATTTTATAGATCCAGTGTATTACAATCATTTCCTTTCATCCGATCTTATTATTAAATCTGCAATTTATCGGGTTAAGTACGAATTCTCAGGGTACTTTCTCATTCAGGGTTAACTTGGACTATTTTCGTAATCTCGTAACCAGATAGCTTCGATGTTGAACTCTTAACACATATAATATAATTTGGAGATCCTAAGGTTAATTGGTTTCCCGAATAATCTCTTAACTTGAAATTATTCTTTATCAAACTTTTAATAATTTGTACAAGCCATCTTGGGTTTAGAAATCGATTATTCAGATTTTCTAAGCAAAACTAGTATTTTCTATACACATCAGTAGTTTCGTCAAATCAATATCTTTAAAACTTCTTATCCAACTTCCAGAGTCAATTCTTGTCTTTTTACAACATAAGGGTATTTTCATAATTTTACCTAATTGAAGTATTCTCATAATTTATCACTTAAACTATATTTGGTTCGAGTAATCCATAATCAAACAGGCATAATAGTTCAATCATATACATCCATGCATTTTTCCATTTTCAACATGTACTATAAAGCATAAAGAGGTAGTAATATATTACCTGTGCCATATCGATCGATCATTTAAACTCAATTCGAATGCTCTCGATCTTGAAATCAACTTCCAATAATTCCTCTGTTACATATCAACAAAAATTTCATAAAAAACGGAGCTTAATTGAGAAAAACGGATCGAATCGAGTGATAAATCAGTGAAAAACAACTTACCGAGTTCGAATTTGGCGAAATGGACTTTGAAATCAGGCTCATGTCGACGAAAAACATAAAATATGACTCTTCGAAAATTTTGACTTTTTGGTAAAAATCAATGGTCAAAGTCAACACTGATCAACGCTCGGTCAACGGTCAAAGCTGGTCAACGGCTCGGCTCGACTCGGTGGCTCGGCTCGAACCGGTCAACACTCTCCCCAAGCTGCCAGACGAAGCCCACTCTCAGGGGTGGCGCATGTGGACATATACGGTGGCCTAGGGACTCCGAAAAATTACGAAAAAAATCCTAAAATTATTTTAAGGCATTTTGAGACACTTACCAAGCTCGGTTCACAATTTTGAATGGCGGAGAGCTCGATTCCGAAACATCATAAACTTTAACTTCCTCACCACTCACGCGCTGGCGACAGTAGAGACAAGAAGGACACTGGTGGGCTCGAAACAATGCAAGGAATACGATGGTGCGGGAGGTGTCGAAAACGGGTGGCGAGATTGACCTGAATTGATGGAAAACCAATAGCGATCGAGTTAAAACTGAAGATACTTCCGGTTAAAATTTACGACGAACTACTCAGATTTATGACGAGAGGTTTGAGGGTTTTGTTCTTCGGTCGATAATGAACACGATGATGGTTTTGGATCAATGAACGCTGGTCGAACGGTGGAGAAATCGAAGCTCAAAGTGGATGACGGGGGAGAGAAAATGAGAAAAATAAATTTGGGAAAAACCAGATTACATGGGGAGGAAAGAGTTTATAATTCAACATATAAGAAAAATGGGTTAATTCATTACTGTGTCCCTAAATTTCCTATACTTCCTAAAATGGTCCGTCAACTTTGAAATTTTATAATTTAATCCTCAATTTCTTCCAAAATATCACTTAAATTCAATATTTTATAATTTTTAAAAATTTAGCCCCTAAATTAGGGTGTGATAATTTTCTCCTCTTTAAAATAATTTCATCCTCGAAATTCATTCATGTCACATAATTGCATAAATGGAACTTCCATCAGTTCTTTCATATCTTCAAATAGTTTTTACAAATGTATTGTTCCTCTATAAATCTTTAACCAGTTGAGTATACATTTTCTTCAGAACTCTCTCATTCCAATAAAATAATCAGAACAAGTTTATCCTTGTGGAATCAATTCAGCATTGGTTACGAGAATAGGCTCATAGAGTGATAACATATCCCAATTTCATTTCTGGAGTTGGATCGAAATTTCTCATATTAGTAGCTCTTACAAAGCTCGTGAGGTACTTTACAGAATTTAGATATATGTTACTGATATTTCTTTATGCAAAGATAGAGTCTTAATGGATAAAAACTTAGATTTGCTCGTTACAGATAGGGACTCAACCTTGGAGTTCTGGCTCAGAGAAGTACGATTGTAGTCTAGGGGCATGTACTGATCAAACATCTTTTGACATTCGACCGACTGGTCTATCTTAAAATTTTAACTCAACCTAAGCTCTGATACCACTAAATGTAAACCCTTCAGACCGATGCAGGTAACCCGATCCGATCCAGGGTGTTACGTTAGGGCCACCAGAGCGACTCACTGTAAAAATCTCAAAAAATTTAAAACTTTTATCAAAACATGTAAACTCAAAATGATTTATGAATACAAATATAAAATTTATCAGTATTCAGAAATAAAACAGATTTTCAGACTCGGATATAAAAATAAAATACAAGATACAAGATACATGCCCCCTAATAATATGAACCGTACTCCGCAAATTATGACAATGGAACTCCCTACTGATGTCGATAGTTGCACTGATTCAATCCTTTTAACCTGAAAAGATTAGTAATAGAGTGAGCTTTGGAAAGCTCAGTAATACAGAACTATCAAATGATGCTGAAGAACGTGTAGATAAAGATAAACATATATTTCCTTATCGGTTCAGACATCTATATATCTTTATGTTGAGAGGAGATCCTACTAATATTTCAGATAGTAATAGACAGTGAGCTTTCAGTTCAGAGAAATATTTCGGATGACTGAGTTTAGGAGATCAGGATATGTTAACTAGTGTGTTCCCATAAAACCAGTGAAAAGATACAAATCTCTTTTAAAACAATAGCAGTTTAAAACATATTTACCCTGTGCACAAAGCAGAGGGGCCTGCAAAAATAGTAAGGTCTTACCCTTGCACATAGCAAAAGAGCCTGGGGAACCGGTAAGGTTTTACCCTTGCACATAGTAAAGGAACCTGAGAAACTATAAGGTCTTACCCTTACACACAGTAAATAAACCTGGGGAAAACTGTAAGGCTTACTTTTGCATACAACAAAGGAACTTGGAGAAACTGTAAGGCTTACCCTTGCACACAACAAAGGAACCTGGGAGAAACTGTAAAGCTTACCCTTGTACACAACAAAGGAACCTGGGGGAAACTGTAAGGCTTACCCTTACACATAGCAAATGAACATGGGGAAACTATAAGGCTTACCCTTACACACAACAAAGGAGCCTGGGAAACAGTAAGGACTTACCCTTGCACATAACAGATAAGCCTGATGAAAACAGGGAAACCTAGTGACATATTTTAGGTAACCATAGTTTATAAAACCAAAAGATTCCATGATGTCATAAATCATGAATAATTCATATTTTTCGGTGAAACCGTAACCGGAAAACATATAACA
The DNA here is from genome assembly GCF_006381635.1 of Hibiscus syriacus. Lineage (NCBI taxonomy): Eukaryota > Viridiplantae > Streptophyta > Magnoliopsida > Malvales > Malvaceae > Hibiscus > Hibiscus syriacus. Next base: position 3,383,800 of record NW_024062956.1, read on the forward strand.
TGTTGCCATGGTTCATAAACTAGTAAATCAATAATTTCGGTGAAACTCATTTAAAAACATATAAAATCATCATGTAATACATGTGGAACACATTAGGATATCCAAGTATTTCTCAGAGACACTTGGTAGTTTTCAGAATGGATAACATGAAACTGAAGTAATTTGATCAGATTCCAGGAACGAGGTCCTATTGAAGGGAAATCGATTGCTAGTTGATCTAATCCGACATTTAAGGTTGATACTTTAGAATCACATTATGATTCATGTGTATCAGGAAAGTGTTCAGGAACCTTTATACAAAATAATTATAGATTCATATTTACTAAGAGTGATTCTGTTACCCAACAATCAGGGGTATTCAAGAGTATGTATTGAATTAACATGATTTTAGTCCAATTGAACCAAATGGGGTATTCAGAATACTTTGCATCTATGTTACTTGTGTTTTCATATATGAGCGTAATGATTTGAGCTGATAAGGGAGAAACGAAAATTTAGGGCACTTATAATTTGTGTCGATCTATCATATTATCGAAATAACTCAAGCTGAATAATTCACATAACTAATGCTTGTCGACTGGTCAATTCATTGTTCTTCCATAATATTTACTTTTTAATACCAATAATTCTTGTCCATAAATTATCTTCTGAGTCATCGCTGAATGGATGTTAAGGAGACGAACATATATTCTAATAGTCTTTATTTCATTTCCATATTTCAACTATATCAGGAAATGCCGACGTACTTGATTTGTGGTTCATAACCCATATGAATGATACATCATGTAAGTTCATCCGAGTTTCCAGACTTATCTCAATCACTTACCTAATCCTCATTCATTGAGGTTACTTAGTTCATTTAGTAGTCAAGTATATCCCGATTACTCCAGAGTTTTCCAGAGTAATTCTAACATTTCTGAATTTCGGATACATATTGTACTTCCATTCAGTTCAATTTGGTCTTCATGGTTGATTTGTCTAACGAATATCCACTTCTTAGTACCAAATGCGATCTAGAGTTGAGCTGAGCTGAATACTTCCAAAATTGTCATCGAGACTTGAGAAGTCGAACACGCATTCAAGTGATATTTATGTCATTCAGGTACTGACATATCATTGGGGTTGATCAGCTCACTTAACTTGTGTTCCATAACTTTTAAGGGTAGTACAACATTCATGTTTATTTGGATTCCTTAATTAATCCAAGACATTTACTTAGTCTAGGTCATAAGGGTATTTTGGTCATTTTGGTGCTCAATTTTATTCCATTCATTTCATAGCTTGATGATATCCAATCATTCATGGGCTTGGTTATATTCTTGGGTCATTTCCATTCCAGAAGCATTTTGGTTATTTTACAGATCCAGTGTATTCAGGGTTAACTCGGACTATTTTCACCTCTCAAAGGCATTTTCGTAATTTCGTAACCAGATAACTTCGATGTTAAACTCTTAACAAGGATAATATAATTTGGAGATCCTAAGGTTAATTGCTTTATCGAATAATCTCTTAACTTGAAATTATTCCTTATCAAACTTCTAGTAATCTGTACAAGCCATCTTGGGTTTAGAAATCAATTATTTAGATTTTCTATGCAAAACTAGTATTTTCTATACACATCAATAGTTTCATCAGATCAATGTCTTTAAAACTTCTTATCTAACTTCTAGAGTCAATTATTGTCTTTTTACAATATAAGGGTATTTTTGTAATTTTACCAAATCGAAGTATTCTCATAATTTATCACTTAAACCGTATTCGGTTCAAGTCTATCAATAATCAAACAGACATAATAGTCCAATCATATACATCCATGCATTTTTCCATTTTCAATATGTTCTATAAAGCATAAAGAGGTAGTAATATATTACCTCGATTTTTGTGCCATATTGATCGACCATTTAAACTCAATTTGAATTCCCTCGATCTTGAAATCAACTTCCAATAATTCCTTGATTACATATCAACAGAAATTTCATAAAAACGAAGCTTAATTGCAAAAAATGTATCGAATCAGGTGATAAATTAGTGAAAAACAGCTTACCAGGTTCGAATTTGGCGAAACAGACTTCGGAATCGGACTCGGGACGTCGAAAAATATAAAATATGACTTTTCAAAAAATTTGACTTTTTGGTCAAAGTCAACACCGGTCAACGTCCGGTCAACGGTCAACTACTCGGCGACTCGGCTCGGACCGACCTAACCGGTCAACACTCTCCCCAAGCTGCCAGACGAAGCCCATTCTCAGGGGGTAGCGCGTGGGGGCGCGTGCGGTGGCCTAGGGACTTCGAAAAATTACGAAAAAAATTCCTAAAATTATTTTAAGACATTTTGAGATGCTTACCAAGCTCGGTTCACAATTTTGAACGGCGGAGAGCTCGATTCCGAAACGTCAGAAACTTTAACTTCCTCACCGCTCACGCGCTGGCGGTGGCAGAGACAATAAGTACACCGTTGGACTCGGAACGGTGCAAGGAATACGATGGTGCGGGAGGTATCGAAAACGGGTTGCTGGATCTACCTGAATCGACTGAAAACGATCGAGTTAAAACTGAAGATACTTTTGGTTGAGATTTACGACGAACGACACCGATTCACGAGTAGAGGTTTGAGGGGTTTGAGGGGTTTTGTTCTTCGGTCGACAACGAACACGATGGTGGTCGGACGGTGGAGAAATCGGAGCTCAAAGTGGGTTGACGAGGGAGAGAAAATGAAAAAAATAATCTGGGAAAAACCATATTACACGGGGGAGAGTGAGTTTATAATTCAACATATAAGAAAAATGGGTTAATTCAGGACTGAGTCCCTGAATTTCCTACACTTCCTAAAATAATCTATCAACTTTGAAATTTTACAATTTAATCCTCAATTTCTTCCAAAATATCACTTAAATTCAATACTTTATAATTTCTAAAAATTTAGCCCCTAAATTGGGGTGTGACAGAATCTAAGTATTTGGCTGCAATAGTTTGATGTTTGTTTCATCAAAAGCATGTCTGGTTGGGTGAAATGACTATTATTTTGCATGTAACGGTTTGGTGAATTGTTTCATCACTTGAGTGATTATAGGAAATAGGCATTTAAGTCAGTAAAAGTATCATGATGATGTATATATTTAAAGAAATATATATTTTGAATTGTATTTTAATTTTTATTAAAGATTTTGTTGGTTTAGTATTAAAGAAATTGAATAAATTGATTTTATATATTTAGAAATTAGAATAACAAAATGGTTTAAAAGTTTCATATATTTTGTTGATGGTGGTAATTATAAAAAATGGTTTAAAGATTTTAATTGAAGATATAATCTTGATTGATTCTTTTGAAAGTAAATGCCGCAATTCACTCGATTTATTTAAAAGAATGTTTTTCTAATTAATAAAATGAAATTACCCTAACACTTTAACGAACCAAAAATATGTGATGCCAACAGAATTAACATGTTGAGTATAAAATAGATGAGATAAGTGAAAATAATAATGCTAATAAAGCATGAAATTAAATATATTGCGATTAAAAATTTAAAAATATAAATATTAAAACTTATTTTAAAATCACTAAGGATATCCTTTCATTCAAACGATTTACGAAATTGCACTCTAACTATATAAGAGACTATTCTGAGGATCATTGGTCAAAGGGTCACATTGAGTTTGTTTTCAAAGTTTGAGAGTCACATTGGATTTTTTTTCAAAGTACAAGGACCCCATGTACCTTTTTGCCTAAAGTTTAATTGAAATACTTTGAAATTTTGAGATAAATTTAAAATCAGACATAGTTCAGGGATGTATATTGTAATTAACCATAAAATGGAATTAGTTTTAAAATGACGTGGAATTCTTTGTTTTTTATATCTTTCTTACATCTGAAAATTTTAGTGTGTTGTGCCTCTCTCTTTCTCTCCCGAAGCTAGAGAAAAACTCAATTTCTCTTACGTGAGAAACCTAAAGGGGGGAGAGAGAGATGTTCAAAAACCTTAATTTCTTGATTTTTAAATGAAACCCAGATCCATTCTGACCCCTAGATTCCCTAATTAACATCAATTTCTTATCTTTTTGCTTGGAGGGATTTTCATTATTGTTTTCAATGGCTGAATTAGGGCAACAAACGGTGGACTTTTCGAGTTTAGTGAGTCGAACGGCCGAGGAATCTTTCAGGTCATTGAAAGAACTCGTGGATAAATCTAAATCAAGCGACCAATCGGATACGGAGAAGAAGATCAATCTCCTTAAGTATATAGTCAAGACCCAGCAACGGATGCTTAGACTCAATGTTCTGGCTAAGTGGTGTCAGCAGGTTAGTCGAGCCGCTCATGTTCACCCGAGTTCACTTAGCTAGTTTGCTTCAAGTTTCACATGTCTTTCTTCGAAAAAGATTTGTGGGTGTTTTGTTGCTTGAAAATATTATGGTTTTCTTAATTGAAAGATTTGAGCTCTTTTTTAGTAAAAAGATTTATTGGTTTTTGAGTTTTAAGCTTGTGACTTGTCCTTTTTGTTAGTTAATTGTCTTTTGAAAATTGAATTATGGAAGCGAATCAAGTATTTTATTTGTAGCACGTGTTTTTTTGTTTCTGGTTGTGCAATTTATCGGATTTTAGTTAGTTTTGAATCTCCTGAAGTGTAGAATCAAGGCATTGTTATAGAATTATAGCTTGGTGTTGCACTAGTGAGAACAAATAATGAAGAAATACAATTACTTTAAAAAAATAAAAGGGTGAATATCTAACCGAGTGTCGGCTATGGTTGTCACTCATCATCGTGCCCAGTTCTTATTTAGATTATTAGTAATGTGCTCAAATAGATTACTTGTGGGGATAGATGTGTAAGAGTTGACCTGATGATTGCTGAATTATCATGGATATGCCAACTTTTTTGTTTCCATTAACTCTGTTATGAGTTTTCAACACCTTTATGACTTCAATTTCTATGGCAAGTTCCCAACCCATTAGTTTATCCCGTTGTTGTAGTTGAATTCTGTCTAGACACAATGATTGCCTTGAACCTTTGCAGATTTTTTAGCATTAATTAATGTTTTAGATCATTTTAATTATGTTGGTTGGATATTAAAGAGCTATATTATCTTAGTTAATGAATTTGAACTATTGTGATGGGTGAGTGTGCTGCCTCTAAATTGCTTCTGGAAGTAAATTTTTACCTTTGATTCCAAATTCCGTAGTGTCCTTTCCACATGGGTATCAATTGACATATTGGCTATATAAGCTCATAGTTAGCTTTATGTCGTAATATGCAGGTTCCACTCATACAGTATTGCCAGCAACTGGCATCAACTTTATCAAGTCATGATACATGTTTCACCCAGGCTTCAGACTCATTGTTCTTCATGCATGAGGGGTTACAGCAAGCTCGTGCCCCTGTGTATGACGTTCCATCTGCTGTTGAAGTCCTACTCACAGGATCATATGAGCGGTTACCAAAATGTATAGAAGATGTGGGTATGCAAAGCTCATTAACTGAAGATCAGCAAAACCCGGCTTTGAAAAAGCTGGACACACTTGTACTTTCTAAGTTACTTGAAATTACATTGCCCAAGGAAATTTCTGAAGTGAAAGTTGCTGATGGTACCGCTTTGATTCGTGTAGATGGAGAATTTAAGGTGTTAGTTACTCTTGGTTATCGTGGACATCTATCATTGTGGAGGATATTGCATTTAGAATTACTGGTTGGTGAGAGAAGCGGGCCTGTGAAATTACAGGAGATGAGGAGGCATGTCCTTGGAGATGACTTAGAGCGCAGAATGTCTGCAGCAGAGAATCCATTTGCTACCTTATACACGGTTCTGCATGAGCTCTGTGTTGCACTTGTGATGGACACTGTCATAAGGCAAGTACAAGCACTCCGACAAGGGAGATGGAAAGATGCTATACGCTTTGAGCTGATATCTGACGGAGGAAGTGGTGGGTCCACACAGCTGAATCAAGATAATGAATCTGATTCAGCTGGTCTACGAACTCCTGGATTGAAACTTCTCTATTGGCTAGATTTTGATAAAAACTCAGGTGCTTCAGACTCAGGATCTTGCCCATATATAAAAATTGAACCTGGACTGGACCTGCAGATTAAGTGTCAACATAGCACGTTTGTTATAGACCCATTAACTGGCAAGGAGGCGGTTTTCTTCCTTGATCAAAGTTGCATTAATGTAGAAAAGCTGCTATTAAGAGCTATATCATGCAATAGATATACTCGTCTGCTGGAAATTCAGAAAGAGCTGATGAAAGATGCGCAGATTTGTCGAGATGCTAGTGATGTTGTTCTCCTTTCACAGGCTGATGAAGCTGATAGTGAGCATAGAAAGGTTGATTTCCTTATATTATGGATTTATTTGCTGGCAACTTATCCTGGAATGTCTTAATCAGGAGATAGAATCTACTTGGGCTAAACCAATTGTACCTTAGTTCTTTGTCTTTTTATCAAATTATCATCACACTATGCCATTGCTGAAGTTTTTATTACAATATCACTGATGATACTTTTTGGTGAATTTGATATTTTCCCTCCATTTTGTGTTGTTGAAGGATGCTAAGCTTGACAGTAAGGAACATGGGGGGCAGGAATTATTGCGAGTCCGTGCTTATGGCTCATCTTTTTTTACCCTTGGAATAAATATAAGGTCAGCTTTTACCCATACAAGTAACATGTCCTTTTCCGTGTCTATTTTTTTACTTCTTTTCCATGTGCACCCACCCTTAATATGTGCACTCTCTCAAAAAGTACTTATCTGCACATTTTTAAACTTTGTTACTTGCATAGATGCTTCTTGACCTAGTTAATCTTTTTTTTAACGCAAGATTTTTGAACTGGCATATTTACAGTTGCAGTTCTGTTAATAAATATTTCTTGGCCTACTTTAGAGTTTATGAAGCTTTGTTTTGGGTCACAGAAATGGCCGCTTTCTTCTCCAGTTATCACAAAATATTCTTGCACCTTCAGCATTGTTAGAGTGTGAAGAAACTTTAAATCAAGGAACTATGGCAGCAGCTGATGTTTTTACAAGCTTGCGAAGCAAAAGTATATTACATCTATTTGCCGCTATTGGAAAATTCTTAGGCCTCGAAGTAACCATCTATGCTTTTTATTTTTATTGTTACCAAAATGCAATATAACTGTTTTTGTCCTTTTATTTATTTTGTAATGATTAATGAATCTGTATGTTTAATTCTTGTAGGTCTATGAACATGGTTTTGCTGCAGTGAAAGTGCCCAAGAACCTCGTGAATGGTTCTGCTGTACTGGTAATGGGGTTTCCGGACTCCGGGAATTCTTATTTTCTCTTGATGGAACTTGATAAGGATTTCAAGCCGGTGTTTAAACTGCTAGAGACTCAGCCAGAAGCATCAGGGAAAGGTCATTCGTTTAATGACTTAGATAATGCGTTGCGCATTAAGAAAATTGACATTAGCCAGATGCAGATGCTTGAAGATGAAACAAATTTGAGCATAATTGACTGGGGGAAGTTGGTTTCATCTTTGCCTAATGTTGGGAGACCAAATCAGATATCTGAACGTGATGTGTTCAACCTTGATGGTTCTATGCAAAATGTTGGGGGTCCTTCATCAAGTTTTTCATCTATTGTTGATGAAGTTTTCGAAATTGAAAAGGGGACATCTGCAATTCCTTTTCCTTCTCAGAGTGTCTCTCATCTTACTTCTGTCCCGATGAATGTTCATAGTGTAAAAGTAGGAACCCCCTGTCCAAAGTGGGAAGTGGGTTTGCTGGTCTCACAGCATAATAATGTTGCAAAATCAGCAGGTTCAGCTACTCATTATGATGGTTCATTGTATCCATCAAGTGGTCTTAAGAGCTCATTTCACTCTGCTTCATTTGGTTTGTTATCATCTGGCACAGGAAGAATCACATCTTTAAAGAAGCTATCTGCTTCAAAATTTGAGCAGGATCTGGCTTCTCTCAGATCTCCTCATTCACTTGACAATGAAGTATTGGATGAAGATCAGTTGAGATTACTAAATGATACTTCAAAGGATGCACCTTCAGCAAGTAGGTCTCGGCTATTATCTCCACCTAGACCAACCCTTCCTCGAGTCGTTGTACAAAATGCAAAGCCTAATGTATCTAGAAGCTCATCCCCTGGAAATCTTACTGCAGCTGTTAGATTTTCCGGAGCAAGCCCTTTGGCTTCACCCGTCATATGTAAGATACTTTCTCTGAGTGCACTATCTGTTCAAATTGTTTTGTGTTCACTTAAATTTGACTGGCTAAATGTACCTTTTGCAGCCCAAGCAGCAGAAACTACAATTTGTCATGGCACTTCTCATGATGCTTCCAAACACGACCAGAATCCACGAAAGCGCAAAATTTCAAATTTGTTGAGTTTTATTCCCTCTCTCCAAGGTATAGAAGTGGATGCAGGCTTTTCTAAGAGAAGGAAAACCTCTGATGTCGCTTGCACTCAGCTGCCTGCATCTCAGGTGCTTAAATCTTCGGAAATGATCTCTAAATCTGAAGCATACAGTTGTGATAATCTTATAGCTGAAGCAAATAAAGGGAATGCACCTTCTGGCATCTATGTTTCTGCTCTTCTTCACGTGGTTAGGCATTCTTCACTATGTATTAAACATGCCAAACTCACTAGTCAGATGGAGGAATTGGACATTCCTTATGTTGAAGAAGTGGGTTTAAGAAATGCATCCTCGAATATATGGTTCCGACTTCCATGTTCCCAAGGTGATTCGTGGCGACATATCTGCTTGCGACTTGGCAGGCCTGGAAGCTTGTACTGGGATGTCAAAATAAATGACCAACACTTCAGAGATTTGTGGGAACTTCAGAAGGGAAGTACTAGTACACCTTGGGGCTCTGAAATACGCATAGCTAATACATCTCATGTGGATTCTCATATTCGTTATGATCCGGATGGTGTTGTTCTTAGTTATCATTCTGTTGAGTCAGATAGTATTAAAAAGTTGGTGGCGGATATACGAAGGCTCTCTAATGCTAAAACATTTTCTCTGGGGATGTGGAAATTGCTCGGGGTTAGAACAGAAGAAAAACCTGAAGAAGGCTGTGCAAACTCTGATGTTAAAGCGCCTGTTGGAGGCAAAGGTGCTATTGAGGCTGCTGATAAGTTATCAGAGCAGATGAGGAGGTCTTTTAGGATTGAGGCAGTAGGATTATTGAGTTTGTGGTTTTGCTTTGGATCAGGTGTGTTAGCTCGCTTTGTTGTGGAGTGGGAATCTGGTAAAGAAGGTTGCACAATGCATGTGTCTCCCGATCAACTTTGGCCTCATACCAAGGTTTGTTTCCCCCTTTCATTTAAAATAATTTCATTGTCCATTATTTTGTCTCGTACTATTTTACTGTGATTATGTGCTTGCTTGGTACATTTGTCAACCACTTTGTTTCTTTTACATTTATTATGTAATATTACAAAATGTCTTTGCTGGCCTTTCTTTGATTTTATCTTTACCTCTTAAGAACTTGATTAAGCATGCTAGATGGCTTGAGAGCATCGCTGTTTTTCCTGAGCTTTTCAGAATTACAAAGATCCTATTTTGGTGCTTGGTAGTATCATTTCATTCCTGAATTTTTTTAGAATAACACTGAATGAATTGTTATTCATGCCATGGTGGTTTACCTCAATGCTTGAATGAAAACATTGTTACCTTTTCCTTTACTGGCTTTTGGACAAATGGTTGTTGGCTTAAAGTTGTATCATTTTCTTTGAACTGTACTAAGACAAAGAATGATCATTTATGAGTATAAGAGTTCCCTCAACAAGTAGGACAATTGGTTGTTGGCTTAAAGTTGTATAATTTTCTTTGAACTGTGCTAAGAGAAAGACTGATAATTTATGAGCATAAGAGTTCCCTCAACGGATCAGCTGACAAGTAACATACATGAAATCATGAATGTGTTCAAGTAGGTCTTAGTAAAAAATTCCCTTGAACTACATTGTGGCACAGTGTGGTCACTTATGAGATGCACCTTATTTAAGCTTATCTCACATGAGGAAAAAGGAGGGGTTCATCTTAAACACATGGCACTTTTCAACTTTTGGATATAATGTAGATAATTCTGGATAATAGAGAACCTTCTCTTTGGCTCAAATCTGATATTGGTACAAGTTCCCACTACGCATCATAAATACACTGATTGTTGTGATTACTTTGTACAGTTTTTGGAAGATTTCATAGATGGAGCTGAAGTTGCATCTCTGTTAGACTGCATTCGACTAACTGCAGGTCCTTTGCATGCTCTTGCTGCTGCAACTCGGCCTGCTCGAGCTAGTCCTGCTCCTGGAGTCTCTGGGGGATCTGGAGCTATTTCTTCTGTGCCAAAACAGTCAGGATACACTCCATTTCAGGGACTTCTGCCAAGCAGTTCAACTGCAAATGTTAATCAGGTTGCTGCTGTTCCAGCAGGAAATACTACTGCATCTGCTTCTGCAAGCTCTATGGGGAACCATAGCCTCCATGGGGCTGCAATGTTAACTGCTGCTGGGAGAGGTGGTCCTGGCATTGTACCTAGCTCACTGTTGCCCATTGATGTCTCCGTTGTATTACGTGGTCCATATTGGATACGCATAATATATCGCAAGCGTTTTGCAGTTGACATGCGGTGCTTTGCTGGTGATCAGGTTTGGCTGCAACCAGCGACACCACCTGCAGCATCACCTGGAGGGGGATCTTCTATTGGAGGGTCCTTACCATGTCCACAGTTCAGGCCTTTCATTATGGAACATGTTGCCCAAGAACTAAACGGATTAGATTCTGGTTTCACGAGTGGCCAACAAACAATTGGCCCAGCAAATTCTAACAGTATGAACTTGAGTACAGGTCCACAGCTTTCAGCAAATGGAAATAGAATTAACCTTCCTACATCTGCAGCAATGTCTAGGGCAGCAAACCAGGTAGCGGCTTTAAACCGTGTGGGAAATGCTCTTCCAGGATCACCGAATTTGGCTGTTGCGAGCACGGGATTGCCACTACGTCGACCGCCTGGTAGTGGTGTTCCTGCACACGTTAGGGGGGAACTGAATACTGCCATTATTGGGCTTGGTGACGACGGAGGATATGGTGGTGGATGGGTTCCTGTTGTTGCTCTTAAGAAGGTTTTGAGGGGTATTCTTAAATACCTCGGAGTTCTGTGGTTATTTGCCCAGTTACCTGAACTTTTGAAAGAGATCCTGGGATCAATCTTGAAGGAAAATGAAGGTGCACTTTTGAACTTGGACCAAGAACAGCCTGCCTTGCGTTTCTTTGTGGGGTAAGATTAATTTACAGTATGTTTATCTTCTCTTCGTGCATGAAACCTTTTGTCTTTGATGAGCTCACTGATTTTATTTTCCAAGTACGTTACTAGTTTTGTTGGTTCTATAGTCCTTGGTGCAAATTGATGGATAATAATGCACGTACAGTCATTTGATGCCTAGCATTGAATGGGTCAACCTCCCTTAAAAGCTTTCAGCAAATAGACTGTCTTGAATCTTTTGCTAATAATATTTTGCATCTTAATTTCCGATGAACATAGTGGAGAATTGCATTGCATTGTTGATCAGTTTTATTCTGTTGAATGATCCTCTCCTTAGGCCGGTTTTGTGTGTTTTATATGTAGTTCAGATTTGGATAATTATCTGATCACGTCTTTCTGCAGAGGCTATGTGTTTGCCGTAAGCGTCCACAGAGTTCAACTTCTTCTTCAGGTTCTTAGCGTGAAGCGCTTCCATCACCATCAACAGCAACAGCAGCAACAAAACAATGCTAATGGTCAAGAGGAATTAACTCAGTCCGAAATAAGTGAGATATGTGACTACTTTAGCCGACGTGTCGCATCTGAACCTTATGATGCCTCACGTGTCGCATCATTCATTACACTTCTCACATTACCCATTTCAGTTTTACGAGAATTCCTGAAATTAATAGATTGGAAGAAAGGATTAGCATTAACACAGAGTGGAGATATAGCTCCTGCTCAGAAACCGCGAATTGAGTTATGTCTTGAAAATCATACTGGGGTGAACATTGGTGATGCTTCCGAAAGTTCATCTGCAACTAAAAGCAATATCCACTATGATCGACGTCATAACTCTGTAGATTTTGCTCTGACGGTTGTACTTGATCCTGCCCATATACCTCATATAAATACTGCTGGGGGTGCTGCATGGCTGCCCTACTGTGTCTCGGTGAGATTAAAATATTCCTTTGGTGAAAACCCTAACGTGTCATTTCTTGGCATGGAAGGAAGCCATGGAGGATGGGCGTACTGGTCGCGGCTTGATGAGTGGGAGAAGTGCAAGCAGAGGGTGGCTCGGACGATTGAGGTTAGCGGTTCTTCACCGGCGGATGCAACTCAGGGAAGGTTAAGAACTGTAGCTGACAATGTACAAAGAGCTCTCACTTGTGCCTTCAAGGATTGAGCAATGATGGTGTTTCAAAGATGGATAAAAATCCAACCCACTTCTTTTTGGCAATTTCAAGTTCAAGTTCTAATTGTCTCTGCTGATTTGATTAGGATTTCACTGTAAATTTGATTAGTGTTTGATATATTCACGTTAGTAGCAAGTTTTTTCTAAAAATTTTGTACTGCTTTCTCCTTAGAAGATCATAAGCATTTGGACTGTTTCTTACCTAATTAACACGTCCGTTGGAAAATCAGATTTGTACCATCACAATCCTCTTCATAGGTGGTTTCTAAAATCCCTTTACCTGAGGTTGGATTATTTTTATTATTGTTCATAATAATATTAATAATTTGATATAATGCCAAAATATGTTTATCGAAATGGTTATTTTGGTTTTTTCTAACATTTTATTTTGAGATAGATTTCTCTGTGGAGGAAATTTGTTAGTTAACAAACGGTCAATGTTTTAAAATAATATTTTTGTTACTGTAAAATGGAACATAATAAGTTAAAATATTCTAGAAAAAAGGAGTAAAAGTTAAATTTATTATTTAATTAAAAGTTATTTTTGTCTTAAAATGAAACATTGGGAGTTAAAATGCTCTAAAATTAGATTATGAGTTAAAACAATTATTTTATTGAACATTAGGAGTTAATTTTGATATTATGTCTAATAATATTTTAATTAAATCTAAATAGAAGCTATTGTACTTTATATTAATTTGGGCTAATCTAGGTAAATACATTTTTATACCATTATTAATCATTTTCTAAATTGCTTTTTAGAGATGTAAATGAACCGAGCTTGAACGAACAATATTATAAGGGTGTAAATGAATTGAGGTTGAACGAACAAGATTATGTTTATGTTCGTTTGTTTATTTTTTAAGGTGTTTATGTTTGGTTTTTGTTCATTTAAATTTTTAGTATCGTATTTCTGTTCATTTATTTATTTTTGAAGTTGTCCGTGTTCGTTTATTTATTATTCCCGAACATGTTTGTTTATTTTTTAAGGTGTTTATTTTTGATTTTTGTTCATTTAAATTTTTAGTATCGTATTTCTGTTCATTTATTTATTTTTGAAGCTGTCCGTGTTCGTTTATTTATTATTCCCGAACATGTTTGTTTAATGTTCGAGAACGTGTTCATTTAGCGTTCACGAACATATTCGTTTATCGTTTGTTTAGTGTATGTTTATCTAGGGATAAAAATTTAATCTGAAGTCGACAAATTTCGACATGATCCAACCCGATAGAGTCAAATTTTTTAGAAAAGAAAATCAAATTTGGGTCGGGTCATGTCGAATTTTATATAGGGGAGAGACCAGGTTGGGTAGTGTTCAAGTGGAGGGTAAAAACTCTCATACCCTAAAGTGAGTGTAATTTTATCATATAAATTTATGAATAACATTGATTATATGCGTATTGTTGTTATTCCTTAAGGTCTCGGGTTTGAGCATCATATATACATGAGTATGTTCGTTCAATAGCAAATAATTGAGCATAATGTATTGATGAATCAATCTTTTCAGCAGTTGACATTAGCCCATTACTGCATAATTAACATAAAGAATAACATTGATTCCAACATTTAAAACCAGAAATTATACTACTATTTGATCATTCTAAGACTATTCTTCAGTTTATCTCTTTTTACAGCAGGCTTTTGTGTATTTTCTACTTTTTCTCACCGTTAAACTGGGGCTTACAGGGGCTCACACGCCCGCAGATCCGCTTTTGTAGATGCTCCAAGCTAGCCACTCGCTGCAAGGAATTTGTTCGTCCGATTTTCTTTTCCGGTACGGCAAGGAATTTGTTCGTCCGATTTTCTTTTCCGGTACGGCAGATCCTCCTGAACTCAGTTGTATGTTTTCTACAGAAGAGATGTCTGAGAGTGCATTGCTGGTTCTCAGGTCATGTGTAGATATAGCTTTGTTTGCAGCAGCCTGATATATGGGATGCTTTGATCCGTCTTGTACAGGAACAGCAGCACCCGTTGACGTATCGGGGGGACTTCCGTCAAACAACGACATCCTCATTTTTGATATTTCGGTTGAGTAGCTCAAACCGGTGATTCTTTTGACTGATTCTTCAGCCATTTTCACCTAGAAAAAGAACAAAGTTCACCAATCTGCATATTATTGAGCATTGCAGAACTGAAACAATCTCCCTATGAAGCCAGAAACTAAACTTTAAGACCAATATATCCAATAAGTCATTTACCTTTGCTTTCAATGTTTCGACATCAGCTTTCAGAACTCTGTTGTCAACGGCTGCATTATTGTACTTTTGGCTAATGTCAGAGAGACGCTTCAATAAGGCTGCATTTTCGACTCGTAGTTGAGAAACCTACATTAGATAACGGATTAGGATTCTATAGCTCAAAGGTGGTTCAGTAAAACAAAGAGGAAACTAACAAACAAAGGCACCTGTGTCCCAAGTTCAGTCAAGTGAGCCTGCTTCCTTCTTCTAGAGCGCCTAGCTGACTCTCGATTTGAAAGCATCCTTAACCACCATATGAATTGATAGCATCATAAAATGCACAATTATGAACAAGAATTATTCAATGTGAACCTATCGGCAATCTAGAAGAAAAAGGGTAAGGAACGATTACCTCCTTACACGTTTTGCATCAGCAGGATCCATATTCTCCATTGTTTCATTCTCTCCTTCAAGTTCATCTTCGTCCGACAGTTCACTTGATGATCCAATTGTGCTTGGCCTCACCTGAGCTCCAGACTTCTTTTGTCCCTTGAGCAAGGGAGGAAATCCCACCGGTGCATTACCGTCCTTATCACTGGCCCCTATATATACAGTGAAAACGAATATAATGGACACTGCAACAAAGAAAATGGTACGCAGAGCAGCTGCATCTAAGAAATTTCAGTGATGAACTGATGATTTTAAACCTTTAGAAGTAGCTTTGGATCCAGATTGCAGAGTATTGGAAGCCTGCGATCCACTATCAGCTCTAGCACCAGAGTCTTGGGGCTTCACAAAACATGCCTGTTTGATATGGATATAACATAATAAGTCATACTCATGTAATACACATATAAATGTCATATGCATATACTCATATCCAACACTCGCACACAAATACGAGTAACATAGCTATAAGAATTTTTACTCTTTTCAAAGAAAAAGTTGAACATATCAGTATCATACGCATATACTCGTATCCAACACTCACACACGAGTACGAGTAACATAGCTATAAGAATTTTCTCTTTTTATGGGAAAAAGATACTTCCTTGTACAAAAACAACTCATTAGAAAGCATCCAAACCAAGCTTATTCCGAATTCATGGGAGAAAGAATCTGAATAATGAACATCAACCATCCAAATCAAAGCAAAAAATGATAAACAAACTGATATTAATAGTATCAATAAGCTGTTTTAGGATTTCCTAATACTAGTTTATGCTACAATGATTTGGATGAGCGTCTCCGATATTAATGTATGTCTTCTATAAATATACTCCACTTATTTAGTATTTTCCGTATTTTTAGAAAATTATACGTGTATTCATATCCGAATATGTATGGACAAGTACACCACGAGTGTTATCAAACCAGTGGCAGAGCCGCTTTTGTGTGAGAAGGGCACGTCCGAATTTTCTCCTAATAGTTATCTATGTTTCTAATTGTGCTCCTAATAGTTATTTATTTTTCTGATTGTGTCAATTTTAAAATTTTATTTATGCTATATAAAAATTTTGTATTATTAATACATTTATTTCCATCCTAAAAAAAATCAGGTTAACCTTTTCACTGCCACAAAGCCAAACGAAAAACCTTGATTTTCTTGGAAAATCAGACCAAAGTTAAATTAGCCTAAAACATCCCAAAAGAAACAAATTTCAGTTTTAAGAAACTATCCAGACTTTTCTTTTTGAATGAACCTATGCTTTTTTTTTTATTAAAAAAAGTACACTTTAAATTTTCTCAACCGCCAAACACAACCCAGAAAAAGAAGGAAAAAAATCATGTATTTAATAAAAGCAAAAACATTAGTGATCCAAACTTTCCCGCCTTTACCCTTTTATTCGCAACGCCGTTTCTCATCATCCAAACACAGAGACGAAAATAATAACAACATTTCACAAGAGAAAAAAAGACTTACCCTTGACATGGCAACAGCAGCGCAAGCCAAGTTAAGCTTGTTCTTAAGAACAGCTTGGTATTCATCTAAATCCACGGGAACATTGTTATTCTTGTTACTCTCAGAACAGACATTGAAAAACGACGTCGCCCCATTCTTCTCCAGATCTCCCTTAGTCTGGCCTTCTTCTTTATCTTCAAGTTTCTTATCAACTTCTTCTGTAATAAACCTCTGAAAAGCCCACTCGGAAGCACTACGGTTCATTGTAGGACCGGTTGTCTCATCGTTCTCTCCGGCGGCGGCGTAGGAGGAGGAGGAGGAAGACGACCAGAAGGGGTTCTCGACGGAGAAAACTCTATCCATTGTGTTTTGTTTGTTGATTTGGTTGGGGTTTTATTTCTATGATTGCTGATTCAGATTCGAGTCATAAAGACTTTACTTACAATATTTTTCTGTCATTAATTATTTTATTATTTGGTGCCATTCAATTCCTGTGGTCCCCTCCGAATTTTCTTATATGGATAAGGTTTACAAAATTCATTGCTCCCGTCTCTAGAATAATTTTGGTGCAACCACGCGCTTTTTTTGCTTTCGAAATAAGAATATATCTTCAATTGTTTTTAGGTTAAACTATAATGTGTTTATTTTTCGGTTTTAATTAAACTACCCAATCGAAATAAATTAGTTTGACTAATATTTCTGAAAAAAAGTTTGGTTTAATTTAGTTCAAGTGATAAGCAATTTGATATCGCTTAAGTAAAGTTCAGATTAGTTAAGACGAAACCTTGAAACCGAGAAGACAAAAAAAAAATATCGGTTAATTCGGTTCAATCGATAACCAAATTAACCAATTGAACATCTCTAACCTCTGATACACTCAACTATCACTTTTGTTTCATTTTAGTTACATAACTAGTTCTTTTAATCATACTTAACGATACGTTTTACTCCCATTTTGATCATAGACTATTAAAAAAGTTAATAAAAATGTTGATGTCATATTTTTTTTATCTTTTCAATGATAATATGGCAGTATCTTATGATGACACGTTAATATCGTTATTTTTTTAACGATGAGTGATTAAAATGAAATAAAAAATAAACGTTAGATATGATTTTGAAAGAAAAATAGTTGGATGATCAAAATTAAATAAAAATGATAGTTGGGATACTAAATGTAAATTTTACCTTTTTTTATTTAGGAAGTATATATTTATTCTGGTTATGATTTTTTAATTTATGTATCCTGAATTTATAAAAATAATATTTTATTCAATAAATATTTTTCATATATCTAAACAATATGTAACTTGCAAGTAAAATTACAAGTTTTGAATTAATAAACTGACCATATATTTTTGATATATTAGTAGTGGAATTTAAAAAAAATAATTTTAAACTATTGTTATGTATTATTAATTATTTATTTAAAATAAATTAATGAGAATTAAATTTGTTTATGGAAAAACATTTATGTATCAAATATTTAATATTTATTAATTTAATGGATTTGATTATTACTATTGGATAGGAAGGGACGGAATGGAGAGGTCCTTCGTCCTTGAGATGCGGCCTTTATTTCTATGGATGAATATTGAATTGGGTCCACATGTTGGTGGACCCCATTTTATCCACACAACGCCCAAGCCACTCTCAAAACATGCCTTTTCCATTTTAATATTTATAATTTAATATTCTTTACACAATAAAAAAAAGATGCAATAGATGTTGTGTTTGATTAAATCATTATTTAAAATTTATTTTTTAATAATATAGAGTGATTATAAAATAATATTTATTAAGATTTTTTTAATCTATACTAATTTACTTTAATGGTTAAAGAAATTGTTACTCAGGTTATGGGTTTGAGCACCAGCGACTGCAAGGGTGATTGCACGTTCATTGTCAAATAGTTGAGAGTATTTAGAACATATATTACTTTGTATCACTTTAACTTAATAAAAAATGATTTTTTAACCAATTGACAACATACACCCTACAAACGCAATTGTTCGAACCCAAAACCGAGAATAATATTTTCTTTTAGCACTTAATTGGTTCTTATACTTGATTTTTTTAATGATGAGATTATTTAATATAATGAATTATATGAAAACGTTACGAAGGTGCTTGGTAAAATAAAATAGAAAAGACTTAAGATAAGTAAAGACATGAATTCCAAGCATTAGAAACATGTTAGAATCACCCTTAAGCTCAAGAGCTCAAAACTCCTCTAAAACCCTCACCATGGCCATCATGGACAAACGTTAAGAAAGAGAACTTGAATAGAAGCTCTAGAGGTGAAGATTATAGTTCTTACCTAATCAAACTCCTAGACAATAAAATTGGCTCCTCTGAGTTCTCTCTACTCGAGAGAACGAAGAAAGGTGAAGGAGAACGAAGATAAAAGAGCGAACAAAATGAGAAAACATAAAGCAGTTTTGTCCTCCTTCGCCGGCCATTGGCATAACCATAATAAAAGAAAATCAGCCTTTCAAATACTAGATGGGTTAATTACCTCATTGGTCCTCCCTTCATTGAACCTAATTCAAAAGTTCCCATTTTAGGATTAATTCTAGTTCAATCAAGCTCAAACATGGCCCAATGTTTACTAATACTATTTTAAATCAATTCTTAATCGACTCGAGTCAACCTGACATCGTTGACCTGAAATCCGAAGCATTACAAGATACACAATGTTTCGAACAAGAAAATGTGCATGGATTAGAATATCATAATTCTATAATATATTGATCATAAAATACAAATTGAAAAAAGAAAAAGAAAAATTGCTTTAAATGAGTCTAATGTATTAAAAATAATAACAGAAATATTTGTTTGTAAAATTATTTTGATCACGATTACATGAAAATGAAAATTATATTATATTCTAATAAAAACATATATTAAACCTTATGGATATATTTCAAATCATATAAGTATAAATTATAAAACTACCATTTACAATTATAAACTATAAAAATTATATTTATATAAATTATAAATATTTTGACGTTGATGAATCAAACGGAGTTCGAAAATTTGAATTTAAGATTTTGAGGGAGCACATTTTCACGGGTTGCATAAATTTAACAAAATGTTTCAAAGTTTCAATATAATTTTTAAACGACATTAAAGAATTAATGATTGAGTGATCCAAAATTAATATTTAAAAATTTAATAATCAAGTTCATATTTAATAGTTTGATGACTAAACATGTAATTTATCCTATTTTAAATTTACATAGTAAATATATCTCAAGGAGATATATGAGGATTTCTTCTAACCTAACCTAAAGGGATAAGTACATATTTTTAAAATCATAATGGCCAAGTATATTTTATATCAAACCTTAGGGATCGGTGTCTTTTACCCAAATATACATTTTTTTTCAATCAACAAGAGAAAGTAACTTTTAATCTTTTATTAAACTATTGGTCTTAATAGTAGACATATGATTTGTTTTTCTTTAAAGTTTTGAGTTTACTTTGTTCATTCGAAGGGGGATGAAGGTCGCAAGGTGGGATTGACCAACAGGAGAGATTATATATATGGGCTATTTGCCTTAACTGAATCAGTGGTATCAGCTACTCAATGAGAGGAGACATTCGGGTTGCACTTATAGAATGTATATATGCTTAAAAAAATATGAATAACTTTACCTTATAAACACCCTAGACTATTCAAAAGAAAAAAAAATTCAATCTTTTATCAACGAAATCAAATTCTATTGTTTGTGTGAAAATATGTCCATGGAAATCTTACATTCAAAAGAAAATAACTTTTTAAAGTTAACTCTCATGAATATATTTATATGTACGAATACTTTAACAAATTATTATTTGGAAAACTACGTATAAGACATGTTAGTGGGTGTTTGTGTTTTCCATTAAGGAGAGAACAAAGAAATAGGAGGAAAAAGTATGGAAATATGGTGAGCAAAGCTTTAATTCAAAGGTTCCCCTTTCCAATTTTGAAGGGCCAACCAAACCTTTTCCTTTTTGCAAGGGATGCTTCTTATCTCAACTACTTTTCGGTCGTTTTTACATTATTATTATTACTATTATTACTACTACCATTCAACTTTAATTTCGTCCTTCTATTATTTTCATTTACAAGTGTAATCTAAGACTTTGGTAGACATAGTTGCTTCTCTTTTGAATTTTTATCTGAAGATAATAAAACTGGAGATGATATAGAGTTATATAGAAAATTTCGAGTCACTAACGACGCTTTCCAAAGAGAATTATTTGTTTCCACACAATTGTTAGAGGGTTAAGACAAAGGTCCTCTCGGGATACAACAAAGTTTGAATTTCTTTTGAAAAGTAAAATAAAAAAAAAATCACTTATTCTTACTTTTATCATAGAAGATTGGATTGTTTGTAATGAACCGGAGAACACCATGGATCATCTATCTGTATGCATCTAATAGACACCACTTTAAAAGGTTACAGTTTTTCGTATAGGACATGTCTCTTTAAAAGAAAAGGATAGATCATTCTTGAATTAAACTAATTTACAATCTATTATATTTCAACAGCTTTAATCTGAAACAATGAAGAGAAGCAATCATCAACGAAAAGCAAATGATGCAGAAACGGATCATCATGCTTAGGCAAACACCAGAATAAGTACTTGGAATATGAGGCTGTCAAAACAAACAAGGTAATCCTTCGATGCAAAATAAAATAAATACGGGGAAAGAAGATCACCTTTGTAAAGTCCACATCTTAGAGTAAAAAACGCATGTAGATACCAATTTTTTCCAAGGCCAACCTTCTTTAATACCCAAATCCAAATCTAAAAAGCTAACCTAAGCCCATTTATAAACTTAACACCCAAATCCAATGAAACCTAGTTATAAACTCCTAGGCCTGGATCAAACCCACCTAAATCATAATCCGAATCCAAACTCAAATTCAAACCCGACTCCGACTTACCATATGAAATACAATGACAAAAGATGCAGTCGAAATTTACAAACCAATGGACATAAGAGAAAGGTTTCAAGACACACATGCATATAAGAATTAGAGTCCAAGTGATGACATAGACTCCCTCAATGATGTAGTGCTTCTCCACCGCCACCTTTGACGAATTGTGTATTTGCCTATGAAACCAATAAATCTGTGACAAAGCACACACTCCTAGTACTTGATCATGTCATTCATTGGTAACATGCTCATGACAGTCATAACATGTACATACTCCTAGTACTTGATCATGTCGGCCGTAAGCAATATTCCGATGTTAAGTTTATCAATTCACAATAAATACGTTCACACGGATATCACAAGTTATTAAGAATTATCATCATTCTTAGACTTAATGCAAAAGTAACTTTTTAAACTATATCTTATATTAACTTTTGGTATTTAAGATTTTTTTATTATAATATATGTCTAAAAATATTTTTGTTAAAATAGATATCTAATGTTTTTGACGTTACACTTTTAAGTATCTAGACTGTAACGGTCACTAAAAAAATCGTTATCTAACACGTGTTACTATATTTGTTATTTTATCTAAAAGTTAACCTTTGTTTGCTTTCCCCTTCCCTTTCTTCTCTCAAGACCCCTCTCCTTCCCCCTTCTTCTCATATTTCCTCCCCAACCATTAAATTTCCCTTCGTCTCAAATGCTCATTAAATTTAGAGTTGGGGATTTAAGGGTTTAGGTATTTAGGAGTTTTAAGTAATGACAAGGATGATGACAAGTAGGTGGCCTTTTAGAGGTAGAGATGGTGACCAGAAATGATTGACCACGATTGAAAATGAATTTGAAATTAAAAATGTTAGGGTTTTGGGTTTTTTGTGATTTTAAAGAAATATGAGATTTTTTTTTAAAAAATAAATTATAATTTAAAATTTTATTTTACAAGTCCAACACATATCAAATAACAATAAAATTTAACGACCGTGACGGATCAAACATCTAAAAGTCTAATAAAAAAATAAACATTTATTTTTAATAAAAAAATTAATATATAAATTTAATTTAAAATATAATTTAAATATTTATTTTTACATTAAACCTTATTCTTATTATACGGTTAAACATATCGATGATTATTTGTATCAATTTAATCCTATAAACGAGACTCATATCATCTCATCTGACATCATAACAAATTCATGTGATAATAATAACAATATAAACTTTTGTAGCATTCCATCACGCTAGCCACCTTTATTTTTATTTTTTTATTTTTTTGTTATCAAGTACATGCATATTCACGAGAAACGATACTTGGCTTGCAACAACTCTGACTAATATAATACACAAAGCACATCATCATGCAGTCTATGAACAATTTCTTCATACATATAATCTGTACACACCGTTACAAACATTTGGCTTTAACATTTAGATTGATTTGATTAACAAAATGGAAGATTGTTTTTTAAAATAAGATTATTAGAATATATTACTATTTAATATTTTATTGAGAACGTCGTATTATATTGTTTGGTTTATTAAGCAAGAATATAAAATTAAGAATATAGGATACAAAGAATGAATATTTTATCAAATTGTCATTGAGATATATTTTCTTTTTAACAAGTTAAATTATTAATATTAAAATGAAAATATTTACATAAAATTTCTTAGAACATATTTTTTTATTTCTAATTTATATACTTTTTTATAAAAATTTTACACAAATAATTTAATATATATTATTTCTATTTTTTATTTTTTTTAAAAATACAGAAAAATACTTAGACTAAGGGTGGACGTACCTAGGCCATGGCCCACCCATGACCCATAAAATAAAAATATGTACAAATTATGTTAAAAAGTAGATTGGTCTAATTGATATTTTTTAGATTCAGTTTAAATATATATAATTCTTACTCCCTGCATCTCATAATTTGTGTCTCATTTAGGGATGAGCATGGGTCAAGTTTTTCATCCACCCGACCCAAGAACAAGGAATCCTCCACCCGAGATTCGACCCGACCTGACCAAAACAAGATTCCACCCGACCCAATATATAACTTAAAAACCTGACCCGACCAGAAATAAAAAAAAATATTATATTTATTCAATAAAAACAGTGATTTAATTGAAAAAATAATATAAAAAGGAGTATTATTGTAATTATTCATAAATATATAAAATTATATATTTTTTCGGGTCAGGTCAGGTATTTTTCACCTTAAACTCGAACCCGGCCCGACCCGAAACTAATTTTTTTACCCATCCCTACATATATTGCATTATGTAGTTTCTTTCTTAAAAAAACGAGTGAATCTTGAAAATAAATTTTATTATAAGGTTATTATTTATTTTATATAATAATTAAATACTTTATTTATTTATTTATTTATGGAAAAACTTTACGTTTCCATATGATTTTTTAATAAAAAAAACTGCACCTTAAAATTTCACTATTATTACTTTGTCTTTTGAGTAAAACCGAAAAGGATACTTTCCAAGTAATTTCCTTTGGTCCCAAAACCAAACAAAGCTGCATTCACCTTCATGGCTATTTTCTAGGAATTTTCCTCATGTGTAAGGACATGGGCCGAGGCCGGCTTATAATGTAATATGATACTTTTAAAAAAATTCCTTATAAATTTAATATAAAAAATTTAAAAATAAAATTAATATATACATTTTTAAAATATTGACACCCTTAAAAATAAATCGACGCCTAATTTTCATTTCCACACACTAAAAAAAATTTCTTCATACAATATTTAAGCCAAGGGATTTGTTGTTATCTCTTAAGATCTCAAGTTTGAGCACCGCATATGCAGGGATGTGATAGCATTTAGGGTAAAATATATAAATAGCCATCGAACTTTTAGGGCTCTTGCATTTTAGTCACCTTGTAACATCTCAAAAACCGGGTTAGTGACCAAAGTGTAAGATTTTAAAATTTTGTGGTTAATTTTGATAAATTAAAAAGTTCAAGGATTTAATTGGAATTATTTGTGTAGGATTGATTTGTAAAGATGGAAGGATAGAAAGATATGTAGGTCATTTGACAAAGGAAATGAATTTAAAATTCATTGTGATTGTTATATAAGCACGTTGAGGATATGAGATAAAGGAAGGAAAAATATGGAATTTAGTTTCTTCTTCTTCCACCGTGAGTGCTTGGTTAAGGTAAGAATTTTTCCTGTTGGTTATTTCTTACAATTTACGAGTGGTTTTGATTTTTGGAGTATTAAGAAAGCTTAAGGAATCTTAAAGAGAAGTAAAAAGTAAAAGATTTGCAAGTTATGAGAGATTTTGTATAAAGGGTTTGTAAGTGAATTGTTGAGAAAAGGTTAATAAATGTATTTTGAAGTCATAATTGACTTGTCATAAGCTGAAATAAGAAATCTAAAGCATTAGATATGGATTTGAGACATGTTGAATATTTAGTGTGATTTTTGGGTTTAAGTGTTCTAGTTAGATATTGGATGTTAAGACGAATTAAAGTGAGATAAGTTGATTTGAATAAGTGTAGTTAAGTTTAAAGGTTTTAAAGAAGAGTAAAATGAGAAATTTAGCTGAGTTTTGGTTGATTTTAGGGTTAAAATGTGTAAGTTCTGGGCAAGGGGTATCGATACTGGAAGAACATTACCAATACTTCAGGGCAAAAATAGGTGATATCTTGGTCTGGGTATCGATACTGGATGAGCAGTATTGATACCATAAGGTAAAAGTTGATGAATCCTTCAAAGAGTATCGATACCTAAGGAGTAGCATCGATACCAGGAGTATCGATACCAATGTACAAGTATCAGTACCATTTTTAGAAGACGAATTCCAGAATAATGAATAGGTATCGATATTGAAGCATAGTATCGATACCACAGTAAGGAAGTATCGGTACTGTACCTGGGGTACCGATACTATTCAGATTGAAATTGTGAACTAAGTGCTTCATTTAGCTTATGTTATTAAGGATTGATTATAGTGATATGAATTCCGATATTAATACCAATTGTATTATTGTTTAGATATTGAACGAAGACAAGTCTCGGACGGTTCGAATTTATAAGAGTGTGCAAGAGTTATAAGTATTTTTTGCTTTGACTAGTGAGGCCAAGGTGAGTGCATACTACTATAATATATGGTGATATGGGAAATAAGACTTGCAATGAGTTTATTTCAAATAATTGGATTTCATAATTTATGAATACTAGTATGTTGTGATATGATTTCTATGTGTACCGGAATATAAGTATATGTATATGTGTTATATGTTTTGTTCTACTTGGTATATATTGTAACATCCTCAATACCGGGTTATTGACTAGATTAAAAAATTTCAGAAATTAGTGATTAATGTAGGATAAATGAATAGTTCAATAACTTATTTGAAAATATATGCTGAAGGATGTTTAGTAATTATTGAATGAATTAAAGGGTAAAATGGTCATTTGACAAGTAAGATTTTTATTTTTTCCTTTATAAGATAAGGGAACCACGTGGAAGATGAGAGATTTCTCTAGAGTTCTCTTCTTCTCATTTCTTCTTCTTCTTCTTCACGTGAAGCCATAAGCAAAGGTAAGATCTCTTGTTGGTTGATATTTAGCCGAATTTAAGATTGAGTTTTGATCATTAGATGATAATTAAGATTAAGGAAAGCTTAATTTATCTTGAAACCATAAGATAAAGGAGTCAATAGAGATTAAAGATTAGAAGTTTTAAAGGAAATCTTGAATGAAAGTTGATAAGTTAAATTGGAAGTTAAATTTGACTTGTCAAGGGTCTAATTAAGAAGTTAAAAGCCATAGAATTGGAATTAAAACATGTTGCAAAGTTGGTATAATTCTTGAGTTACAGATGAGGGATAGAATTTTGAGGTTAAAGATGGTTTATATGGATATAAATTGGTTTAAGCATGTGTATATGAGTTAAGAACATGAAAGGGGATGAAAGATGAAGCATTTGAGTTGATTTGAGTGGATTTTCATGCACGAAATAGAATTCTGGGCTAGTGTACATCGGTACACATTCAACCTGTACCGATGCATCAAGAGTAAATTTCCAGAAATTGTTTAGTGTATATCAATGCACCCCTTAAAAATGGAAACATCGAATGCAATTAGTGCATCGATGCATAAGGAGTGCATCGATACACCCTCTTAAGATTAAAACATCGAAGATGAATTGTGTATCGATACATGGGTAGTGCATTGATGCACATGTTAAGGGATGCATCGATACACTGTAGAATGTACCGATGCACTTTAATGGGAAATGGAATAAATCATTATTTCAGTTTATGAAATGATAGATTAAAGTATATCGAATGGGATACTGATAGTATAAATACATGATTGTGTAGTTATCGATCGAGAGCAAGTTCCATAATGATTGAAAGGTTAGGATTGATCAAGAAGATAAAGCAAGCCATAAGAGTAATTGATAGCAAGTGAGGCACAAGTGAGTGCATATTAGTGATGTATAATGAATGGAAACAAGACTCGTGATGAGTCTATTTCCTATGGTAGTATGCATAAAATCATGAGCATGATCATGGGTGTAAGATGAGTATATGTGATATTTGTGATTATATGTAATACATGATTTGTATGTGTGCATGACTATATAACAGTGATACGAACCTATAGGATAAGCACTATAGAAACTATGATATATGAGTTATAAAATGAAGAACTATAAAATCCCTATGAGAAGGATTATAGGTGTTATATAAAACTGAATTAAATAAATAGAGTAAACTAGGATTTAAATATGGTGAGATAAGTGATATAAGTCATACGTTATTGTAAAGGTTACTATAATAAATCATGTAAACTGGTAAAAGGGAAATGAGACAAGAGAAGTAACAATTACCTATAAGATTCAAATAAGATTATATGAATAGGTAGCATAAACTATATAAGGGAGACTTAGATATTATACGATTTAAGCCTGAAATGAACATAAGATATAGTCAGGTGAAATTATTATGTGACTATGAGTATTGAATATGTATCTATGTGATATGACCTATGAGATCATATGAAATATTATGTGGCTATGTGATTATATGAAAAAGAATACAATTGTATGTGATAAGCTCTGTGATATGTGAATCATATGAAAATGTTCTACGTGTAAGTGAACCATGTGTCTATGTGTATATGTGAATGTGTATACGTGATACAAGTTATTCAACATAAGCTATGTGATATGTGACAGTGAACTACATGTTTATATGAATATGTGAAATGTTATAAATGAAAATGCCCATGTTATGTAATATGAGAGCTAGTGGTATAGTTGGCATGTCAAGAGTCGAGGGTTTACCTATGTTCTACGGAACATATGGACATAATTACCTATATCTTTTGAGACATATGGACAATATACATATGTTCTAAGGAGCATATGGACAGTTTACCTAGGTTATTCGGGACCTATGGACAGTTGCTGAGATTCTTTATGACCTCTGGATAGGTCCTTCGGGATAATTATACGAGCTGTGGTGACAACATAGTACACAACCTCAATAGACTCATATATCTATAGTTCTCAAAAGTGTACATGGGCTAACAAAGAGATAACAATAAATATATCTTACATGTAAAGTATATGCTTTTGTTATATGAATTGTATTATATGATATATGAGATGATGTGTATATTGCTTGATTAAATGAATCATATGTGGCTTAAATGAATGAATATATGAGTATATGATTATAAGACATAAATAATAAGAATATGGATAGTGGAATAAGGTTAGTGATAGAAATAGTGTGAGATATGTATATATGTATATTACATTATATGTAATGTTATATTGTTTTGGTGTGACATCATGAGATGATGTGCTTATGCATGTTTAAATAGTTAGAGTTTTTTTATAAATTTAATGCCTCATTAAGTCATAGACTTAGCGTGTGATTGTTTCATATGTAGGTTACAGAAGCGAGAAGAGAAGCTAAGAGAAGCAAAACAAGTCAGCATCTCCCTTACAAAGTTTCAGATCAGAAAATAGATGAATTAAATGTATTTGATTATTTTTTAATATAGTTGGCATGTACTAATTAATTGAGTTGAATATGCTCTGATTGAGTTGTAAAATAATTTGATTGTATTTATTATTGTAAAGTATTCATTTTCTCAATTGATGAAATTAAGTTTTTAGTGAATTTGTAAAGAACAGAGTTTTGAAAAGTCAATATAACACCTCAGACTCGGATCCGGGTTGGATACAGGTTGGGGGTGTTACATTTAATGGTATCAGAGCTAAGGTTTAGCCGATTCTAGGCTTAAACCGAAGTCAAATGAGTTTTAAAAATGTGTACATTCCAACATAGAGTGAAAATTTCCTATTTGATAGTGTAAGAAGTGTGTTGTCTTGCTAATAGAATTAGATTGCTAAGTTATAATAGAAGTATGATTATGATAATTTTGAAATAAAGTGAAAGGTGATATTCCTGATTGTTATAGCTATTCATCTGTCCTGGCCAGGCAGGATAAAGAGCGAACACCTCAGGAAGTGCCTCATAAAATCAAATGTTGATTTCAGAAGTTGAAATCATATTAGAATAATGATAGAAGGTTTTCCCAGTTTTAAATCAGAAAAGTGATGTGAAGTATTCTTATTATTCCTTAGATAAGATAGAATATAGTGAACAAGTGTCACCATAAGAGCGTTAAAAGATCAAATGATGCAATGAGAATTGGTGGAAGAGTTCAAGAATAAGTGTATTAGTGACAAGCGTATAAGATGTATAAAGTCAGAGCTTATGGGTTTGAAATGAAGGGATAATATTGTGTATAAGCAAGAGTGTGTGTATATGATAAGGATTTGCAGTTAAGATGGAAAGAGTTAGCGTTGGCTAACCAGAATATGTGATAAAAATGTACCAGAATTATAAGATTATAAGATATTGTCAGGTTAAGATAAAAGATGTGAAGTGGATCTGGATACAAGCTAAGGATTGATAAGAAGAGTTTAAGAATGTGTATACCAATGATCAACTTATAAGACAAAGGAATTCGGAATGTTGAGTTTGAACAACGAAAATTACATGATGCATGAGAATAGAGGTGAAATTGATAAGTTAAGTAAACTAATTTTGAAATAATTTCGATTGGAAAGGATGTATATGATTGGTTGACTAGGGCTTGTGCCTAGATTGAACAGATGTTATTGATTAGCTGTCAGAGTAAAGGTGATAGAGTTATATGGTTGGAAGAAAATATAAAGTTGAGTTAATCAATTATAACTTGGATCTGAATATTGTTGTGTATTCTGATCAGATATCTATGATGTAGATAAGGGAAAAGTATTTGTATGGAGCTTTAAGGAAGGAAAATACAAAGTATAAGAGATGATAAAGAATGAAGTTATGTATAAGTAAATTGGGTTATCAAAGTTATGAGGATGCAATGAAGATTGGTACACAGAGATGAGTATAGGTGATAGGACAAGAGTATGTGAACATGAAAGGAAAAATGTGATTTGGGTATAAGGAGATTTTGATATTGAATAAATAAAGAAATAATGGAATAAAGAAATGAAAAGGATTGAGTTAAAGGATTAAATATGATAAAGGGTATATGGAAGTGTAGATGATAAGTTTGATATATAAGTAAGAGAAGTGTGTAAGGTGATGTGAAAAGATTGTTTAACTTCGTAAAGTATATGTTTAATCACATTGGAAGAGGATTAAGGTTACTAGTTATTGTTTATATGATAAGCGACAGTAGATGAATGTATAAAGGAAAGAATGTGGATGAAGAGCATTAGAAGATATGTATAGGTAGTGTACTTATC
Organism: Hibiscus syriacus; assembly: GCF_006381635.1. NCBI lineage: Eukaryota > Viridiplantae > Streptophyta > Magnoliopsida > Malvales > Malvaceae > Hibiscus > Hibiscus syriacus. The sequence continues at coordinate 3,414,027 of NW_024062956.1, forward strand.
AATGAGTGCAGTGAAAATTCGAGGACGAATTTTCTTAAAATGAGGGGAGATTTGTAACATCCTCAATACCGGGTTAGTAACTAGATTGAAAAATTTCAGAAATTGGTGATTAAAGTAGGATAAATGAATAGTTCAATGACTTATTTGAAATATATGCTGAAGGCTGTTTAATAATTATTGAATGACTTAAAGGGTAAAATGGTCATTTGACAAGTAAGATTTTTATTTTTCCTTTATAAGATAAGGGAACCACGTGAAAGATGAGAGATTTCTCCAGAGTTCTCTTCTTCTTCTTTCTTCTTCTTCTCCACGTGAAGCCATAAGCAAAGGTAAGATCTTTTGTTGGTTGATATTTAGCCGAATTTAAGATTGAGTTTTGATCATTAGATGATAATTAAGCTTAAGGAAAGCTTAATTTATCTTGAAACCATAAGATAAATGAGTCAAGAGAGATTAAAGATTAGAAGTTTTAAAGGAAATCTTGAATGAAAGTTGATAAGTTAAATTGAAAGTTAAATTTAACTTGTCAATGGTCTAATTAAGAAGTTAGAAGCCATAGAATTAGAATTAAAACATGTTGCAAAGTTGGTATAATTCTTGAGTTACATATGAGGGATAGAATTTTGAGGTTAAAAATGGTTTATATGGATATAAATTGGTTTAAGTATGTGTATATGAGTTAAGAACATGAAAGGAGATGAAAGATGAAGCATTTGAGTTGATTTGAGTGGATTTTCGTGTACGAAATAGAATTCTGGGCTAGTGTGCATCGGTACACATTCAACATGTACCGATGCATCAAGAGTAAATTTCCAGAAATTGTTCAGTGTGTATCGATGCACAGGAAGTGCATCGATGCACCCCTTAAAAATGGAAAAATCGAATGCAATTATTGCATCGATGCATAAGGAGTGCATCGATACACCCCCATAAGATTAAAACATTGAAGGTGAATTGTGTATCGATGCATGGGTAGTGCATCGATGCTCATGTTAAGGTATGCATCGATGCTCATATTAAGGGATGCATCGATGCTCATGTTAAGGGATGCATCAATACACTGTACGGATGCACTTTAATGGGAAATGGAATAAATCATTATTTCAGCTTATGAAATGATATATTAAAGTATATCAAATGGGATACTGATAGTATAAATACATGATTGTGTAGATATCGATCGAGAGCAAGTTTCGTAATGATTGAAAGGTTATAATTGATCAAGAAGAGAAAGCAAGCCATATGAGTAATTGATAGCAAGTGGGGTACAGGTGAGTGCATATTAGTGATGCATGATGAATGGAAAGAATACTCGCGATGAGTCTATTTCCTATGGTAGTATACATAAAATCATGAGCATGATCATGGGTGTAAGATGAGTATATGTGATATTTGTGATTATATGTAATACATGATTTGTATGTGTGCATGACTATATAATGGTGATACGAACCTATAGGATAAGCACTATAGAAACTATGATATATGAGTTATAAAATGAAGAACTAGAAAATCCCTATGAGAAGGATTATAGGTGTTATATGAAACTGAATTAAATAAATAGAGTAAACTAGGATTTAAATATGGTGAGATAAGTGATATAAGTCATACGTTATTGTAAATGTTAGTGTAATAAATCATGTAAACTGGTAAAAGGGAAATGAGACAAGAGAAGTAGCAATTACCTATAATATTCAAATAAGATTATATGAATAGGTAGCGTAAACTATATAAAGGAGACTTAGATATTATACGATTTAAGCCTGAAATGAACATAAGATATAGTCAGGTGAAATTATTATGTGACTATGAGTATTGAATACGTATCTATGTGATATGACCTATGCGATCATATGAAATATTATATGACTATGTGATTATATGAAAAAGAATACAATTGTATGTGATAAGCTTTGTGATATGTGAATCATATGAAAATGTTCTACGTGTAAGTGAACCATGTGTCTATGTGTATATGTGAATGTGTATATGTGATACAAGTTATCCGACATAAGCTACGTGATATGTGACAGTGAACTACGTGCTTATATGAATATGTGAAATGTTATAAATGATAATGCCCATGTTTTGTAATATGAGAGCTAGTGGTATAGTTGGCATGCCAAGAGTCGAGGATTTACCTATGTTCTATGGAACATATGGACAAAATTACCTATGTCTTTTGAGACATATGAATAGTATACCTATGTTCTAAGAAGCATATGGACAGTTTACCTAGGTTCTTCGAGACCTATGGACAGTTGATGAGGTTCTTTATGACCTCAGGATAGGTCATTCGGGACAATTATACGAGCTGTGGTGACAACATAGTTCACAACCTCAATAGACTCACATATCTATAGTTCTCAAAAGTGTATATGGGCTAACAAAGAGATAACAATAAATATATCTTACATGTAAAATATATGCTTTTGTGATATGAATTGTATTATATGATATATGAGATGATATGTATATTGCTTGATTAAATGAATCATATGTGGCTTAAATGAATGAATATATGAGTATATGATTATAAAACATAAATAATAAGAATATGGAAAGTGGAATAAGGTTAGTGATAGAAATAGTGTGAGATATGTATATGTGTATATTACAATGTATGTAATGTTATATTGTTTTAGTGTGTCATCATGAGATGATGTGCTTATGCATGTTTAAATAGTTAGAGTTCTTTTATAAATTTAATGCCTCACTAAGTCATAGACTTAGCGTGTGATTGTTTCACACGTAGGTTACAGAAGCGAGAAGAGAAGCTAAGAGAAGCAAGATATGTCAGCATCTCCCTTACAAAGTTTCAGATCAGAAAATAGATGAATTAAATGTATTTGATTCTTTTTGAATATAGTTGGCATGTACTAATTGATTGAGTTGAATATGCTCCGATTGGGTTGTAAAATAATTTGATTGTATTTATTGCTGGAAAGTATTCATTTTCTCAATTGATGAAATTAAGTTTTTAGTGAATTTGCAAATAACAAAGTTTTGAAAAGTCAATGCAACACCTCGGATCCGGGTTGGATACGGGTTGGGGGTGTTACATATATGATTACATGAAAAGGTAAAATAAGCTATGTGACATTTACTTATGTGATACCAAAAAATGTGATATATGATATGTGACCATACTCTATGTGTTATGTGATCTATGTGATTATATGAGAATATGATATAAGCTATGTGTTATTGACCTAAGTGATTATATGAACATGTGGTATAAGCTATATGATAAGGATCGATGTGCTTATATGTTTATGTGATATTAAACTACGTTATTATATGAATATATGAATATATGAATATGTGAAATGTAAAAATGGTATATGTGAAATACATGCCTATGTGATAAGCTATATGAAACGGTATAAAAAGTAAAGCCCATAAGTATGTGATATGAGAGCTAAGGGTATGATTGGCATGCCAAGAGTCTAGGGTTCTACGCGGTCTTTCGGGGCAATTCTATGTGGTCTTTCGGGACATTTCTACACTATCATTCGGGACAATACTATGTAGTCCTTCGAGACATTTCTATGTAGCACTTCAGTTCAATTTATACGAGCTGTGATGACAACATTTGTGCACAACTTCAATGCACTCACATACTTTAATTTCTCAATGATGTACTATGGGCTATTTAAAAGAAATAATAAATATAAATGAACAATGAGTGATAATGATAATGATAATGATAATGGTGATGATGATGATGATGAGAATAGATGTTGACAATGATAATGATGTTGATAATGATGATGATATGTATATATATATATATATAAATGTGTCCATATGTGCTTTTGTTATATGATGTGTTCTATAGTTTTTTTACATGATTATATGAAATACTTAGAATTTGTTTAAGTGATGAATTGCTTTATTATATATATTTTATATGTCTCACTAAGTCAACGACTTAGCGTGTGAGTGTTTCACACGTAGGTTCGGAGAAGCAAGAATATTAAAGTTAGGAGTCAAGATAGCATAAGCCTTCCGAAGATTTAACAGTATGTGTTTTGTTGTATTAAATTTGGTTGGCATGTAATTAAAGGTTAAATTGTATATGCTCTGATCATTTTGTAAACAAACTTTACTGTATTTATGTAAATTATTAAGTATTTTATTTTCAGTTGGAATTTGAATTTTTTTTTATATTTTTTTGATCAAGGGATTCCACCACTTTTATATAATTAAAAGTTTAAATTTTAAACTATCTTTTAAAAGTAAACAATTTGAAAAGTCAATGTGACACCTCAGATTCATATATGGGTCGGATACGGGTTAGGAGTGTTACACACCTAACTTTTAAAACTTGTAATAAAATCATCGAACTTTTAGTTCGTTTTCAGTAATGTCTTTGTCGTTACCTCTCGATAATTTTTACTGACGTGACACTTAACCCCCGTTAACCCCCTTCTTCTTCTTCTCTCACACCTCCGGTCAGTGGTGGCACACACCGCCATTACCATCACCATCATCATTGGCATCGCCTCTCGACCACACCTCGACCCTTGATTCATTCTCATCATCCACCTTTCGGCTTGAATCGCGAGAAGATCGTTCGAACACCCATCCCCGATCTCTGTCGTCAGTCATAGGTGGCTATCACCGCCAGTACCAGTAGGAGTGCCACCCCATTTTGACCAAAACCCCCGCTAGCTACTCGCCGAGACTCACCTCTGTTCGCCGTGGAGAGAGCCCTAAATCTCGTCAGAAAATCCCAATGCTCTTTTTCTATTTTAATTGATTTTTAGCTAATTAGGTCGTTCGTTCGCCACGCCGCCACCACCATTGGAGTTCTCACACCGTTCCAACCAAAACTCAATCGGTCATGCCTCCTCTGTCTGCCGTTGGTTAAGAAGAATGAGAAAAATGAGAAGAAGTGTAAGAAGAAGGGGGTTGACGGGGGTTAAGTTCCACGTCAGGAAAAACTAATGGGAGGTAATGACATAGATCTTACAGAAAATGAACTAAAAGTTCTATGATTGTATTACAATTTTCAAAAGTTGGATGACCAAAATGCAAACGTCTTAAAAATTCAAGAAATATATATATATATATATATATATATATATATATTATCCTAATATTTATTGTCAAAAAATTAAAAGTATTTAAACAAATATTACCTTATATTCCTCAAATTTATAAAAAAAAATTAACACCAAAAAAATAAATTGTCTGACTTCACACCCATCCCTGTGCCAACACTTTTTCAAAGATTTATAAGTTTTATAATCCGTGTATTAATTAATTTATGTTATAATTGTGTTTGGATTATTATTTTCATAAGTTAAAATTTTATGTGATGATAAAAAAAATTCAACATACCCTTATATTTGTATTGCACTTTAATTATCTTTTCAGGTCATATTAATATGTCTAGGCGTGCTATGAATAAATAAAATATATTTAGCAAACGAGTGTTGATACATGTAGTTGAGATTCATAAATTTTGGTTTATAAGGTTAAGTTCGAATCCTATCACCGTCACTCTTGACGGACAATCTATAAATTCATGTGTAAATCTTAATTGGGTCTTAAGTATGCCATAACCCTAGATTGGAAGAGTTTCCCTGATCTAAACCTTTTGTTTCATTCTTTCCCTGAGTAACAAAAATAAAATAAAATAAAATAGATTGAATATGAAAAAAATCTGTAATAGGGAAAATCATTCAAAACCCCTTAAGTTTGATAAAAAATCCATTTAAAATTATTTATTCTCTAAATTTTCAAATAAAAATATGAATATTAATTACTAAATATAATATTGAAATGGTCAATAAATTTTATATGGATAAATCATATTTTAGCTTCTAAATTTATTTATTTTTCTCACATTAATACATATATTCTTTTTAAAGGCTATATTGATATCTGAATTTGTATGTTTTTACTACATTAGTATCGTATTTTTTTAGTCCACAATGATACATGGACTTATCTATTTTCTCATAACGATGCATTATTGATTTTGGACAAATCTTCATAGATTTATAAATTTTGATCATTTTACAATTTAATCATTAAACTCTAAATTTTTATAAAATCTAATTTAGTCCTTTAATTAAAATTAAAAAATATATTATAAAATCATATTTATAATTTCAAATCAATTATTAATATCTCTTTTTATTTCAAAAAATTTAATTTTCCTGAAAATGACAGAAATTTACTCGATTGCAAACTTAATTCTATTGACCTAAATTTTGGGATATTTCAAATATTAACTCAAGGGATAAGATTGGTGTCCAAGATTGCTTGGAGTAACAACTTCTACATAAATTGAGGACTAGAAAGTCTTTAGATAACAATTGAAAGATATTGACTAATTTAAATACCAAATTGAAAATAAAAACTATGTACAGATGCATCACGCCATTAAAATTGCTAATAAAATATTTAAACTTGAAAAGAAAATCATATTAAAGAAATAAAAAGAAAAAAGTTGTAGGTCTCACTAGAAAAAAAAACAATAGACTAAACGATAAAGAGATATATCCTTGAAAATGAAGTAAGAGTAAATTGGAGAAAATATAATTTAACTCAATTATTGTACGTTGCTCACTTGCTCGGAGACTTTAATCCAATTGTCATTTTCACCACCAAACCACGATATAACCTAATTTGTAATACCATATTCGTATCTTCTTAAGAAATTTCCTAACGTTACGTCATATTTTGTATTTTTATCCCGTACGAAGTTAGAAAATTTTAGAATTATTGAAATTAATGTATACATTTTTATAGAAGATAAAATTATAGGTTTATCTTTGTATCTATAATTTAAAATTTAAATTAGAGAACGAGCAGACCAACCATCTAATTTCTTTCGCTTTTGTCAAGGATGAAGATGTAAATTTCACAAGTATCTCTTTTGGGCATGACAAGGATACCAAGGTAAAATCCGAAATCGTTAATCCTTGGCATCCCAAGACAATTAGAGACTTCAGAAGTTGTATCATTGTCAATGTTTTCTGAGAAGTAGACTAGAATAGATACTGAAGTCACCAAGAATACAATGCTTGATCAGTAGTCGCTCTAGCATCTAAAATCAAATCATCAACGAAACGGAAAGGCCTCATATGACTAATTGGAATGGATCTCAAAGACCTTCATTAAGAGCTTTATTGATGCTATGACCAAGTCTCTCCATGGTGAGAACAAAGATATAGAGGGAGACAACATCGCCTTGTCTCACTCCTCTTTCAGGTTTGAACGACCTGCTAAGAAAACCGTTAAGTTGGACTTGTATGGACAAGGAAATGATTTAGTGGAGGATAATGCAGGTGATAAGAGGGGAGAAATTAGCTTAATTGAGAGAATCAACAATGAAACCCTGACGAAAGCGATCGATTTCTTTCTCAAAGTCTAGCTTGATAGCCATCCAACCGTTTTTATCTTTTTTCGATTTCATAGAGTGAATGACTTCTTAGTTTATAATAGTGTTCTCGAAGATATTCCTGCTCGAGATAAAACTTGTTTAGTTGGAAGTAATGAGTTTGAGGCAAGTTATGTTGAAGGCGATGAACCAAGATAATTGTTATCAGTTTACATAAGACTGAGCAGAGAGTGATGGAGCAGAAGTCTTAATTTAAAGGAGGAAGGGTAGAGACCTACATTTTAATACCAAATATTTCGAATACCCAATATTTCAAATATCCAATTATAGACACCCTTACTGAGATTAAAACTCTTATTATTAATTTATATATATATATATATATATATTTTTAGGTTCCTTTTATAAGTACATGAACACTTAAAGGCGAAGTCAATTTACTTTAACAACATGGCGAAATTAAAAAGAAATTAAACATTAGAATAAAAAATTAAATAATTTAAATTGAATTATTAAACTTTTAAAAATATATTTGATCGTTAAATTTTATTATAAAATTTAAAAAATATATATAAACAATGAAAAATATGAAGAATTTTATTAAAATTTTATCAATTATAAAAAATTCTCAAAATTGTAATTTTAGAAATAAATTATAAATCTCTATGCACTTTTAAAACATTTTAAAATTTTAATTTCTTCTTATTATTTGAAAATACTAAAAAGATTCAAAATAAAATTTCAATCAAATAAAATATTATCTATTAATTTAAAATATCATTTTATCTTTTAATATCTATTTTATAATTCTAATTCAAAATTCCGTACTATGATTTTTGGTTTAGTCAACATTTTTTAAACTTTCCCCACAACATTAATGGCTATTGTCTCTATATATAGGATACCCTTGCAAGCTTTCACAATCCATTCCCCCTCCATCTTCTTTCTCTGCCTTTTTCTTCTCCTTTTTTCTTATCCTGTTCTCGTCGAAGTTTTCAACTTTGAACTCTGAAACAGGTACATATCTATGCCTGCTATTTCCTATGTTTTCTCTCTCTAAAATACTATGTTTTTGCTTTGTCCAAGTTCCATTTTCTATGGATTCTCAATGCTTATTTTCATTATTTATGGTTTAACTTTTTCTGGGTTTGTATTAGATTCCATGTTTATTTACCCTTAGCCTCTCATTTTTCGATTATCCACCCTTACATGGTCAGAGCCTGAGAATTTTATTTTTATGGCGCTTTACACTACAGCCATTAGTTCAACAAAATCTTGGGTCATTTCTTTTCACTTTTGTGTTTGTTTTGCAATTTTTATTTTGTTTTTTTGTAGTGAATTGGCTGATTACTTTTGCTTTCCAAGTCCCAAAAGGAAAAGATTTGCTTGTCAATGTGTGTTTTATTTTACTTTTCCAGAAAGGCTTTGGAGGATTGCAGTGATTTGTTGCATGCATTTTCATTATGAATGATTTTTTTTTCATTTTTTTATAATTCATGGATGTTAATAAAAATTCTTCAACTAATTTGGCTTTACAAGCCAGAGGAATAGATAGGAACGTGAAATATAGCACTAATTTGAGGTTTGATTTGTATCCTGCTTTTGTTTCATCAAAATTCAGGCATAAATTGTAAATTAAGGCATGTTTTTGATTTGAGCATATGCAGAATGGGAAGTGCTGACGGGACCAACTATGGTTCTTACACCTATGATGCTCTGGAGAGGGAGCCCTACTGGCCATCCGAGAAGCTACAAATCTCCATCACCGGGGCTGGCGGTTTCATCGCTTCGCACATAGCTCGACGTTTGAAGAGTGAAGGACATTACATCATTGCTTCTGACTGGAAGAAGAATGAACACATGACAGAAGATATGTTCTGCCATGAATTCCATCTCGTTGATCTTCGAGTGATGGAAAATTGCTTGAAGGTTACCAATGGAGTGGATCATGTTTTCAACCTTGCCGCTGATATGGGCGGCATGGGTTTCATTCAGTCCAATCACTCTGTCATCATGTACAACAACACAATGATAAGTTTCAACATGCTCGAGGCTGCTCGGATCAGTGGAGTTAAGAGGTTTGTTCGGATTGGTATATTTTATCATATGTTTGTCTTATATTCATTGCAATGCCACCAAGTTTACAGTTAGTTTAAACTTGATACCTTGGTCTGTTTAGGTTTTTCTATGCCTCCAGTGCTTGTATCTATCCTGAATTTAAGCAATTGGAAACTAATGTGAGCTTGAAAGAATCTGATGCCTGGCCTGCTGAGGTTTGTGACTCAAAGTCATTAAATGCTATCCTGTAATCTTATGTTCAATTAGTTAATCTGATATAATTACTGATTTCCATGTTTTAAACTCCGGTTTTAGCCTCAAGATGCTTATGGATTGGAGAAGCTTGCGACGGAGGAGTTGTGCAAGCACTACACCAAAGACTTCGGAATCGAGTGTCGCATTGGAAGGTTCCACAACATTTACGGCCCTTTTGGAACATGGAAAGGTAAACTCTTAGTTTTGATGTGTGCATATATATTTTTGTTGATTTTGGTACTTACCAATTTTGTCGTTTCTACATGTCTGTATCAACAGGTGGAAGGGAGAAGGCTCCAGCTGCCTTTTGCAGAAAGGCTATTACTTCCACTGACAAGTTTGAGATGTGGGGAGATGGTCTTCAGACTCGATCTTTCACCTTCATTGACGAATGCGTTGAAGGTGTACTGAGGTAACATTCAGGCAGTTTCAGAACACATGCTCGAACTCATTTTAAGCAACAAATTTAGAGGGAAAAACCACAATGTTCCATTTTAGTAAACATTAGTCTGCATGGATCTGGCTTATAGTATAAGATTTATATATGTTAGTTGAATTTGAAACTATAAATATCAACATAAGCCTCAAAGTTCTGATATTTGCCTGCTTTCAATATCAAGTATATTAGACAATTGTTTAGAGCGCTATATATATACCAACTCATTTGTATAATGTGTTTTATTTTTGGCCATTTGGGAAGTGATGATTTTGGTAATTGGAATTTATTTCTGTACGGTATTTATGCCTTAGATTAAATACTTCTAGATATGTATTCGACATTTACTAGCTGGTTTAGTCCGTTTTGGGGTCGCTATTAGTGATAAACCTTTTTCTATATTTTGCATTTGAGGTTGACGAAATCAGATTTCCGAGAGCCTGTTAACATTGGGAGTGATGAGATGGTTAGCATGAATGAGATGGCAGAGATTGTTCTTAGCTTTGAGGATAAGAACCTTCCGATCCATCATATCCCGGGTCCAGAGGGTGTCCGTGGTCGTAATTCAGACAATACATTGATCAAAGAAAAACTTGGTTGGGCTCCTACAATGAGGTTGAAGGTAACTAAATTAAGTTCTTACACATGATATTCTCACTGATTTCACAAAAATGGTCTCGTTCCTTTGCCATTAAAGTAAAGAAAGTCGAAAGTCATTGCTTTCCACTGATTTTACTGTTTTATAGGATGGGCTGAGAATTACGTACTTCTGGATCAAGGAACAAATCGAGAAAGAGAAGACTCAAGGCATCGACCTGTCTGTTTACGGGTCATCTAAGGTGGTTGGAACTCAAGCACCGGTCCAGCTCGGGTCACTTCGTGCTGCCGATGGAAAAGAATGAAGTGGTAAAAAGCTTGTGGACTTGCTTGGGAACCCCAAGCTTTATTATAGTATAGCTATGCCAATGGCATTGAATCTGAAAAATGGCGATCTATATCATGTTAAGACTATTTATAATTCGTATTTAACTCGAGTAGTATGGTCGCCCTCTGAGTGAATGTTTTATGCTTCCATTGTATCCAAAATAGCATTCCATGACAGCCTGCTGTTGTGAGATGGTATATGGTTAGGCTTTAATAGCCTTTTTTATATAATGCAAATAGTTTCTGCATTCGAGTATTGGGACAGAGCGAGTATCAAAATTTAAGTTGATATATTTTATATGTTATAATATTAAAGAACTTAAAGATTATTCTTTTTTGAATTATAAAGAAGACTATTACAATGAAATATCAAGTGCGGATAAAAGCAGGATCTTAGAGGTCACGGTGAAGATGAGATATAATCTCTTGGGGGGTTCTAGATAAGTTTGTGGTTGTTCATTTGTAACAACGGTAGAATTTATAAGGAAATTTGCTGCAGCATTGGCTTCACGGCGAATGAGAAAGAATTCAATTGTCCGTTGTTTTCATATAATATTTGCAATAGAGTGAACAAGTGATATGGGGTTGTAGTTGGTCGTTGGCGAAGACACGAGATTAAGAGCTTCTGCATAGTCCGTTTGGCATTGGAGACGTTTAATTTTATGGGACAACGCCAATTGAAGTCCTTCAAAAATTCCCCAAATTTCGGTTTGCAGTGGAGTTGAAATTCCAACCGGTTTATTAAATCCAATGATCCAATCACCATTTATATTTCGAATGAGGCCACCCACCGATCCGAGAGAGGAAATGTTATGAACTCTCCATCCGTGTTAAGGGTGTACCAATCAGCAGGTGCGGGTTTACATTGGATTAGTTCTGGACGAGCGGCAACAGAATCAGTTGGAGAAATGGTTGTTGCTGCAATGAAATAGAGGGACTAATTTTTACTTAGGCAGAGGAGTTGTTCATTGTGGAGGATCAAATCAGAAAATATGAATGAATTTCTTCGCTTCCAGATCTGCCAAGCTATGGAAGAGAATAAAATTTTCCATAGGATTTTTGTGCCAGCAAAAAGACTATTAGATTCAAGGTTCATCTTGATCCAATCAGTAGCGTTAATGGTGAAGAAGTCTGGTAAGTGTTGCTGCCGAATAATCAGTTGCCAAAGAGTAGCAGTGTGCTTGTAATCACGCAGAACATGCAACATATTTTCGTTAGCAAAGCCACATATTTGGCATAAAGGATCAGTAAGATTTCTTGCACAACGATTAACGTTCGTAAGCGATCTTTAAATGAAAGCCATAAAAAATGTTTAATGCGCTCCGGGATAGTCATACGCCAAAGCTTGGTCCATTTGACATCTTTGGAGTCCCAAAGGTCTTTGGTCATGAGATCATAAGCAGATTTCACTGTGAACTCACCATGTTTGACGTGAGACCAGAAACATCGATTATTACAGGCGTTAGGATTAGGAGGTTGAACATTCAGAAGATGCTGAATCGTGGAAGTTTGAAGAGACCGCTGAAGTAAGTTCCAGTTCCAACTACCGTTTGGTAGAGCAACATCACGGACCATCATGTTATCTTCAATAGTAACACTCTTGTTTCCATTCTGAGAGACTCCCAAGTTTCGGCAGCTAATTATCATGCCAAAATTTGATTATATCACCGTCACCTACAGACCAAGAGATGAAGTCATAGAAGCTATTCTAGACTTTGGATAAGGATATCCACAAATGAGAGCAATTCGGCCGGAAGATGGAAGGGGGGCAATTAGAGAGCACCTTATATTTTTGGCGAAGAAGCTTTATGTAATACGTCTTCGTATCCGAAGCAATGTCATAACAAAGTTTCATGTGGAAAGCATAATTATGTTGATGTAACCTCCGAATGTCGAGGCCTCTATTATGTCTAGGTTGAGTTAAGGTGTCCCAACTAACGAGAGGAATGCCTCGAGTTTGATTACTATAACTCCATATAAAATGCCAAACTAGCTTTTCAATGTCTCGACAGACTCGAGAAGGGAAGCGACAAGTTTGCATGAAATAAGTATGAATAGCCATAAGAACGGAGTTAGCGAGGGTAATCCGTCCCGTAAAAGAGAGGGTTCTAGTCGACCATCCATGGAGTTTTGATTTTATTTTGTCAATAATGAAGTTATAAAACTCACAAGTGGCGCGCTTATGCATCATCATCGGCATTCCGAGATAGATACCCAAATTAGGGACTTGCTTGATGCCAAAATGAGAACAAACTGTATTTGTTGTTTCGAACTTGTATTGGGCGAGAAATACACATGTGATTTGAGCTTGTTGACTTTATGGCCCTAATAGTGACCAAATTCATCCACGGTATTATCAATTAAGATTTCTTGTGCAACAGTTGCTTTGGCATTCAAGATTAAGTCATCTGCGAAGAATAGATGACTGATAGGAAGTCCTTCACGTATTAGCTTAAACGGTTTCCAAGCACCCTCCTCAGAAGCAAGTTGGATATGATGTCCAGGCTTTTCCATAGTAAGAACAAAAAGGTAAGGAGAGATTGGATCCCCTTGGCGAACTCCGCATTGCGGTTTAAATTCAGTGCTAAGGCCTCCATTAAATTAAACCTGCATAGAAGAGGATGAAATACAATGCAAAATGAGTCGGGTAATTGCTGGTGGAAAGCCACTTAGAGATAGTATCTGTTATTAGGAGGGAAAAATCCCACTTATCAAGCACAAATTTGTGAAAATCTTTGTGGAGGGTCTATCCAACAAAGTAACGAAATTGACTTTGTTGTAGCTTGCTGGGATTTTTGCCAATAGATAGTAAGAGAGGTCTATGGTCAGACTTCATCCTAAGGAGGTGATAAACCAATGTGTCATGATATGCTTCCAACCATTTGTCATTGCATAAACAGCGATCGAGACGAACTGCACATGATCTTCTATACCAAGTGAAGTCAGGTCCTTGGTATCCAAGATCATGTAGACTTGAATAAAAAATAGCATTACTGAAGTCTTGATCCGAGGATGGAATGTTTACACAACCTTTTCGATCATTAAGGGACAACGCAACATTGAAATCACCTAAGATAACCCAAGGATCATTAATATGATTGGAGAGCGAGTGAATGTACGGCCAAAGAGCTTTTCTTTTAGTAGGATTCGGGCTTGCGTAAACAAAGGTAGTAAGAGCAGAATGATTGTTGGACTTACAGTGGATCCGACAGTGAACAAATTGGAAATGGCTGAATAGGACGTCTACGTGAATATGATCATACCAACAGACCCAAATGCCTCTAGAAAAACCATCAGCTTCTACTCTAAAAGAGTTTGGAAATTTGAGCTGAGCAATAACTTTATCAGCAGTATGACTGCTTATACGGGTTTCAACAAAGCCTACAATATTCGGAGAATTATTACGTATATATTGCCAAGTAACGCGATTGAAATTCCGGTGGCCACAACCTTGAGCGTTCCACATAAATATGGTTAGATACATAAATAAAGAAGTATGAAGAGGGTAGGCAGAGGAGCCCATTATTCCATCATGGCCTCGGGGCCTTTGCTGGTTGTAGGAGGGGCTAGAGCTTCGGTTGGAATGCAGGGATTGTCTCCATATGTTAACTTCAGAGCGTGATGCTTATTTGGATCGAGGTTCTCAGCCGAGTTCAATCGTGGAAAATTGGAGGAAGCTCCATTAGCTGAAGTACGTGAACCTTGCATGGGGTTTTTAATTAATGCATGCAGTTTGGCGGGTTTAACTCCAAGGTGTGGTTGCTTCTTGGGGGCGTAAGGGGCAGCTAGAGCTTTTTTTTTATTAGCTTTAGCCTTTCCCTTTAATTTATTTTTATCTGCAAGAATACTCTTTGATTTAGTCAAAGATATAATCTCGGGATTTGAATGCGACGCAGGAGGTGGCACCATGGGTTCCGCTTTAATCACCCTAGAATTTGGATGGGTTTCCTGATTATTAGGATCTGCTTCAAAAATGTGATTTGATTTTGCTATAATGGGGCTGAAATCATTGACCATTTGTTTTGCAAAATTTGCATTCCTGGATTTATGCTTTTTCCTTTCCACTAGCATCCATGGTCCGAAAGCTTCATCCGAGACTGGGTTTTCTGTAGTCGGAGGCGGTGGAGCCTCAGTCGTTGGTTGGACATCTCTCTGTGCTGAGAACTGCGGACAAAGGTCTTTACGATGACCATATATGCCACAATGAAAGCAGACAGTGGGTAACGATTCATATTCTATAATTTGAAATTGACCATTGATGAGAAGTTTGGATACCAATGGCCGATGAAGTTTGAGACTATCAGCTAGATGCGCAAAATGCCCCCTGCAACCATTGTCCGTCTGGAAATCAATTTTTATCACTGAACCAACTTGGTTTCTAATAGCTTCAATGAAACTTCTTTTGTAAAGAGTAACTGGAAGACCAGGTAATCGAATCCATGCCATGAGACGATTAGGATAATCTTGAGTCGGTTGGAAGTCTATAGACCATGGCTCGACTGTTAAATAGTGGCAAAAAATGGTCTAAGGTCCTTCTGTGAGCACCTTAAGGTAGTCACCATGATCACTGAATTTCACAAGAAAAAAAAAATCATTCTCAATATCAATAAGATTGAGGGGCTGAGAAGGTTTCCAAATATAGTACATGCGATTGTGCAAGGTGTTATATCCCACTCTTCGTCCAAGAACTTTAACTACGAGCGTTAAATCCATGCTTTTAACAGCAATAGATTGAACTCGTTCTGAAAAGTCTATGGTTGGGATACCGTTAGAGGAGCCAAGAGTGATATCCTCTTCAAGAAGCTCGATATCATCATCTTCTAAATCGACAGTTTTAGAATCTGGTTGAGCAGCAGTGGACTTTGTCACAACATCCTTGTAAGAGATAGCAGCTGGAGAGCCATCGCACTCCATCAGAGAAGGAGCATTATCTCTTGCCATGACAGATGGATCAGGCGGGTCTTCATCTCTTCGCCATTGTTTTTTGGGGAGTGTGGGATCAACGCTTGAAGCTTCAGAGGGTTTCATCATAGGTAGAACCTTTTTTAACTTAAATATTATTTAAATGTATACTTTTAATTTACAACATCATATCTAAATTGACAATTTACATTTTCAAAAGCACTTTTTGATAATAATACTAAACACTACCCGATGATCCAAAAATACTTATCAAAATAGTTTTTTAAAAGTATTTTTCAACTACACTTTTCAAAAGTAATTCTAAACCGTGCCATAATTTTCTCCATTTCATTCAATTATTTGATAACCCTAAACATTTGAACCTTTTTTACTTTCTATATTCATTCCACAACTGTCCATCATCAACGACCATTGATGTTATTGTCTTCGATATACTTTTATTTGTAATTGATCTCAGTTATAGTAATATGATTCTATTGATTATAATTTCAAATGTATATATAAACTTTTATATGACAAAGTGTATCTTAAAATAACATGAACTTTCACATGATAAAGTTCATCTTAAAATAATACGATAATACTGAAAAACATTTGATTAGGCGTATTGAATTCGATAATTGATCTCGATCAATTTAAATTTAATTTAATTTGATGACCATGAAAACTTAAAAATCTGAATCAATCTAAAATTAAATTAACCATAACTCGAAATACCTCAAATATGAGATGACCTTGATTTGATGCAAGTAGAACTCATAATGCTTCAACTTGAAAAATCTAACACCAAACTTAAATGACTCAAATCTAAAACAGTTGGAATCTAAAGCTGACCCAAACCTTAACTGAATTGGACAAAAGAAAGTGGCCAAACCTCAAATGATTTAAAATATTTTGGGTTAATGAAATTTGACGTCCTCAAACTTTTTAAAAAAAATTAATGTGACCTTCAAATTATTTTTACACTCATTGTGACCAGAAAAAAAGCCCAATCTAATCATTTGATTAATGTTTTTCATTGTTGATCGTTACGATGTTGACATGATAGTTCGCAGTACTGACGTGACGACCTTCAATAGTTGATGATATAATAGATTAACTGAATTATTATTTTTGATCGAATTTGAGAATCAAATTAATTTTTTTTAAATTCAGTCTTATTTATTTATTTTTAAAAATAAAAGTAATTTTTAAAGTTGATATGAAAATAAAAAGCCCAACAATACAAAGCCCGATAGCAAGAGAGGGCCACAATAGAAACGGTCCAGATTGACCCATTGGCCATTGTCCCACAAACCCCAACTACCCTCGTGATTTGAAGCACCTGATTGGTCCGGACAACTCACCCACCCAGTCAAAACTCGCCAACTCGCCCTTCTTTATGTTTGCGCCAACTCCACCCTCTCTTGATTGTGTTATTTTGACTCGAGATTCAAATTTTCGTTTTTGGGTTATAATTAGTTTTAGTGAAGCAAACAATTCTAAATCATGTTCATCTTTGATTGGTTCTATGGGATTCTTGCTTCCCTTGGTTTGTGGCAGAAAGAGGCCAAGATCTTGTTTTTAGGGCTTGATAATGCCGGCAAAACGACGCTGCTTCACATGCTCAAAGACGAGGTATTTTCACAATTCACCCTTTATTCATTATTTTTTGTTGTTGTTGATATTAATTCTCATTTTGGGGAATTTGATTTGTGTGTTACATTGTTGTCTTGTTGGTTTTTCTGATGGAGTTCTAATATTTCTGATCTAACAATGATTTGAATGCTATTTAACATGTTCTATTCTTGAACTATTGATGGGATCATGTAGGGATTAATCGTGTAGCTGGAATTTTTTATTTACAAAAAGAAGAAAATAAATGGTTGGTTGCTTTTTCCCCCTCCTTTTTCTATAATAAGTTGATTCATAGTTTGATTTTAATCGCATTTGACAGAGATTAGTTCAACATCAGCCTACACAGCATCCTACATCAGAGGAATTGAGTATTGGGAAAATCAAATTTAAGGCTTTTGATTTGGGAGGCCATCAGATTGCTCGAAGAGTTTGGAAAATTACTATGCCAAGGTATATATATCTTTTACCTGCAAGTTCATGTGATTTTATCGTTTCCAGACAACAAACTGTGCACTTATTTGCAAAATTTTGTCACCATTTATATATGTGTAAAGTGTTTATTCATGGATGTGGACCGTGGAACATAGGTTTAATCATTCGCAAATATTAGCTCCTTTTGAATTGAACTTTAGGTAATAAATTCTAAAGCCCTTTACAAATTAATGTTCGGTATGGGTAAAGCTTGTTGCATTGTGTAAATAGGGGTTTTAAAATATGGGAGTAATAGGCACCTGTTTGGCTTCTTTTCTTCTTTACTATTTTACCTGAGCACCTACTTAATTGCAAGAGTTGTTTTATCATAGTCCTTTTCTTTATTGTGCCTCTATAATCCCAGATAATGATTGTTGTGATTATCTGATTCATGATGGGCAAAGAATAAGGATGGGGAGTTTGCTGATAATGACTTTAAATTTAACAAAAGTTGTTCTGAAGGTACCTCTCGGGATGATAATCCACTCTATGTTAGTAAAGTAAGAATGTGAAGATTTCAGTGTAGGAATATTTTAAAAGAAATCACATGGAGTTCTCTTTTTATGTTTATCTTCAATAATTTATACGCATTCTGGTTCCTCATTTGGTTTGAACTTGTGCACAATAGGTTTTTCAAGTTTCTGTTGTTACCAATTTCATGTTGTAAGAAGAGCATAGTTACTAGCAGTGTTTTCAAGGCATGTGCTTAGGTTTGCCTGTGCCATGCACCTTAGCACTAGACAAAGAAAGCGCCTCACCCTTTTGGGCAAGTCCCATTTAATCAGGCACAGGCTTGGTGGTGCATGTAGGGATGCTTTTTGTAAGGCGGTAGGTGTAAAAAATGGCCACCTCATTAAAGTTCTTTTCCATTTCTTTTACTATTCACTTTTTTCAATAAATATACCTTTACTGGTGCGAAAGAGAGAGGATTCGAGTCTATACCTCTCAACCAGAATGTCTGTTTTCTTTTTCTTTAGTGCATAGTTGAACTGATATAAAAGTTGTTGGTAGGTGGATGCTGTTGTTTACCTGGTGGATGCTTATGACAAAGAGAGGTTTGCGGAGTCAAAAAAAGAGTTGGATGCTCTCCTCTCTGATGAATCTTTGGCTAATGTTCCATTCCTGATATTGGGCAACAAGATTGATATACCATACGCTGCCTCAGAAGACGAGTTGCGTTATCATCTTGGCCTGACCAATTTCACCACTGGCAAGGGTCAGGTCAACTTGGGAGACTCGAACGTTCGCCCCCTTGAGGTATTCATGTGTAGCATTGTTCGAAAAATGGGTTATGGAGATGGTTTCAAGTGGGTTTCTCAATACATTAAGTAGGTAGGTATAGAAAATTCAGATATGCTATGCTTTCTTTCTGAATGTTATTGTTATACCGACTTTAGTAGGGTTATCCCTTTCACTTTTTTTCCATTTTTGTTTGAATCGATAAACATACCTCCCCTCTATGAAACAGTGAGACATACAAGTATTGATGATTTGAGCACAAATGGTAATTTAGAGGGTGTTACTTTCCATCTATTTATCCCTTGGTTGTCAATTTGTTGTTTCTCAATATTTATCCTCTTGATTCAACCAAGACTCAGTTTAGCAGATTGGAGTGACCATAGTTGTAAAAAGCGCGCCTGAGGCGCAAAAGCGCATAGGCTCACTGGACGGGGTTTTTTCAACATTGAAGCGAGGCACGTAGCCTAGGCGCAGCGAGGCTCAGTCGAGGCGCAATTGAGGCGAGATGTGGGCTTAAAACCTTGTAATTATTACTGCAGGGCCTTCTCTTCTATGCATACATGGCCTGCAAAAATGAACGACCATTTTCGTTATGTTGTTTCAAACAAATAAGCTTTGTAATCGTTTTTGGTCATTTCTTCACCTAAGTTTATTTATCTATCAGTATTTGATATTTTCTTTTCCGCTCATCAAAATTTGTGATAGTCTAAAAATTAAGCAAACCTATAATAGGAATGCATTTCGATTAACTGATGAAACTCGGAAAGAAAGGGTACTTCTATGTATTAGCATAGATTAAAAAGAATGTTTAATTAACTTACTGATTAATAACTAAGTGAAGGATATAAATCTATGATTTAAAAGTTTTGTGAGTATGTATACTTAAATTATTCGAATTTTACTAAAATAATTAAATTTATTTATTTTGAAATCTAATTTAATTATTCTGAAATTTACATTATACTAATCTAAATAATAATATTTCACAGAACACAAATTTTAATATTAAATTTTAAAATAAACTTATCCTATCTTATCTTCATTTTAATTTTTTTAAAGAAAATATTTTATTATTATTTGAATTTGATTTGTCTTTTAAGGCTCTAATTACACGTAAGAGTCTCCTTTTCTTATTTTTCCTTCTCCTTTCTTATTTAAAACCCTCAATCTACTGTCAATCAGCCTTCTAATCCATACATACTAATATATCGATCGTTCGCTTCCTCCTTTTCTTCGACTGGAGACTGCGACGTTGAACAAGAAAGTAGAAACAATTCGATTAATCGATTCACACATTCAATTCTTCCCGTAAGTGATTCTGTTCTTCGATTGATCTTTCGATTTATACTATTAACCATATGTGTTGAAAGAATTTTGTTTTTCTGAATCAAATTTTCTTGATAATCACCACAATTCGTGCGTATGTGTTTGTTCTTGTTTTTTTTCTTTTCTTTTCTAAGTATACAGTTATTCGTAATTTTGTATGTGTCTGTTCTTGTTTTTTTTTCTTTTTTAAGTATGCAGTTATTCGTTTGCGTATGTGTCTGTTCTTGATAATCACAGTTTCTCTTATTTAATTTTCTGTTTTCATTTTTCTGGCTTCTGGGACAATATTACAGCTGTTAATCATCAATATTTTGCTTTTGGAAAATCTGATTTGACATTATGACTTCTGAAAAATCAGTCATCAACTTCTTCAAAGCAAGATATAACTTGGAAGTATTGCATTGACATGGGCAAAGGTAAAGTAAAATGTATGTTTTGTGACAAAATCACTTCCGAATGTATTTATAGGGCTAAACAACATATAGTGGGTGAATACCGGAATAGTACAATATGTCTAAAATGTCCAGCTCATTTACGTGAGGAGATTAGAGAATACATGGAGAAAAAAGTGTCAAAATAAAAAAGAAGCAAAAGTTTTATATGATTTTGATGATGTAGACAACTTTGGGGATGACGAGGATGATGAAGTTGGTACATGTGTTCGCAAAAGTGGTAATAGTACTAGTAAAGCATCAAAGAAGAAAAAGGGCATTAAAGGACCAATTGATATGTTTTTCACCCCACCACCTGAACAAGTTGTGAAAAACAGAAAAGATGGGAAAATGAAGCAACCAAGCATCAATGAAGCATGTAAAAAACAACTACGGGAGAAAGCATGTATGGAGTTGTCAAACTGGTTCTTTGATGCTGGATTGGCGTTTAATGCAGCAAATTATGATAGTTTTAAAGTAGCAATGGAAGCGGTTGCGCAATGTGGGACATGTTTCAAACCTCCTACGTACCACAAAATTCGAGTTCCTTTTTTAACTAAAGCGGTTAAGGCAACCGATGAGATGGTGAAACAAGTACATCACGAGCATTGGGCTAAATATGGTTGCTCAATCATGTCAGATGGATGGAGAGACTCGGTTGCACACAAAGACATTATCAACTTTTTAGTCAATTCTCCAAAAGGGTCGTTTTTATCAAATCAATTGATGCTTCGGACATTGTGAAGAATACCGAACAATTGTTTATTATGCTTGATGAAATGGTTGAGGAGGTTGGTGAGAAGAATGTCGTTCAGGTGGTAACCGACAATGCTTCTGCATATGTAGCAGCAGATGATGAAACGTCCACATTAAATTATTATATTTGTATATATTTATATAATTATATAAGACTTGAAGTTTTATACTATTTTAATTTTTATATCTTTATAGGATGTTTATTGATGGCGAAACGTCCACATTTATACTGGACTTCATGTGTTGCTCATTGTCTTGATTTGATGCTTGAAGACATAGGAAAGATTTCGAAAGTTCGTGTCACGTTGAAGAGAGCAATGGCCTTAAACGGGTTTATATATAGCCGTACAGGTGTTGTAAACATGATGAGGAAGTTTACCGGGAAAAGAGAGTTAGTGAGACCCGCGATAACCAGATTTGCCACCGCTTACATCACTCTTCGTTCAATACAAGTTTAAAAGGCAAACCTTAGAAAGATGTTTACTTCTGATGAATGGAGGAAGAGTAAATACTCAAAAGAGCATGGTGGTAAAAGAGTCACATCCATTGTTTTAATGCCTACCTTTTGGAGTACAATTGTGTATATCCTTAAGATGACGGGTCCTCTCGTAAAAGTGCTTAGGTTAATTGATGGTGAAAAAAGGCCGGCCATGGGCTATGTATATGAGGCCATGGATAGGGCAAAAGAAGCAATTGCAAACTCCTTTAATAATGTGGAGGACAAGTACAAATATGTGTTTGCAATTATTAACAAAAGGTGGGAATGTCAACTCCATCAACCATTACACGCGGTCGGGTGTTATTTGAATCCTCAGTTATTCTACTCAAATCCCCAAATTCAAGAGGATAAGGAGGTGATGATCGGGTTGCTTAAATGCATTGAGAGATTAATGCCGAGTGTTGTTGATCAAGGTAAAATAGAGGACCAATTGTAACTTTATAGGAACGCCGAAGGTATATTTGGGGTGACAATATGCATACGTCAAAGAGAAGCAAAGTCACCAAGTTACTTTCTTTATACATATATAAAATAATATAAATCAAATTTAATTTTTGCTTGTTCTAAAACTTGTTCTAAAATATATATTTACAGCCGAGTGGTGGGCTTCTTTTGGCAATGATGCACCGGAATTAAAAAAAATTGCCATCAAAGTCCTCAGCCTTACGTGTAGTGCAAGTGGTTGTGAGCGAAATTGGAGTATTTTTAGCCTCGTAAGTAACTCAGATATCATTTAAGAAACATCATAAGTAATGTTTTTGACTCTTGATTATTCTGTTATAATTTGGCAGCTTCATAACAAAAGAAGAAACCGACTTGCGCAAACTCAGCTCAATAATTTAGTCTATGTGAAATATAATCGAGCGTTAAAGCGGCGTTATAATCATCGTGATGTCATTGATCCAATCTCTTTGGATGACATTGATGAAAGTAACGAATGGTTGCTTGGTAGAATGGATGAGGATGAAGAAGAAAATGAAGATTATGTGTTTGATGATGACGATTTGACATGGAAGGATGTTGGTATAGCTTCCGGAGCTTATGAGCGTGACCATAATACTAGAAGAAAGAACGTTGCTAGTTCAAGCTCGAAAGGAAAGGAAAAAGCTAGACCACACCTTGTAGATGAAGATGATGAAGATGATGAAGTTGTTATGCTAGAGGAGAGTGACACTGAATAAGAAGACATTGGGGATTGTGAGACGGATGAGGAGGAAGATGATGACATACCACTTGACGATGATGATGAGGATTAGTTTGATGTTTGATGATGATTATCAGTGACTTTATTTGATGTTTTGTTTTTGCATGTTGAATGTTTTTGTTAAACTTAGTACTTGATTATGCTTGTTGATAACTTTTATGACGTTAGGTTGATATTTTGAATTTGAGAATAAACTCTATTGAAGCCTAATATTGGGTATCTATGATATTTGAGTTTGATTGCATTAATATATACATGTGTTACAATTTTTTGGATATCATGCGCCTCGCCTTCGTGAATCCCGCGCCTTTCATGCGCCTCGCGCCTCAAGGCTCCAGGACACTTTGCGCCTCGATGCGCCTTGAGCCTTTGATAACTTTGGGAGTGACTAAAATCCTTTTTGATTTCTGCTATCTCCAATTTATAGGCAGGATTGTATATTGCATGAACCAAGTAGCCTTAGCGGTTAAGGAATTTGTTGTTATCCCTTGAGGTCCCGTGTTCGAACACTATGCTCACGCGGGTATGAGTCATCATTGTCAAAATGTCGGGTCTTTGAACAGATATTACCTTGTATTCATCTCAGATTTATAAAAAAAATGTTATGTCTAACTTGAAATATTATGGTCTTGATAAAATTTTCAATTGCAATCGATTTAATCTTTTCCGGCATTATATTTTGGACCGAACCGTCCCCATTCAAGTCCATTGCCTTGAAGCAATGAAGTTGTAAGCTTATATAATTTCTTCCAATCTAACTTTGAATGATCTTTGAAGCAATATCAAGAATGCTTTCCTTATTTAATATTGTAGGATACCAGAACTGTACGCTTTTTGCTTTCTTCATCTCTAGTAATGGAATAAGGAAAACACGATTAGGCATCTCACTGGAGCCATTGAAAACTCTTTACCAGTTTCTCATATGGATGGATGTGCAGTCTTGTTAACACTTTCTATTATTTGAAAGAGATTCAATCATCTTCATGGCTTTTCTTTTTCTCCCGAGGTACTCGGAGCCATTCTTTGTATGGGACGGACTGTTGTTGCTCCCAAATATTTTAATATAATAACATTCAAGGTTTTTTAGTTTACATATTAATTAAATAAATCTTTTATCTTTTTAATTTTTTATTTAAGTATTTAATAAACGTTTACCCTTTTTCAATATTTGATCCTAACTCCAAATCTATTGTCTCAAGATGCAGTGTCAAACACTTAAATACCATCCTAGTGGACACTGTATGAATGCCGTCGAGGTGAAGAACACCGGAGGAACCACACAACACAAAAAAAATACATTACCATGAAATCAAGATATCCATAAGTGCAATAATTAAGCGACTTTAATAATTAAGATATTTGTTGTTATCCATTAAGATTTCGGGTTCGAGCGCCGAGTATGCAGGAGTATGAACATTCATTGTCAAACGGTTATGAGATTTTAAATAAATACTACAATATATTCATCCCAGATCAGAGAGAAAGAACGATTGAAGTGATCATAATATTATCAAACCCTACTTACCTTATTAAGGTTTAAATATGTTAAGGGCTTTATAATATTTCAAAAATTTTAATTTACACCCTTATTTTTCAAAATTGAGTAACATATTATCTTTTATTTGAAAGACCCTTCCCCTAAATTTAATTTTGATGTTAATTCATGATATGACAGCTATAAAAAGAGAAAAAAAATAACTTTTATAATCTTTATGTTAACTTTTTTTTATTGATATGACCTTTAATCTTTAAAAATAAATAAAAAAAATTATCATTAATTGAATAATATAATTTCTCAACCATTCACATATATAACCTTTTAATGGTCAAATTGATAAGAATGTAGATGTAGAGGACTACAAAAGTTAAGACTTTTTTCATAGTGGTTAGATCAACAATTAACATTAAAATTAAATAAAAGTTAACGTTGGTACCAATATTTTCATATAAAAAATACTATAATGATTCAATTTCACAAAAACAAAATATAAGGATTAGATTTAAAATTCTGAAATAGTACATGTGGCATTAGTATATTTAAACTAAGATTGGAGTGAAATGGGATGAACCATGGGCGGATGCACTGAGTACCTAGGGTCAAGTGCATCCCGTTGTTTTTAAAAAATATTAAATTTAATTTAACGTGTTAAGAAAAAAATAAAAAATTTAACATATTCATTATTTTTTAAGAAAAAATATAAAATTTTAGACCCTATTCTTAAATTTTTAAATCCGTCATTAAAGAATTGAGGAAAGATATAACTATTGTTACATAACACAAATCTATTCCCCCTTTTATGTGCTGCTTAGTATGTCCTATCAATTGTTTAATGTCACGTGTATTAATGAATATTATTTAACTTAATAGAAGTTTACCGTTACTTTATTTATATTCTAACTTTTACATTTTTTTCGGCTGGCTAGTTGTCTCCTTCACTCTTCTCTAACTAATGATCTCCATTGATGAGTTGGTACTTTGATGCCTCTATCGGTTGCGTCGAGATTTTTTGAAGAAGATCCGACGTTGGAAGTAGTGTAATGGTTCTCTAGCGCCGCGTTGATGATTTTGTTTGCAGTGATTCTTTCGATAACAACACCAAATCCTTCAGGGATCCCTAAACCCTAAACCGGCAAGCCGAAGCAGCAAGGTTGAGAGTTCCCTCGCAAAGGTTGCTTTATACATATTAGTCTATTTTTTGAAACTTGCAGCTTATAGAAGATCAAGTTTAACAGATGATTTACTTTGCTAGTAATTACATGCGAGGAAAGAGAAGCAGGGGATAGAATCACAGCATTGCAGCAGCTGGTTTCACCTTTTGGTACAAGGTTAAAAAATTTACGAGTAAACTACGCATTTAGTACATAAACTATCAGTTTTAATCCATTTTAATACTTAAACTATATTTTTTTCTTTAAAATACTACTTAAAGTTTAGTTTTTTATTTAATTTTAGTATCCATCATTAAAAACTTAACAGACGAACTAACGTGACATAAATCCGGTGGACGGACTACTAGGGAAGTATTTCTAACAAGTAAGAGGTGATGGGTGTTGACTGCAGCGGAGTGGGCACGTTAGTTCGGTTCTGTCGGTGGGATGCACATGATGTGAGGCAGACACTGGGTTTAATGACCAAGGTCACGCGACCACTCCAAAGGTGGTTGGTGAGCATGTGTGGAAAGAATGATGTGGTTGGAGTTAGAACTTGGCATGGGTGCGAAACTTGGCTGTCGGATTATGCTTCCGTTCAAAGACATGAGTGGCCGCACGGGTTATGAGGAGAATGATGTGGTTGTTGGATTAACACATTTCAGCATTAGTCATTAAAGTCCATATATTTTTAGTTTTTTTAGAAAAAAGCATGCCTTTGATGTTCAATATCAGAGAGTAAATTGTTAGAACTAAAACCTAGTTGATATAAAATCAAGAATTCAATATTTATCCTACTAAATCATCAAAAATAATAAATTAAAAGCATAAGCGTGTCCAAATTAATTGATAGATTAAAATATTTGAATCTTCTTTAAATGTAAACTCTCTGACATAATAAGAGTTATAAAAATCCACCTATTTCTTATAGACCACTACCTCTTTCTATTGAATGAATATTAGGTGAATCTATTAAGTATTTATAATTTTGTCCCTCATCAAACTATAAATACAATTTATGATATCTACACTTTAATTTCATGATACTTTAATATCTATGACACATGTAACATAATTGGTCACTTAATTTTTTATGTCATACTTTATGATAATATTGTACATTATACATGTGTGCCCACAATTATGGATTTTAATCCAACGTCAATTTCTTTGAACATAGACCAATTAAGGCATGTTTTTGTGTGTGTGTGGAAATAGAAGGAGTTAATTTTATTAATAAAGAAAAAAGTATATAAAATTATAATGAGTGTTTACAACTAGAATCATAAACCAAACACATAATTAAGATATTTTTTTATTATCATTAACACAAAAAATTAGTAACTGAGGATCATATAATGACCATATAAGGAAAAGGTGAAAAACTCATCTTAAAAACTCGAACAATGGATAGATACGAACATATCTGATTGTTACAACAAATGAACCACAAAAGGAGATTAAACTAATGAAATACCATAAAAAATTGCAAATCAAAGCCAAACATCATTAGAAAATTATCTATGAATGCATGTTACGTATTTAAATTCAATTCGAGGTTGCAAAAATACGAAAGATCAGCAAGATAATAAATAAACGTTATTTTTATCAATTATAGTGACGTCAAATCCAATCATGAGAAAAACAAAAGATAAAAACAGCTCAACGACTAAAAAATTCAAACAATATATCAAAATTTTTAAAAAAAAGTATGACATAAATACATATAGAATAACAAATCAGTCAAAGAAAGAGATGTTATAAAAAACGAAATTGTATTCTGTTCATCACATAAAATCTTAAAACTACTGTTACGGGTCAAATTAGGTAATTGACCCTTAATGGTAGTTTAGTAAATAGATTTCT
Organism: Hibiscus syriacus; assembly: GCF_006381635.1. Lineage (NCBI taxonomy): Eukaryota > Viridiplantae > Streptophyta > Magnoliopsida > Malvales > Malvaceae > Hibiscus > Hibiscus syriacus. The sequence continues at coordinate 3,442,041 of NW_024062956.1, forward strand.
AAATTTACTATATAAGTGTAGATCGGCATATATGTAAATGAAGTCTCTCACTTGCTTCTCTAAATACTCTCTCCCTCATCTCTTCTCTTCTGCCTCCTACCTTCTTCTTCTTCTTCTCTTACAGACTTTAAGTTTTGGGATCATATCTACTACACACCATCTTATAATCGCCGTCATCACCACCGCCACCGTTCTCCATTTCTTGAATTGTTTGTGTTCATGTTAGTTGATCGAAGATTTAATGAGAAATAATTGTTTTTGAAATATTTGTTCATTACAGAGAAGAGAAGAAGGGATAAAGTTCTGCAAGAAATACAAATAATACATGCAGAGACGAGAGAGGACACTACTTGGAATTGGTTCAAGAAGCTCAAGATTCAATAAACTTTTGAAAACTGTGAGAGGGATACTAAATCCAAGAAAGGCCTTCAAGGGGACCTATTACTATGTCGTTCAGTGCAGGTAGTTTCTTCTCTTGTCCCTGTCAAGAAACTACTGGGACACCTTTCTTGGACTGAGTATCTCCCCGACAGTTCTTCAAAATTTTCGAGCTTCTTGAAACCAACCTCAGGTAGTTTCTTCTCTTGTCCATGCATTTGTATTCTTTGATATTTCTCGCAGAACTTCATCACTCCCTCTCTAACATGAACAAATATGTGAAAATAATTAGTTCCCATTAAATCTTTTAATCTACTAACATGGTCACAGAAGACAATTCAAAAAAACAATATGGTATGTCAGAAAGCTGCAAGTGTTCTTACACGCACCGTTTATCAGCTAGAGAAACTTCAGAATGCATGCAATTATGGAATGTGCATATGACAGGTGTATCATTATCTCTCCGTTAAGCTTTTATTGATGGACATTGATTTTTCCTTATTATAGAGGATTTCTTGGACAGAAGGGGCGGGGGGGGGGGGTCTTCATGAAAGACACAGATGGCGGGGGGGGGGGCTTCATGAAAGACACAGATGGTTCCATTGGATTAGCATTAGACTTGGCAAGACTGTCAGCAGCTGAGTTTACTTTGCGTTTCATCAGTTTCAAATCCTGCTTAAACGATATCAAAATATTTACCACTTGAACCATCCCATTAATAATTAAATTTTAACTTTTTAGCATCCGCGGGGTGACTTGAATAATTGAAAACAATTAGTTGCAATTAGTTGAATGATAAAAAATATAACTTCTCCTAATAAAATCACCAAAATGTAAACTTATTAATGGTAAGATGACTGTAAGTGTATTTTGTAAAGTGGATTATAAGATATATATACTATTCCGGCATCAAAGAATAACATAATTTGATAACACTATACTTTATTAGAAGAATTACATAATTTGGTAACAATTACCATATATTTCAATAAGCTTTCTTAAGACAATAAACTTGCAGAGGATGTCACACCATCTTCGTCCTGAAAATCGACTCAAACTTAAAAATAGATGTAAATCAACCAATATATTTACATATATACTATATATATAGAGATGTATATATTACGTTACACACATATATGTATGTATATATGTAGTAATTGACATAATCTTCCAGTTCTTACAAGAAAAAGGTGTTTCCTCTGTATTCACAATCCTTGTCTGCTACGTTGCCGATGTACCAATTTCTTTCCTCATTTTCTGCATTATTAAAACATAGTCATATTTCAACGAATTAATCCTACATTAACAGATAGGATTTATATAAACAATGGAGGGATTGAATGTAGAAGTGATCAAACCATTTCAGCTTCGGTGTTTTTCCAAGCTTTATCTAACTCATCGAAAACAACATCGATAGGCGGTCGGCCTCGACTTGATTTCGCAACACAAAGTACTGCAATATGCAAAATGGATTCGAAATCCTTCCTGTTGAGATCCCCATGAAGCCTCGGATCTTCAAAATCTGTAAGTGGACGTTTTCCCATGCTCACATCCGTTGCCTACATCAAATTCGTATTGGTTAACATTTCCGGATTCGAATGACCATTACTATCACAATCAAATATCGGACTGCATACTTTTCGTGTAAGTTGTTCGCTGGCATCGAGATCCAACTCGATAACTTTCTGTCCAGATAGAATTTGCAAGGCTACAATGCCAAAGCTGTATATGTCACTGGCACAGGTTAGCTTTGCATTGGTCATGTATTCTGGATCCATATAACCTATAGTTCCTCTCACATCTGTGAATACTTTGCTTTCCTCCATTCCAAGCATCTTTGCCAGCCCGAAATCCGAGAGTTTGGGATCCAAATCTTCAGTTAAGAGGATGTTTGTGAGCTACAACACATGCATTCAGAATTAGGAATAATTATATGAATAATCAGTTGCTTGCAGAGATGGATCACTAGGTTATGATCAATGTTACCTTAATATCTCTATGAACAATGCATCCATCAATGTAACTATGGAGATACCTCAGCCCAAGTGCACAATCTCTTAGGATCTTAACTCTTCTATCCCATGTTAAGACGCGGTCTTTCCCTGAAAATAGAACATAGTAAGGTTAGTTCATAAATCCTCGATCTTAAAAGGCGAAATTGAATAGATTTTTGACTCGAAACCAAGCATATGTAATACCACAACCCTTCTTAAAGCTTGGACGCTGCAATTTGGGGTGGAAAAATAGCACATTACTGAAAGAACAAGCAACATGTAATGGTTTCAAGAAAAAATTACTTAGGAGATGCTGAGCAAGATTCCCCGCATGACAATACTCCAAGACCAAGTACTGCTTATCACCTTCGATACAGCAACCAAGCAAAGAAACGAGGTTCGGATGTCGAATCCGGGAAAGACTTGCAACTTCCCTAGCGAAAGTATCCAAAGAGTTACCTTTATTTATCTGCTTAATGGCCACAATTTGACCGCTAGGCAACCTGCCTTCGTAAACTTCACCGGCACTCCCTTGGCCTAAACTCTTCCTTACATTGTTAATGATTATAGCTTTCTCAATCTCAGACTTTGAAAATCTGTAGAGACCAGACCAGGCATTGCTGTCCTTTGGTGGCATTGGTTTTGGAAGCTTTCTTTCGCTCTTTCCCTTCTTCAAGGCCACAAATTTTACCAAGAATAGGATCAAAAACAGCACCATGACTGCTACAGAGAGCGCAATAAGTGCTTTTTCCAGGGACCCTAAACATGATTTCAGTGAGCATTTTATAAGTTTTTCAATGCAGCTCAAACCAGGGGTTGAAAGTAGACACAATTTTACGATTTCAGCTTTCTCCAGTGACATTCATTGTGGATATTCACTGAAACCGCGACCAAAATTTAAATCTCCGGCTCAAACAGCAGAAAGACATGGAGATAAGCAATTCAACTTACTTTTGAGTTTGATGTAGCCAGGATCTGTTAGACAAACAAAGGCTCAAAGTCAGGATTAGTGAAACTTGAAGTTATATTTACTCAAACTAGGGTGTGAGTGTCGGATACGGGTATGTATCCGAAACATGTATGTTTCAGAGTTTTTTCATGTATTTGGTGAGTCATTGGAGGATTTCTCTCCGTACACATGTCCAAAAATGTTTCTCACAGATGATGGACGAGGAAACTTCAAGAAAAATGAAAAGTCGGAGTAACATAGACCTGAACTAGGCAAAAAAAGACTTCTAAGTTATGGTTCTTACCAAAAACATCTAAAGAAGACATGCAGCTAAACAAATTTGCACCAAAAGAGCTCTCAGTGGCATTTGAAGCAGCAACAGACAGAACAGCAGCTAAATTACATAATGCACTTTCAGTACCATTAGTCTGCGCTTGAAATATTTGCAATAGAAACGAAGCTACCCTTGCTATGGCATCAGTGCAGTTTCTGCAGGAGCTTTGAAATGAAGAACTCAAGTTAGAACATAATTTTACTGCTTCCAGGTAAGGTGGACTGCCTTGAATTTGTGACAGAGATAAACTTGTACACTTGGAACTGCCAGAGTAAAAATTGCTGAATCCACAAGATTCTATGGAAACCAACTGTTGTGTTGGAAAGGGAGAATTGCATTGTTTCCATGAATCTTGCCCAATGAAGATGGTACTGTCTGGTGTTTGAATGGCTCGAACTGATAGAACTTGAGCGAAGGCATTCAGGGCATTTCGACAGCAAAGGTGTGAAGATATCATACCCCACAAGATAACTTTCTCATTGTCACCAATGCAGTCACCACTTGGTAGGTAAGGGTGTGAAGTGAAATTCAAGGTACAGTCTGCATACCATAGCAAAAATTGTTAAGCTGCAGCCACAGACGTGTTTTCAATCGCATCTACCATGGTCGATTACGATTAATATAGACAGTTGAAAAGGAATAGAAAAAAGGTTTCTAAAATGTCCAATTCAAAGCCGAACTGTTATCTAGAAACATAGTTAACATAGAGTTCACTGTATAACTCCAAGAGAAAAACAAGGTGATCTTTGAGGTTTCATTAATTAGCATAATTGGGTTTTAATTCAAGTGTATCTGCAACTCTTTTCCTATCCCCTGGCAACTATTTCCTTTATAAAAACAAGTGATCCAAGTGGACTTAAATTGTTATCTAATTATTAATATTATGTTGATAATTTCATACTCAAAATCACTTTTTCCAATAGTCAAGAACACTTTTTTAACTTTTGTATTTGGGTTGAAAAGTACATTTCTTAAAAGCACCTCCTCCTTTTTTGTTTACCGTAACAAAAGTACTTTTAAGAGATGTTATCCAATCAATCTAGCTTTGAATTCCAAATTCTACAATTTGCGGCGAGTTTTAACCTAAAAAATTATATAATAGGTAATGTTTTCAGTTACAATTGAAAATGTTACATTACGATGAGTTTTAACCTAAAGTATTATATGTCTACTCTAAAAAGTTACACAATCGATAATAATTTTGGTTACAACCGAACATGTCTTAACAGTAACCTTTTAGATTCTAATCGGAGTAGTTGTGTAATTTACATGGATTGTTATGAAAAACACAATATTTTCAGTTTCAACCTAAAATATTACACATTTTACTCTAAAAAGTTACGCTATTAATAAATTTTTCGGTTACAATCGATTTTTGTCATTTTTTAATTTTATATTAACCGGTTGTATTTTGGACTTATCTTATATTACTATGCACGAACCAAGTTACCTTAGTTTGTTATTCCTTGAGGTTCCGGTTCGAGCACCATATATACAAGAATATGAACATTCAAATGGTTGAGAGTATTTGAACATATACTACTTTGTATTTACTAAAAGATTTACCCCGAATAGTGTTAAACCCAGCACCAAACCAAAAGGTGAACATTGTCGTTCAAACAAAAAAACAAATACATGGATTACATCAAATAGAAAAGAGAAGTTAACCTGCCAGTGAAGGAGTAGAAGCAAAGGCCATGAAAAGGAAGCAATTAGTGCAGCAGAAGGTGGCAAGTTTTAGCCATGGATGAAGTGTTCTCATCTCCTTTTTCCTTCTATGGTATACCCTTTAAAGCTTTACACCATGGAGAAAGAGGAAATTCAAATATTTACAATATGAAAGAGAGCCAAGAGCTGAAAATTTTCCATCGGAGAACACCCGATTCTTCATTTATACGCATATTGTTGTCCTAGTGATTATCATTTAAAAAGCTGGATATTCTTTAAGGTAGCTGGATTCATTCGGCTAACTTTACAAACCTTGAAATTTTCACCATTTAAGCATCTTATCAGTATCCCTTCCTTGCAAATTTCAATACAGTTCAAATCCCTATAAATTTGTGTTTAAGGTGAAGTGATAACTAAATTTTCATTGAAATTAACTCCCATTTAAAGATTATATATATATATATATATATATATATATATATATATATTCAACACAGTAAATCCAAGCATAGAATCTTAAATTATATCGCCGCATTTGTTGATGCAATGGCTATATGGTTTTGTTAACAGATTCCGGGGTTACTATCGTATACAAAATTATTATGGGATAAACTATAAAACATTAGTACCTAAATTATCACTTTTGTTCCGTTTAGTATCTATGATTTATATTTTTTTCAAAACATACCTAATGTTTAGTTTAAGTTTCAATTTGGTGCTCCATCGTTAAAAACTTAACGGCGTCTATGATGTTTATTGTAAGACGCGTGGAATATCAAAAAAGGGAAAATAATTTCACGCCATCGTTGCCGCTAAGTTTTTAAGGGTGGGTACCAAATTGAATTATAAACTAAACATTAAGTATGGTTTTTAAAAAATTAAATTAGGTTCTAAAATGGAACAAAAATCATAACTTAGGCAGTAAAAGTATAATTTACTAATAGTTATGATAGGTAGGGTGAGTAAAAATCGATTGGGTTAAAAAAATCGTTTTTCTTTTAATTTTAAACTATTGGAGTGAAGTTGTTAAAATCAACTTAAATTAATGAATTGATTTTTGAGTTCAGATTTTATCAATTTCGAAAATTGAAATATATATATGTATATATATATATATAATGTTTTATGATTATTAAAAGTAGTATTTGTTCAACATATATTTTAACTATTAATAATACACACATACACTATAGAAATTATTGCTCGAACTCGAAACTTCAAAGAAGAATAACAATACTTTAATCACTTAGATCATTTAATATGATATCGGAATATTTTAACATATAAAACTAAAATAAAATAATACTAAAATATTTTAGAGAATAAAAACTCACATTGCATTACCTTATTTATTTCATTTAGTTTGAATGTTTCTTTAAGGGGTCGTTTGGTTCATGGAATATAAGATTATCATTAGGGGATATTGGATCAAGGAAGAGATTATTAGTAGGGGAACGATCTTTTCCGGAATCACATTATCATATTTGGTTCAAGAATATTCCTTTAAGGGGGTAATGAAACATTACCTACAATAGCTATTTTGACTTGGATTCCAGGAATCTATTCCCTCCAATATTTTATGCATTTGTCAATTCCCGTCTGGTTGGACAAAATTATCCCTAAACGAATTAACTATTTCAAAACTATCATCTCCTTTATTCCTTTGAATCGTATAATAATCCGTAGTTTTATATTTTACTTTCTCCTTAAGTCGTTGATTTAGGTTAAATATTATATAATTTTAAATATTATAAAGTAAAAATATTTTTATTTTGGTATAATTTTTTATTTTTTACTGTGATTCTAATTTTTTTAATATTTATTATAAAATAATATGATGTACATGATAAAAGGTTTTTCTATATTATATTTTTTATGTTTTCTATTATTTTTATCAAATAATTTATTATGATATTTCGATGTACAACTCATACATGTTGCATGAATAAAATAAAAAAGTGGAGCACTTAACATATATTTACATCAAGCTAAGTATGTACATATCTCAATATCTTAGTACTTAAAATTAAACACATAATTATATTGGTGTGAGTATGTTTCTCTATTTTTGAAGAACAAAAAGTTATATATATATATATATATATATTGATCCCCAAATTTTTTTAAACATTATAATTTCATCTCAAACTACATGCATACACTAATCTCATCCTTATTAATAAAATTGTTAGACCAAGTTATATTATTATATATTTGGAAAAAATTAGTTTAAATTATAATTGAAACTAATTACGTACTTGGATGAATTTGAGAATGAAATTAGAATATTCAAAAGTTTAGGGACCAATTTAAAAAGAAGGTCATAATTCGGGAATGAAATTAGAATGATAAAAAGTTTAAGGACCAAATTAAAATGAGGGTGGATGCAATTAACTCCACAAAACATCATTCCAGTGATGTAAAGCTTATTTCTACGACACTTGCAAGTTACAAACAACAGTTTTAAAGTAAAGCTTACATTTAGAGTGATGTATGAAAGTAGTTATGTTCCTCCTAAAAGAAAAGTAACATACACAAAAGGTAAACACAGATGTTCTCAGATTTACATGGCGGTTAGTTTTTCTCCAATGAAAAATACCAAAAATACCCCAACCCAACAGCTTTAGGTATATCAAGACTAGCAATACAAGCATAACACCAGTGAGATAGAAGGGATTGTGTGTCCGAAAGCATCATCGCGGGTTGTAATACATAAACTGATAGATGAGTTTTCCTACGGTATAGCTCAGTTCTGTAATACCCCGACCTAGGACGATGACAACGATCTAGCAGAAGAATATTCTCCCAAAGAGACAGATGCTAGTGAAGAAGCCCAAACATGGGCACTCTTCGCACCTTGCTGAAAATTACAGGTCTTGCATAGCCTCAGTTTGGCCCAAACTCTCCGAACATCGACCATGTGAAGGGCTCTCACAAACAGTTGACTCGTCTCACCGAATATTTCCAAGTTTAACTGTGGAGCGTAGGAAACCCACACAGCCTTGAGACGAGAAAGTACTTCCGGGAGTACAAGTAAAAATACTCTTAGACAGAGAAATAACAAAGCAAAAGCCAAGTAGGGCTCCTGTTTTACCATCTCCATTGCTGACGACTCATTCCGGGACATTATTATATATTTATCCTGGTCTCCAGATACATTGGGTTCTTTTTCAGCAACATATTGAACGGGTTCAAATCCTGAAATCCAGACACTAGTGTTAGCAGAAATGTGATAATGCTCAACTCACAAATTCAGGCTAGTTTTATCAAGCAGAAGTGGATATATATTCGGCATCAGGGAATGAATACCTGTAGTTTTCTCGTAAAATTGAGCAATTAAGAGGAGATCTTTTGGTCCACTGTATTGTGCCCTTGATGTTCGGTTCACAATTAAAATTGAAGGCAAGCTATGAATTCCGTACCTTGAAAATATACTGTGATACAACATGTATAAAAGGTATTAGTTTAAAAGGTGTCACAAATGTCTCATTCCATCATGGATAGAATAAAACAACAGCAGAACTATATAATCGATAGGAAATTACTTCAAAAGGCATAACTACTTTGTAAGTAATGGAATTAGGACATAGATGTGTTTCCTTGACTAACTGATTCGCCAAATGTCATTAGCAGCTATGTTGCTCCGACTCATCATTTTTCGTCAACTACCCATATCCAACATTTATGTCTGATAACATGGATATAGTGCTATAACCTCCAAAGACTCCAATTACACATGAAAAACCTTAGACAGAATGATACATACCCGAGTCCGAGTAACAAAGATAAACAGACTAAGCAATTCAAAACCGTGAAACTGAGTTTGACCATAAGGATGCAATATAAAAGAGATCAATTAATAGCATATTTAAAGTCGTGTCAAACACTGTAAGTAGCACAAACCAACACTTCAAAAACTTCTCTCTCTCCTTGTACAATTCATATAAGAATATCACCGCTTTTTCTTAAGTTGAAACAGTCATTTTAGTAGAGAACAAAAGAAAAGAAAAGAAAAGAAAAAGCCAGATAAGTAGCTACACACCTTGGTGAAGCCAAAGACTGTTCAACTGCCAGATGCTCTAATTGAGGGAACATGAAACTCAGAATGTCGAATTTTGGTTGCAAACTACGAGAAAATGGGCACCACGAAGCATAAAAGAGCACAGAAGTGTAACCATTTTGCTGTTTGGAAGACAACGCTCTGTCAAGGAAATCTCCATTAACCTGCAAATAGGTTGAGAAACATAAACAACATGTTATCAGAATGTTTGTCTCCAAGAAATTGCAAGTCATGCAAAATTGGTAATACTAAAAACATATCTTACAATCACATGAAACAGTGATGTAAGCTAAATAACGGGAAGAATGGCAAATTTACTAAACATAAATGTGATGACTAGGGAGAAACATCAAGAAAACAGCATGAACCCTAATTGTTGACGATTTGGAAATATAAGTTGAATGATGCTCAAGATAATGGTATTTAAAAAAAATTATTTTAAACTCTCGTGGAGAATGGATAAGTAGAAAATAAAGAATGCCCTTCAAGAAAGAAAGGGAACAGGTACAGAATGAAGAGGTAGGTATATCTTATCCCTCATTCGGCTTGAGTTTCTAGCCACATCAACAACATTTAGAGCATCTTTGTCTTATAAAATCAGTCCCATTTGAAAATGAAAAATCATCATAGCATCACAAAGTAGACAAGCCTACAATCAAACACTTCAAGTTAAGAAACATAAGGCTATGACTTCGTGCATAGATTACTCAAATTGCAAAAACACCAGCTGCATCATTTAAGAAGGTTCAACTTAAGAAACTTGGATCAAATCAATACATGCTTGGCTGTAATATTTTACGGATATTAATTATCATTGATCAGGTGAAGGACATCAAGTACCAGCCTCTCCCATACATCCTAAAAAGGTACTTGGGAAAGAAAAATTGTTCTGTTACTTGCTTACTATTGCATTGGACAGAGGAAAAAAGTGGATATATACTATGATTTCAGCTATGGACATCGACATACACCTCTTTCAAACCAACTTATAGAGAAAAGAGGCCTAACCTAAGGATTCTTATGATTCGTAAACCAACTGATATGGGAATCTTCTACGAACAAATTCAATGTCATATCTTCAATAAAGCTTTGCAATACAGATGACATATTTCACTAATCCCGCTTATACTACTGTTGAATTGCAGAAGGCTTAAATCCCAGAATATAAGCGTATGTAGTACAACATGGCTCAAATAGCCTATGTTTCTATAACTCTCCATTTTGCTTTAAGTACTCGAGTCTAATACATATCTGGACATGGATATGGGAATATGATCCTCTAAGGACCCTCCAAATATATGAACAAACATAGAAGGAAATGTTTCAAATAACTAGGTGCTCTTGGTTTCAAATGCATACAATAGCATTTCAATTCAAAATCTTCAAGAAGATAATAGATATATTCAAATTCCTTAAGCAATCTAAATTTTGTAGCTTCCTTTCTATTTTCTCTCCTTTATTTAATTTCTGCATATTAAATAACACCATTAAAACCCAATACCCCTAACCATTTTAAAAGTCAACCGTAAACCTTTCTTCTGATTCTTCAAATTTTTACTACTACGAAAATTTCCACAATAATACCCTAACATTTCAGGCTAAAAATCCAAAAATTTAATAAAAAAAATCTCTTCTTTTAGCAGAATTAGGCAAAATCACAAACAATTAGAATCAGATTTTAAAAATAAATAAATATATAATAAAACTCATCCAATGAAAATTTGAATAAAATGCCAAGGACCCGTTGTTCCTATACCAATTAACAAATCAATAAATACATAAAAAGTATAAATTCCACCAAAACTGAGCTGAAAATTACCTTAAGAGGGGGAATTGGAGAGATCGAAGGAGAGCATTGAAAGTTAATATTTTGAATGAACACGTCAGCTCCATGTGAGCAAATAGAAGAGCCCAGAACGCAGCGTATAGAACAGAGGGCTGTTATATAGAAGAACAGAAGAAGAGAGGAAGAATATGAAGAACCCGTTTTGGATTTCATTTATAAAAGAACAAAAAAAAGAGCAATCACAAGAAGAAGAAGATGAAGCAGAAGAAATGGGAAAATTGAAACCCGAAAAAGAAATTAAAATCAAAAGACAATAATACAAATTTTGTGAGAAAGGAATGGGAAGGTGGTAGCTGTGGGCTATTTTTCCGGTTGTGGGTAACAAAATCTGATCTTCGGCCAGCCTTGGTTGGCTGTTAATTTTTTTTATAAAAAAAAAACAATGTAAAATTTCTTCTTTTTTTGGGACATTGGAAACTAAGAAATTTGAGCAGTTTTATTACTAATAACAGATAGGGTTAATTACTGGAATGCTCATTTTTATTCAGTTTTATTCACTTTTGATCACTAATTTTCAAATAATTACATTTCAGTCATTTATGTTATGATTTATTAAATTTTGGTCACTAACGATTTTACAACCTTTTCTAATTAAAAAATAAATCAAAGAACCCTAATGAAACCATATTTGAATTTACAAATCAGAGCATATGAAAGTCTCTTTGACAACCATGACTTTACAACCCTTGTCATTTCGGATTTGATTTTAGATCTCTGTATTTTTCGAACTCGATTCTCTTGTAATAGACTTAACATGTGCTCAAGAAAACCCTTAATCCCTTATTAATGAAAGATCCCTAAAGGCTGAAGCTAAGCCGTAGCAAAAGACCTTTTCATTTCTTTAGAGATGGGCTACACTGTTTAGATTAAACATAAAATTAGGATGAGTAAAATTTGATTTAAAATTACTTTTTTAATTGAAATTATTCGAATCATCAAGTCTATTTTTGAGTTTGGATTTATTTGAAACTTCAAATTTTTGAGTCAACCGAAAATGTAGTTTAAATATTCTGATAATTTTACGATTTAGTCTCTAATTTGTTTATTTCTATCATTATTCCTTCATTTTAAGTTTATTTTTTTTATCAAATTTGAACCACATGCTCTTAAATTATTATAGAATACATATGTATCTTCAATTCCTCTATTTGATAGTAAATTTTCTATTTTTTTCAATTTATCCCTCAATATTCCTTAAATTCATCATTTTAAATCCATGTTTTATTGCATTTAAACCACGTACTCCAATACCACTACAAAATATTTATCTAACTTCAATTCCTATTTCTAAATACAAATTTACTTTTTTACAATTTAATCTCTTAACATCATATTTTATTTAATTATAATTTATTTTTACAAATTCTTTCTTTTCATCAATTCATTAACTCCTTTATACTTATTTTGATATTTTATCTTTTAAAAACAATACTACAAATATATTTTATAATTTTAGATTGTATTTGATTTATTAAATAATATTACAATATAAAAAAAATATGAAAAAATATGAGCATATCTTATATGATTATAAAAAGTCAATAAATTGAAATCAATTTGTCTCATGATATTATAAATATTTTATAGTTAAATTTGTATAGAAATTCAAACAACTCAACTAAAAATAACATCAAATAAAATTTGAATCATAAAATATGATTTGTCAATTCGAATAATTCAAAAAAATTTTGACTCAACTTGATCGAATGATCAACCCCTAGCAAAGTCCCTCTCAAAGTGTGGTCCAAGACCGAGACTCCTCAAACCCCTTCACACTCGTTTTACCTAACAACACCTTAGTTAGCCTGATCTACAAGCCACCGTTAAATACCTAATCCATCTCTGTTGCAAGTACCACAACTTAATAAACAAAACACATAAATTAACACGCTCTAAGATACGGAAGATCCAAATTTGTCAATTGAAATTCAACGTTTGATTTACATTAAAAATGAATATTGAAACCAAGCTGTATAAACATCAGCCAAGTCCTTATTAAGTTCTTTTTTTTTTGGTTATCGAAAGAACATAATCTTTTCAAACTTCAATCATAACAGCATTCAAACCAAACAAAGACGAGCAGCAATAAGACGGGAGTTTGTAATATAGACGTCAAATTATTCACACCAAGAGCCGACAAAGGATCGGTGGAATTCCTATAATGCGAGTGTGTATATATTGATTATATATAACAAATTAAAGACAGAATCTAAGCACCTTTGTTGTTGCTCCACGGTTTGATCACGGCAACGACGATAATTACAACGATTAGGAGAAGGATGATGATAGCAATGCACATCCACTTCCTGGAGTTCTTCTGTAAACTTTTCGCTCTTTGGAGGGCTGTATTCCCAGACTGCACATGATCCACTGCACTTGAAACCTGAGGTTTTGAAATGATAAGTGGAACGGCTTTGCTGCTTGTCAGATATAGAGTCGATTAAGCATTCATTTACCTGAGATTCTATGTTGTCAAGCATGTCTCCTTGCGCATCAACCAGCACCGCCATGTCCAAAAATATCTGCATTACTTGCATTATTAATTATTGATTCTAATAATGTCCTCTGCATATGATCTTCAATGCAATTTCATTCATGTTTCTGCTTGTATTTGCATAAATGCACATAAGTGGGATGATTCTTTGTTCACAACATTTATGAATGGGACTCGATCCAAAAGCATTTAACGATTCAATTAGTTATTAAAGTTCGTATGGTAGTAATGAAGCTTAGGAATAAGCTTTAAGAAGTTTGAAAAGGAGACAGGGCAAAGCCCTGAATTAAATTTTTCATATTTTGATTATCTTGATCAAAATGGTGAAACCTCAAGGCAACAAACTGATTCGGTACCTGTTGTAGATCAAGAAGCTTTTTCTCCAAGTCTCTAACAGCTTCATGGCGCTCATGAATTTCAGAAACGGTATCCATTATCTACAAGCACACCAAACATTAATTTAATCATAGCAAATTTCTAATAACATATCCTCCACCAAATCAAAGTACCACTATTAACAAATATCACTGGCTTAAAATGGAGTAGAAGAAAATAATGAAAATCAAAACTCAAGCAATTCAACAAAATTTCAATTTTGAAAATTGAAATAGCTTATATCATATTCTTAGAATAAATTCTATCAAAAAAAAAATTCTACCAAAAAAAAAAGTAGGTCCTAGGTATGAATGGCAAATATAAGATTCCTGAAATTACAGAAGAAAATTCTATTAATTAAGGGGGAAAAAAGGAAATTTAAGACAAACCCGGCCTCGTCCCTGCTCCTGAATTGCTTTCTCGAATATTTGTTCACTATCTCCAGTATCAATCAAATTTTCAATTGTCTGTACATTGCTGAACAATCAGATATGTGCCACATATGATGGAGAATTATTCATAATATCAGGAGTGAAGTAAATCATACCTCTTCATCCGGCCTTGTGCCTGTCACTGGAAATCATAATAACCAGTAAAGAAGAATATTAGCTCCCTATAATACCATATCATATCAATTAACAAAGAAGTATAGAGTGAGACCTCAACCTGTGAAAACACGTCTCTCGACAACATCCCGATACTCTTGATGGATGGTTTCCCTCAGAGTCTGCAATAATTAATACAAATAACATAGTGGGGTTATGAAGTTATGAGAGTACATACTGAGCAACCATGTAACATCTTAAAATATCTATATCTGACCTACCAGAAATTCAGCCATTTTGTCTTTCAACTTCTTTTTCAGGGAACTGCAACAAAAAGGTTGTTACAAGAAGAATAACAAAAATATGATAAGATACCATCATGCCAAAAAGCTTGAAAAGGATTTCAATAGAGGTGGATCAAAATCAGCCACATAAAATTAAGATCATTCCTAAACTTACATTTTCTTTAGGGGCTGGGGAGGGACGGGTGGTGCATTTCAATCATTAACACATTGGATAACACAACGCTAAACCATGGGTTAAGAATTAAATACTGTCCTAATCATGAACCAAAACCACAACCAATGTGATCTTCAAGAAATATAGTACAAAAACAAGCTTTATAAACTTGTAGCCAGCATTCAACCATATGCCCCTTGCAAGCAAAGATATAAAAACACTTTTAGATATAAAATGCTAAACACATGCTCCAATACTGTAGAAAGGAAGAATATACAATTTTTTTGAAGTATCAAGGGAAAAAAAGGTAGCATCCCTGGATCCTTAAAACCTATCAGATTTTGTCAAACTAAATACAGCAAGGAAAATAAAATATAGCTGACTTCTGCCAAGTTTAGTTTAGACTTCAGATCGACATCAAATAGTAATCAATTATAACAGCTTAGTTGTATTTTAAAACGGAATATGGAACAATAGAAAAGGATGGTAATATTACAGAGTAGTTGAAGTCCTTGACCGGTCTACACCTGTTCCTTTTCCGCACCCAGGCTTCTGCCTATTGGCTAAATTCTACGCAGCATCAAGAAAAAGAAATAAGAAACCTATGAGCTACAAATAACCAAAATAAAAGCATTAAGTAGCTTACCTCTCTATCCAATTCCTCAATTTTCCCCTTTATAAAACGAGAGATTTTTCCAACTTCATCGACATCTTTTTCCATTCGCTGTTTAATAGCTACAGACATTAATAAAATCCATCATAAAAACTAATTTCAAAACAATGTACCCAAATTGAAGCACATAAAGAATAGGATGTATATAAACTTCAATAGCAAAGTCATTAAAAAAGATACTAAAGCAGGCTTCATCATGCTTTTCCTTTTCCTACATGCTGCATCTTTAGTGAAACTAAGAATGTAAGAAACATATGAAAAACTATTGCTTACATTTCATGGCAGGAGCCTTGGTCACTGCCTTTGACTCCTCATGTGCATCCTGCATAGAAAATGCATCATAAGGACTTCTTAATCAAATACTCATTAATGTTACTTACAAGATTCATCATTACCAAATCATCTGTCGAATTATGTTATGCAAGTTTCAACTGATAACATCAACCACAACTTCATAATATGAGATGAAAATACTATGCAAAATTGCACCAGAATTCAACCAGCTAGCATAGACTCCTTCACAATCTCATGCTTTAGGTCTTATGCCTAGAGAGAGAGAGAGTACGATCCTAGTGCTTCTGAATGAAGACTTTGAAAATCAAGGAAACAAAACAAAAGCTGAACAACTTTAAAATCTGGAGGGAATAAGACTAACTCTGTTAATATTCTAAAAAGGTCCAACAGAAAACTAGCTTTTCTTTCTTTTAGTCTAGAGCTTCCATAAGGAGGAGTAAAAAGGTAAGAAATTGTCAAAGTTTTCAGTCAGATTAGTGAACAAAACAGTAAAGATAGAAAACCCGAAGATTCATGCAGCATTGGTGTTACAAGGAGTAGGAAAAGGTATTTGATCAGATACCTGAAGCTTTTTGAGTAGCTTATCAAGCTTCTCATATTGTTTATCTATCTCTTGAACCTGGTCAATACAAAGGATTGTATGAGAATAGTTATTCAAGCTGCATTATACCAAAACAAAGATTTTAAATCCACCCACAGAAAAAATATTATGAGAAGAAACAGGAGGGACAAATAAAAGTCGAAATTATGTTTATATACTTGGCATACAAAGAACAATTACACTTTACATCAAGAAATCTAGAGCACCTTTTTAAAGAAGTTTTGAAGGCCTAGTTCATCTGCATTCGTTTGAGCTCCTAATTCGATATCCCCACCTTGAGATCCTTGACCTCGAGGGATCTCAAATGATTCCTGCAACAATTGCACATCAAGTAAGAAAAACTAAATTCAACCAAGCTAATCCAAATTCTAATTGATACTATGCATAATTCAAGAAAGATTAAATTATTTGGTCATTCCAAACAAACCAAGAAAGCACAGAGATAGCCATCTTAAAATACCCTAATTATAACTAAAAGCAAATTTATAGACAGCGAAGTAAAATTACATAGGGACTGAAAGTAGGTTTAAATATAATAGGAGTCCCTATACTATTTCAAATTCAAAATTTAGTCCCTATACTTTATTTTTGCAAAATTGAGTCAATGTACTATTTTTTTACTTGAATATCTTCGTCTCACCCCTAATTTCTATTCAATTTTACCGTATCTGTTGACCTGGTAGCTATAACAGGTACAATAACCTTTTTAGTCCCATGCATTTACAGTTTTTATCATTTAGACCCTTAATCATTAAAAATAAATAAAAATTATCATTTGTTGAACAATACAGTTTTTCAATCTTCCAAGTTTAAAACTTTTAAAGGGTCGGTTTGATATGTAAATGTAGAGGATTAAAAAAGTTATTTTTCAATTTTTATAGTTGTCAGGTTAGCTATTAACAGTAAAATTGAACATAAGTTAGAGAGGGAACAATATTTTAAAATAAAAAATAGTAAAAGGACTAAATATGAAAAATTAATATTGGGACTAAAATTTAAAAATTCAAATAGTTCAATGACCTTTGGCATGTTTAAGCCCTGAAAGTTTATTTAAAAAAAAAAGATAAAATACTTTCTTTTTTACAACCTTAAGCTATAAGTTATAGTAATCTAGTCTTACAATCCTACAACTAATTTTTAAATAATTTAAAAACATTTCTAAATAGATCTGAATTCTTATTGATTAAATTACTAGAGTAATAAGCTCACCAGTATCCTAAATAATAAGATTCAACATTCAAAAATTCTAAATCTGCTTAATTTTCCTCCAATTTCACATTATCCAAACAGAAGAAACAAAACTAAAATCCCCAAATTATAATTTCGTTATCCACATTAATCACGATCCAAACAAAGCTTTGCAAAATGCAGCAATCGTAGCAATCATTACAATAATAATAAAACTTAGATCCAAACAAAAACAAATACAGCCAAAATAAACAAATAAACTCCGATATCAAAGCAGAAAAAAACATAGATGAAAGGGATGAAAACGTTACCGATAGTAGGTCGTTCATTGCGTAAAGATGAATGAGGCTTAACGAAGCTTCAAGGAGAAGAAACCAAAAACCGAAAGAATTTTTTTTTAAAAAAAAAAAGAGAAGGAAACTAAAGAAAGCAGATAATGAAGAGATCTAACATAAAATGTGAATAATTGATACAACAAATTTCACTATAAAAAAGACCTGGTTTCAAATTAAAACCAGGTCTTTTCTAGGGTTTCAGGAATATCTTCAGTGATTGTTTTGGCAGAGAGGAAACGAAGAAAACTAGAGGGAGATCTGTTGGGGAGTTGGGAAAGTGTGAAAAGCAGCTATACACAGAAACGTGAAAGGGGAGTTATTGAGTGTAGTGAGTTGTAGGGAATTTGTTTAATCATGGGCGATGGATTTGTGGGTCCCGGTTGATAACGGTAACTATTGTTGCTGCCTTTACCTTATGCTGTCTTTGTCTTTTGGCTTCTTTAGGCGGAAACTGGAAACCTTTACCTTACCTTTACTTGTCTGAAAATTTACAAATCTGCCCTTATCTCTAAGGGTGCTCGCGGTCGGTTTGGATCGGTTTTTGGCTAAAAATTCATCCGATCCAAAAGTATAAATGTTTATTGGATAGGTTTGGATGTTTCTAAAAAAAATTTGATATGATCCGATCCAATTAAACGCGGCTTAATTCGGTTTGGATTTGTGCGGTTTTTGGATTCTAATTTTTCAAAATAATTTAAAACAATAACACTGCCTAAGGGGCCAAACAGTTTCACCATTTCACATCCTAAGCTAACATCGATCGAATAAACAACATTGATGAACATAAAAGAAACAATATCAGCTCCCAACCAGAATGCAACTCATCAAAATTACTAAATCCATCAAATTTCAATTCAATTCTCAACTAATCTACATAGATCAACAAAACAAATAGTAGAAAAAAACAAAAAACAAAAAACAAAAAGTAACAAGAACCTATATTCAAATTGATGACATCAACTCAAATTCATTCCAATAGCACATTGTTCAAATTATAAACTCTAAATACACTACTAAAAGTTGTGCAATTATTCAAATTTAAAGCATTCCAGAACAACAACCCCAGCCACAAGCACACTAAATCGGTTCGGTTCGATTTGGATCGGTTCTGAATTTTTAAACTGAAACCGAACCGAACCGATCGGTTTAAACAAATCAAACATACTAAATCAGTTTCGGTTTTTTTCGGTTATCGGTTTTTTTATCGGATTGGATCTGAACACTCATACTTACCTCAAAGACAAGGATTTAATATAGGGTAAACAACATTGGTGCTTCCTTATGTTTTTGATCTACTTGTTTTGGTCACTAGTTTACAAAAAGTAATGATTTGGTCACTTCCGATATTGGTTCAATACAATTTGATCCCAATAATGGAAGTTTTGGGATTAAAAGTCTTAACACTCATTTGCTAAAGGCTTGATATAAAAAAGTGATCAAACTATATATTTTTTTTTCATTTGGGTACTTAAACTTTTTTCGGTCAATGTAGGTGTCTAACGTTATAATTGTTACCATTTTAAGTGTCAATCCGTCATTGCCTTTAAAAAATTAGTTATCTAACATGTGTTACGTTTTTAAAATTTAAAAATTTTACATTTTTAGAAAAAATTAAAAATATTTTATTTAAAAAACCCCATTCTTTACTAAAATGTCAAAAAAAATCAAACTCCTTAAATCTCTAATTCCACCCCATATTGATATCAAGGAGCTTTTTGGTTGTCTGAAGTCATTCTCGAAGAGTATGACAGCGACGAAAAAAGTAGTGAGGGAGATTTCTTCAGCAAATGGATTTTCTAAGATTTGTATCTAACTTTATTAGCGACATCACGATTTCCTTAAAGACGGGTAGTTCTGTTGTGCGGCGCTTAAAAAACAGTTAATATATGGCGTGATCGGTTAAACAAGTGACCGGTTAAAATTTAGATCGGTTATGTTATATTATTTAACCAGAAATATTATCAAGTATAATAACATATTAGGTAACGCTTATATAATGTAATAGATAGCGCTTATATAATAAAATAAGTATTTAACCAGAAATATTATCAAGTACAATAACATATTAGGTAGCGCTTATATAATGTAATAGGTAGCGCTTATATTGACCTATTTTATAAGTAAATCGGTATATTTATACCGGTAACATTGCAAATTTACCTATTACATTATAATTATCGGTTTCGATATTTTTTGGATCGATACTTTTTATAAATGTATCGACACTATATGCGTTCACCTTTTGTCATTTATAGACCGCTTTTATCATATTTTTACATGTTATATTATTATGGATCGATACATTTTTATAAAGTATCGACACTTTATTGGCGCTATAACTTCTTCTCTTTTAAATTCCAAAAAGTGTCGATACTTATAATAAATTATCGACACTTTCAACATATCCGGTAGCGCTTTACCTGTTTGGTCATTTTGAGACCGGTTTTGTCATATTTTTACCTGTTATATTGTTATGGATTGATACATTTTTATAAAATATCGACACTTTATTGGCGCTATAACTTCTTCTCTTTTAAATTCCAAAAGTGTCGATACTTATAATAAATTATCGACACTTTCAACATAACCGGTAGCGCTTTACCTGTTTTGTCATTTCGAGACCGGTTTTGTCATATTTTTACATGTTATATTGTTATGGATCGATACATTTTTATAAAGTATCGACACGTTATTGGCGCTATAACTTCTTCTCTTATTAATTCCAAAAGTCGATACTTATAATAAATTATCGACACTTTCAACATAACTGGTAGCGCTTTACATGTTTTGTCATTTCGAGACCGGTATATGTCATATTTTTACATGTTATATTGTTATGGATCGATACATTTTTATAATGTATCGACACTTTATTGGCGCTATAACACTTCTCTTTTAAATTCCAAAAGTGTCGATACCTATAATAAATTATCGACACTTTCAACATAACCGGTAGCGCTTTACCTGTTTTGTCATTTCGAGACCAGTTTTGTCATATTTTTACCTGTTATATTGTTATGGATCGATACATTTTTATAAAGTATCGACACTTTATTGACGATATAACTTCTTCTCTTTTAAAAAAGGTAAAATTTACCTGATATGTTGAAAGTGTCCATACTTTTTATAAAAAGGATCCATACTTTTTTTAAAGTTATGTAATTTATGTTTCAATTTTTTTAATAGTGTTTCATATTTTCCACCAACAATATTAATTTAATAATTTCATTTACACAAAAAATTATTTGATTGTTTTGATATTTTATAAAATATTATTTAGAATTTAAATTTAACAATATGTTTAGGTAGAAAATGTATTGACACATATTTAGGTAGTTATTGTACATACCTAAATATGTACTGCGAATTTAATGTTGTACTCACCCTTTAACTACCATTACCAATATCACATCCTATTGAAAGCAGCACGACTGAAACATGTTCAAAATGAACCTTTGCTTACATCTCTATCAACTCCGGGACCACTGAACTTGTACAACAAAATTTTTGCCATGGATCATATTGATGTAGACAATGTTAAGCCAACAGAGAAATGCCATGAAGTACATAATGTTGATGAATCTGACAGATTGGTTGGTCAGCTCTTCTGTTCACGTGATCAAGCTTGGTACTTTTACAAGGGATTCACACGGGAACATAGGTTTAGTGCACGTAAGGGAACAACACGGCTTGACGTGGAAGGGAATGTGAAGACACAAGAATTTTGTTGTTCCAAAGAAGGGTTTCGAGGATCAAAAGTCAATACTGTTGATCGTCAACGTGCTCATACGCCACTCACAAGAACAGGATGTAAGGCTAGAGTCTTAGTTACAACAACAAATACAAACGATCAGTGGGTTATAAGTAAGTCTGATCAGAAACATAATCATGCATTGTGCACACCTGCTATGACACCATTTATGCGTTCTAATAGAGCTGTAAGTAAGGCTGATATCGATGAGGCAACAACATTGAAAGAGGTCGGTGTTGGCACATCACAAGTAATAAACTATTTAACGCAGCAGGCAGGGGGCTATCATAATGTTGGATTTACACTTAAAGACCTCTACAATGCACTTCAAAGAGGTAAAGCAAAGGAAATCGTCGATGGGGATGTGAATACGCTTATTTCCTACTTTGATTATAAGAAACATGATGATCCTGGGTTTTTTATGACATACTCGGTAGACGAATCGGGGGCATTGTATAATCTTATTTGGTCGGATTCTACATCGAGATCGGATTACACATGCTTCAGTGATGTAATTGCGTTCGACACAACGTACAAAGATAACCATAACACAATTGTGTTTGCCACTGCCATAATCGCTGACGAGACGTCTCAATCTTTCGAGTGGGTGCTACAGAATTTTTTAGAAGCCATGATGAATAAATCACCTATTTCAGTTGTCACCGATGAGGATAGGGCAATGCAGAGGGCTATCAGATCTGTTATCCCTTATGCTAAGCACATATTATGTTCTTGGCATCTTTCTCGCAATACACAAGCTAACATTGGTGACCCAAAGTTTACAGCAGCATTCATAAAATGCATGGCTTCCTGGTGGACAATCGAGGAATTTGATATTCAATGGCGTTCGGTTGTTTCAGAATTCAACGTCCAAAAGCATCCATGGGTGATTGAGAAGGGAAATACACGACACTTATGGGCACAAGCATACCTATCTGGTCATTTTTTTGCCAATATTCGCTCAGCACAAAGGTGCGAGTCTATGAATGCTTCACTAGCGATTACATTGAAACACAAGAAGACATATTTAGATGTTGTTTGTGCAATTGAAGATGGAATTAGTAGAATGCGTATGAACGAGTTGAAAGCGGATTACTTAAGTTCCCATACGAAGCCCTTCCAGATCACAAAACTGGTCGACCTTGAAAGCCATGCCACTGCGATTTTTACCCGCGAATCTTTTCGTGCGTTCCAAGATGAACTTATACGGGAGATATTGTACCGAATTGAGGCAGAGATTAAGTCCTTATCAGATGAATGTCAACATTATATTTTGTCAAAGTACGCAGAAAAAAATAGGAAATTTGAAATTAGTTTTGATTCTCGTACGAAAACTCTAATTTGCTCCTGCAAAAAATTCGAGACCGTTGGACTTCTGTGTCGCCGTCAACTTCACATTTTGAAGCACTTGGATTATACATATTTGCCCGGGACTTTGATTCAAAGTAGGTGAACTAATGATGCGAAGGCTTCTACACCCAGTTATGTTGACATGAATGTTTCTCCAGAAGTGATGCAGATGGCAAGATTCGCTGCTCTACGTTCAACGTCAAGTAGGTTATGCTACATTGCATCAAAGACAGACGAGTCTTTCAAAACGCAAGAGATGAGATGAAAAAACTAATAGAAGAATTAGAAAACTCTTTTGGTTTGAATGATTTAGTCAACCAGAGCATTGTAGTAAACAATGTTTGTGACCCTCAACGAAAACAACGCAAGCGAAAAGAAGTGCCGAAGAACAAGGTCGAGAAGACAATTAGGCGATGTGGGTACTGCAACGGTGAGGGACATAACAAACTAACATGTCCTCAAGTCAAGCTCAGTTTGAGTACAGGCACACAGCCTACATCAACTGATTTTTTCGAAGACGGAATGGAATGACAACGATCTCCATATATCGTAAGTATCAACATGACTCATCTCCTATTGTGTATAAGTTGTACATATAAATATTGAATGAAGGAAGAAAAGCCGCGTTACTTAAACGTATGGACACAATATTAAAAAGTGTCGATATAGGTTGTAGACCTATTCTCTCATAAAACCGGTATATTTATATCGATTATATTAAAAAATTACCTATTACATTATAATTGTGGGTTTCGATGTTTTTTCAATCAACACTTTTTGAAAAGGTATCGACATTTTTTTCATCCATTCTGGACATAAAATTGCGACACAATATTAAAAAATGTCGATATAGGTTTTATACCTATTCTCTCATAAAACCGGTATATTTATACCGGTTATATTACAAAATTACCTATTACATTATAATTATGGGTTCCGATGTTTTTTCAATCGGCACTTTTTGAAAAGGTATCGACACTTTATGTTGATATTTTTTTTGGGTATAATGAAAATTTACCCATTACAATATAATTATCGGTTTCGATGTTTTTGGGGTCGTTACTTTTTATATATTGATCGACACTTTATGGGAGACTTTAAGTTTGGATACATTTGTAAGCAGATGTAAAATACATTAATAACTAGTATTGATATTTCAACAATCCTCAAATGTATATGTATACAGAGAAGTAAATATGGAATAATTAATGAAAATATACATACAATATAATCAAACCAAAAGATACATACACAACAATGTTCAAATAATGTATCGACAAATGAAATTAATCCGATAAAAAAGGGTTATTTCTAACGAAGTCCGGAACATTAGGGGTCTTCAACAAATTTTCCAAATACTCTCATATGTTTCCGCCTTTTTCTGAGGACATACATAAATAATTTCAATTATCAAACTAATGAGGTGCAATTTTACTAACAATTAACTAAATTCGCATAAGCATGAATAAATTGAATGTCATACCTAGAGCATTGTCGTTCGAATGGGAAGCAGCGTGAAAGGTATGTGGACATATGTAATTGTATTTCTATATAAACACATAAGTTGTTAAAATAATCAATGTCTGAACACCTGTTCAACTGGAAAAACATATTGCTTAAATGCAACTTACCGGATTATAAATCATTTTTTCTGCTGAATCATCGACCAAAAGTGTATTTAGCTCGTTAAAATCAAGACACGCATTCCAAACATCATTGAGATCTTTACAGTAGGTAACATTATCGTATGTTTTGCATTTTGCTTGATCCTGTTCACAAACAGTCGCACATAAATATGTAGGAATCATAGACAACGAAAAGTCCGTAAACTGTAATGACATTCATCTTACCCAAACGAATAGAAAATGCTCAGAAAATAAAGGTAGTTTCTCAAGTACACGGTCGACGTTATGCCTGAGATTGTAATCAAGTTTGAATGTTAACATTCAAATGTATATTAACGATTTTGACTACAGTAATTCAATTGATCCAAACATGTTCTAACCTCATCTTTGAAGACCAAAAAGCAACAACAAAATTGTCGACACAAAATTGCATAAATTCAAATAATCCTGTTCTGAGGACAACATCTACAACATGAAGAAAATGAGATTAAAGTTATACGCTTATATGTTAAAATAATGGATACAAAAGAATAGAATTAAAACCTGCAGGAAGTCTTGGGATGTAGGCAAGGACACCATTGAGATCAAAAATTAAAAGTTTTCTTGAAGGCGGCGTTGCAGACACGATATAATTGTTTGGATCATCATCATCATCGTCGTCATCTTCATCGTCATCTTCATCGTCAGCTTCATTGTCAGCTTCATCTTCATTGACAGCTTGGTTGTCCACACCTGTTAAAAGAAAATACAATACAGTTCAGAATGTGTAAATGCTTAGAAACATAAATAATGAATTAGGGTTGAATCACCTAACTCGTTTGATGTCGTTGACGTAATTCGTCACGCAACATGGAGACTTCATCGCGCAATGATGAAATATCAGCTCGCATTCCACTCACAAGGGAATCAATATGCTCCCGAAAATTGACCATGTATTCTATCACGGTTTTAATTGTGACATCCTCTGCAACTGGAGCTTCTTCCATTATTGCGTCTCCAATTGGTTGCTCTTCTTCATGGCCAATGGGGTCCATTTCCTCCCTCTCTTGATCTAATCTGTCCTCCTTGACACGCTTCTAACCGAGTTTTTCAACAAAATCATATTCCACTTTTTTAATAAATAACATGTCAATCTTGCGGGTTAATCGAACAGGGGCGTCATGCGAAAAATCAACTTCTTTCTTCTTCAATAGATGGGTGATGACACATCCATATGGTAGTGAAGTTGAAATTATTGCTCCCTTTGTGACCATATATACAATTGTATTAAATATGAGTTTAGCAATGTTTGGAGCCATTTTGGATTTGGATTTATACTTTGTTATCCACCAATAATCGCTGTCTCGAAGCGTTGAATGTTTTCCCCCACTAGGCCGGATACACCATGTGAGCATTTTGTGAAACACTCTCGCCTCTACATCTAGGTGAATTGGGCTATTTCTAGCAACCCGTTTAATTGTAAACCAATCTACATCATTTTCATCTGAATCCCCTTTATTCGCTACACCTAAACCCTCCGCAATAGTTTCCGGATATATATATATATCCTTCCCCATGACATGTGTATTAATTCCTATTATATTAGTCTTATTAGGCTCGTGCTGTAAGGAAGCATTGTTGTAGAAGACTCTAACTAGGTTGGGGTAATATTTTGGTTCTACACCAAGGAATTCAAGCCAACCCCAAGATTTAAATGTGGATTTAAAACTAAATGCATATTTATCATCAAACAAGAATCCCAGGTCAATGACACGTTCGGGACGAATCTTCTTTACTTTAAAACTCGTCTGCCATCTTTGTTTCTCCATATTGGATCTAAAGTTCAGAGTTTCAAAGGACCTGATTTCCTCAGAAGAATCGTTTGTTTCAGGAGGAGGTTGTGGTTGAGAAGAACTGGGTTGAGAAGAGCTTTGAGAAAGACCGCGCTTCTGACGCTGACGTTTTGGAGCCATTTTGGTTGGTTGTTATTACAATTGGAACACAAACATTCAGGAAAAAAACTCCAATATAGAAATCAATCAAACCCATAAAATATCGATACATTTACCTGAATATATGATCGTCACTGTTATGATAACGCTAGTATTCTTCAGATAGGAAGAGTTTTCTTCTGCATGCTTGCCTTTAGTAAAAGTTTAGGGTTTGTCGATTTAGAGTTTGTATACTATATATAATATAATGAACGGGGGAAAAACACTCGATATTTAAAAATAGTATCGACACAAAATTAAAAAGTGTCGATACATATATTACACCTATTCTCTCATAAATCCAGTATACTTATACCGGTTAGATTGAAAAATTACATATTACATTATACTTATGGGTTTCGATGTTTCTGGGATCAACATCTTTTATATATGGATCAACACTTTATGGTTGCACCCTGTTTGCCATTCATTCTGGACCAATAGTATCGACACAAAATTAAAAAGTGTTGATACATATATTACACCTATTCTCTCATAAATCCGGTATACTTATACCAGTTAGATTGAAAAATTACCTATTACATTATACTTACGGGTTTCTATGTTTCTGGGATCGACACTTTATGGTTGCACCCTATTTGCCATATTGTAAATTTACCTTTTGCTTTAAAGTTAATTTTGTAGTTATTGTACATACCCTCAATATGTAATGGCCATTCAGTCTCGCACATGATGACAATTATGATGACATTTGGTATAATACAGACAACAACCGCCATATATAGTAAGTATCAACATGACTCTTAATGTGTATAAGAAACATGTCCTGTACAATAACCTACTGCTAACTTTTCTCATCTCATTCATAATTACATTCATATACAAAATTATAAATCTAATACAAAATTAACCCTACATTTACATCATTGCATCCTTTTGTTATTCTTATGTCTCATGGCAGCTTTTGTTATCACATGTCTTCGTTGAATTTGATTGTGGCTTACTAGATCATTTAATATTCGCGATCGATCCCACTCTCCAACAACCTATATTCAAATTGTCAGAACGTTAAGTATTGTAAACTACAACATTCAATCTACGACATTTAACAATTTTACTACAAACGAATTTTTTCTTTCCACTTACAAAATCACCAGTTGCCCCTGTAGAACCGATCGATTCCATCCACATCATCATATACATGCCGCAATCATGTCTGTTACAAAATTTGAAAACCACACATGTCAATTATGATGAATCCTGCATAAATTAAGCTTTCTATTTATGATAACATCTCATACCTATTCAATTGCTTATTCTTCTTATGCTCCACAAATTTGAAATTTTTCAAGGGAAACTTTCATAGAGATCCACAGTATTCAACCCAAATGCGTTTCTTATTATAAAAATCTAATATTTTAATCTGCATTAAAAAAGAAGAAGTTATGATCCAAAAAAGTTATGCATTATAATTTACATAATGTCCTTTCATACATACATACATACCAATCTCTTAGCATCCTTCACTCTCTGTTTAGCTGCTTCAGATGTAAACATACTATCATATATTGTTGCAACACGATCTACCATATCCAACACCAACAGATACCAATGTGAATTATGGTAGTTTATTGTGATCATGATCTGCAACAAATTTCACACCCAATTTGACAAAATTCAACATTCTATATCCGAAAACAACATTTACAATTGGTATGGTGTCTTACCTTCTCACAGTCGGTGAATTTCACATAGTTATCCAATATGGGACCCCAGAAGGTAGCAATACTCTCAACACTTTCTTTCCTGTTGGCATCCAACGCCTGATGCTGCAATTACGCAACAAACATTATTAATTTACCGTCTATAACACTACTTATCTCCATTTATTAATTTAACTCACCGCTAAGTGGTATGGAAGGTAACCAATCCTCCGGAGTGACTTTTGAGAATCGTAGCATACTGTCCTGGCGAGCAAATCAATAACCTAACAAAATTAATTACACAATCAGAACATATTCAATAAGTTTTAACATTTTATACTTTCTACTTACCACACCGCCAACCCATTCCGTAGGCTTCAACGTTGCAACGTCGTATACAGTAGTGAATTGATTTCCCATTGAGATTATAGAATATCTGTATGAATCATTAGGATTAATATGTTGTCATGAAATATTTAAATATCACTCACAAAGCAATATATTTCACTTACCCCAATTCTAACTCACTATTCCATAAATAATCACAAATTGCAGCTTCGATGTCATCAATTCCGCTTGGAATATCCGCTTTTTCAACCTACAATTTTGCATACAAATTTTTGTCACAACAACATAATAAATATCAAATTAAGTTTTATTTTATTCAACTTACCTTCTGCTTCTTCTTCTGGGGTGCAGGACATTCCGAATCCAAATCTGCTGCCATAACACTCTCCGGTGTATAAATGACATCGACTTCCTTCCTCCTCATTTCTTCCATCTCTTCTTCTTCCTCCTCCCTCTTTTCTTCTTAATATTTTTTCAGTTCATCGTATTTTTTCTCTACATAGCTCTTCATCTCTTTTATTTCACCCTTCAATTGATCTCCTTCATCCAAGTATTTATCAACCACCCCCTTCACCCCCGTAAGTTCACTCCTCAATTCCACAACCTCCTTCACTACTCCCTCAAATTTTTCACCCGTCACCATCTTAAGATCACCCCTTAACACCTCAACTTCTTTCACGACTTCACCCCTCAACACCTCTACTTCTTTCACCACTCCATCTATTTTTCCTTCCACTACCCCCTTATGCCTCTCAAGTGTATCTTCGACTCTATCAAGTTTCTCTTCGACTCTTGATTGTCTTTGCATGATACAAAATTGGATTTTTTTGATATCAGCCAATTCAGACATCAAAATGTCGAAGTTACTCTGTTTTCCCTCACCGTCGTCCCCCTCACCGTCATCCCCCAATACAACCATCTCTCTTTTCTTCTCCTCTACCTCCACTAGCTCCTCTACATTCTTGCCAATAACCTTCAAAATTAAATTACAATATTAAGACATTGATTATATTCTTAATATTATTTAATTACATTTATTACCCTTTCTTGCTTCTTCGCTTTATCCAACTTCAACTTCACCATCACTCTAACCACCTCTTCCTTCCCCCATGCACGGATGTGTGCCACTCCGGTTCTTTCATAAGCCGGCACTGCCTCACAGCCCAACCAAAAATCGAACAGTGCAACCTGCATTTATAATAAAATTTATATTTTTATATAATAACTATACTATCATTTTATATAAAAACACAAAAAAATTATTCAACTCATTTACCTCTAAGATTTCTATGCACCCTTTGAGGTATCTCTGGCTGCCCTTTTTAAAGGTGATTATTGATTCAATCAATCTCGAATGGATATATTCAGCCCAATTGAATTCACCCTTCAAGCCTTCATCGCAAATGAGCTTCATATATTCCTTGTTCGTTGACGCATCACCCGTTGGACAAAGAAAGATACCGACAAGGTATAATAGAACTCTGGCCTTCAACTCATCCCCCCATAAGATCCACTTTTTATTTCCTCTTCAATTTCAGCATATGTCACCTTCTGCTTCAAACCATATTTGGAGGCAAGTGCTTTCCAGTCCTTACTCTTACAGACTTCTACAACACTTTTGCCTTTATTTTCTACTCCCAATACGGCTGCAGCACATGGGATCCCGAGAGGAAATGAAAAATCACCATACTTAGTAATACATTGTCTGACATCAAATTGCGCCATCAAGGATCAACACAATTCCCTCCGAATAGGTCGATCCCTTACTCCTACCAACGATCCAAAACCTATTTCTCCCAGCACATTCAACTGACCCTTCTCCTTAAGATGTTTAATTAATGAATTCACCCTTTTAATGCTGCATATTGTCGACACTTCCTACATTTTTTAACAATATATAATGTTATAGTTCTTATGTATTTTGTATCAACGTATTTACAAGTTTAATGAATACCTTATTTTCATGTGCTTTCCTCCGTTCTTTGTATTATTTACTATCATTCCTTGATTGTGTGATGTAAGGTTCCTTTTCAGCATCACTCATCGAATTCCATTTGGACCTCACATCTTTTGTCACCTAATATTAAACATAAACGTTTCTTAATCAATACATTAACACTAAATAATACTCAATGTCAATTTCATTTTACATACCGAACCGCTCTGTGTGCCATCTTCCTTCATCCTTTTGCATTCGGCCATACTGTCAACATTTAAAATTTGTAATCAATTTAAAGTTTATCGATACTTTAATCCAATTACCATTTCAACAATAATAACAAAAAGACATTGATACTTACTAGAAGTACATATATCCAGCCTTTGGTTGCTTTCGAGTCTCGGCCTCAATTTCAAAGTCATATGCGCCACCAACAATTTTCCAACCCATCGACTCCATTTTTCCTGGCCTATATATATCAGTTTACGTAAATCAAATTATTTTGTTACATACACTTTATTCAATATACAAATATAGATAACTACTCTTGTGGTAAAATGGTTTTCTTCAAAAGAATTTGAATGGCCACTACAAAATGTGTCGGCACATTTATACAACCTATAATATCATTTTCTACCTATAATATTTAATAAAAGTATCGACATTTATATTTTTCTTTGAATATCACTTTCTACCTGCAATCGGTCCCAAATGCTTCTTTACTCCAAAACCCTAAACAACACATAAAAACCCTATCGCGATTACTGTAATAATAAAAATTAGGGATTCGACGACATACTTTTCGATTCGACTGCAGCAACAAATAAACAAACTTTGCTTTAGAAACGCCTTCTAAAATGCAGCAACAATTACGCTTCGATTTCAAAAACTCGTCCGTTCTATCTATTTTCAGAGGATATTTAGCTATGACCTTTATATTTTCATCGGATATGTTATTTATATTTAATCGATACAAATACAAAAGTGTCGATACTTTTATGTCAGGTGTCGATACTTTCGAAAGGATAATTACGTATTTCTTTGAAAGTATCAATAATTTATTACACGTACTTACGAAAGTATCGACATTTTTAATATATCCGGTATCATTTTACCGGTTTTATCATATTTTTACCTGTTATATCGTTGTTTGATCGATACATTTTTTTAAAGTATCGACACTTTATAGGCACTAAAACTGCTTCTCTTTTAAATTCACAAAGTGTCGATCCTTATATAAAGTTTCGACACTTTCAATATATCCGGTAGCATTTTATCGGTTTCATCATTTTGATACCAGTTTTATCATATTTTTACCTGTTATATCGTTGTTGATCGATATAATTTTTGAAAGTATCGACACTTTATAGGCGCTAAAACTGCTTCTCTTTTAAATTAACGAAGTGTCGATCCTTATACTAAAGTACTGACACTTTAAATATATTCGGTACCAATTTACCGGTTTTATCATTTCAATACTGGTTTTGTCATAGTTTTACCTGTTATATCGTTGTGGATCGATACATTTTTAATTTGGATCGACACGAGCCGACAAGTTAAGTTTGCCGGTTGCACAATTTTTTAATATTTCTTCATGACTTAGACCTACTACATTATTATTAGTCAACATTTCCGGTAGCGCTAAATCAAATTTGTTAAATATCTTTTAATATATCCGGTAACACCGTATATTAGCCGTATATTAACCCGCCGTTCCTGAGACATTCCCCTTAAAGACAAATGCGAGATACAACGGAAAACTTGTCATCACATTATTCCATTGGTTGTCATTATCATTTTCGTCATCAAAACTCATCCATCAGTCGTCAGGTTTTACTGTCGGTCACCCCTTTGTCACCGATTAAATAGGAAATTATAATTTAGAGATTTGGAAATTAAGGTATTATGAATTGTGGAGTATTTTGTGTATAATAGAAAAGTTTACAATTTTTTTATTTATTTATGAAATTTATGTTTTAAAAAATAAAGAAAATAAAAAATTTAACCTATGTGTCAAACACTGATTGGATGATTAATTTTTAAAAGATATTTTTAACTTCTATTATGACCAGGAACGGACATAGAATTTTATGTCAGGAGTTGCAACCTTTTATATTTAATAAAACTATAGTGACATAAGTTAATATAAACTAACAACTATAGTAACTAGTAAAAGAAATATGCACACCAAATAATATTCTTCCTCATTCCCCTTTTTTTCCTTTAAAAAAACAATTTACAATTTGTATTAATATACTAGAGTTTTACCTGTTAGAGATGAAAAAAATTACTAACTATAAAAACTAGAGTTATAATATAACTCCTAAAACAACTTCGAGCTTCCACGATACGTAATAATTAGAAAGCTACATAATATCGCAAAGAGTATCTTTTTACGAGTTTATCTAGTAGGATGAAACATTATTTTTCTTAAGCAATGTCAAGAGTTCAAACATCGATGTTTACGAATTAAGAAAACAAGATTAGAAGGGTCACCCTTACCTCTGTAACATCTGACCCGGAATTGTCGATTAATAAATCGGATACGGGTGGTTATACAAAAAAATAATTTAAAATTTGATTAAATTACCATCTATCGGTCTAACCGGATATAATATTAAATATTTTAATAATATTTGAAGTTCGAATTATAATATTATAAACAAATTACACTAAATTGAAAGACAACTGTATAAAAGATCTAATTTAATTATTGCATATATCAACTTCTATTAGTTCATGTCTTGCAACCTTACCACAATTTACCCCAACTCCCCGACTCAGAATCTCTCAAAGAGTACTCATGCTAGTAGTAAAGGCTTAAGAAGGAACCCAATCTTTCGAAAGCCAAAAAGGAATCATTCTCATATATACTTTTATATATATATATATATTTAAAATATGTTGGTAAAATAAACTGCTGCAAAACGAGGTATTAGCATTGACTGGAAAAATATATATTGAAAAGTATAAATAAAGAACCGATTAACCGTGTCGTGGTATTAACTACTGCCTTAGCAACGAATTCGCCCCGATGTGTGTAATCGCTGCAGTAGGAGGACTGTCCCCCGAGGTTAACACGGTCGCTCCAAATTTCGTACACCTGAAATCAGAGTGGACTGCTGGTGGTATTGCACTTCTGATCGGAAAGCACACAGAGAACAAGTTTAGAAAGCACTTGGAGAGTGAATTCAGAATGTTGAGAGTGAGTTGAGAAGCTGAATTTAGCTCTCTATTTATAGGCTAGAAGTAAAGGTAAATTCGTCCAACAATAAAATCAAATTAAATTTGATTTTAATTCTGAATTTAAACCCTTTTGTAACTCCTAAAATATCTTTATGAATCCATCTCAAAAAGAGTCCAGGTTCATTGCATAAAAACTCAACAATTATAACTCCTGAAATTAAATCATATAACTCCTGTAACTCCTGATATTAACAGCTTGTCTCTCCCATGAACAAAGCTAAAAATCAGTCCAGATACATCTTAAGTTCTGATTTAATTTAGGAAAATAACTTTAAAATTCTCAGTAGCCTATAAATATCAGATGAATCTTTCACATTTTTTCATTTAATCTTTCAGAGAAAAATTCCTTACGAATTTTCTCTAAAAATATATTATTCGTGTGGACGTGTCAAAGACACGAATTACCACGCCTTGTTATCTATCACTCAACAAGGGAATGGAGAATGTAAACCTTAAATACCATTCCCACTAGTATTTCCAACTTTATGTGGGATTGAGCATTACCAACAATCCCCCACTAAT
Source organism: Hibiscus syriacus (assembly GCF_006381635.1). Lineage (NCBI taxonomy): Eukaryota > Viridiplantae > Streptophyta > Magnoliopsida > Malvales > Malvaceae > Hibiscus > Hibiscus syriacus. The sequence goes on from NW_024062956.1 coordinate 3,476,652, forward strand.
GCGAAAGAATTCTTCTAAAACTTGAAAACAATCTTTCCAGAAGAGCAATAGCGAGATTAGTTGCTTAAGCACTAGTGAACGTATCTGGAACTAGTACATAGTGATGATGAGCATTCCTTCTCTTAGATAAGTGAAACTAGTCTAGAACTTTCTAAGATGGGGGTAAACTCATAACACACAACTAACCCCTTCATCCACCTGAGTCCTCGATGTGTAAGATATATAAATATATACAAAAGTATATATTTGGCCATCTTACCTCAGGATTCTAGTAAGTGTGCTAGAAAACTGGCCCAACATTTTTCATAGAAGGCGGCTAACCCTTCTCACTTACATAGGTTATTTCATCAAGTTTATCTCAACATAAACCACCCTTAAAATGGATATGAAATAATTAAGAGCTTTTATAATAGCTCAACCTCATAAAGGGTATGATGACTTTTTTCAAGTTCATTATTAATGAACCACCCAAACTCTGGGCTAAGAAGTCATTAAGAATAAATATTCATCCTCAATTATCAGTAAATTCAATAAGTCCTTCTCACTAGAACCATCCAAATACTTGGATTTGAATTTATTAAGAGTTTAACAAACTCAACCTTTCTGTCGGTAAGTTCATCATTTCCTTTTCATTTAGGACTACCCACTCACTTTGGGTTATGAACTTATTAAGAATATATATTCAGCCAAAATCAGTAAATTCATCAAGTCTTTCTCACTAAGACCACCCAAAGCCTGGGCTATGAATTTATTAAAAGCACTTAAGCTCATCCTGGGCATGCATATTATTTGTCATAGGGATAGGCAGTAGGAATGTGCACTATGAGTCTTTCCATGGTTTCGTTTGACCACATGGAACATAGATAACTAAGTTGGGTATCCACCATGAATTTCTCAACCAATGAGCTTTAGACCCATCCCCCTCGACGAATCTAGGACCAGCTTCCAACTTAACCCTTTGGTAAGTGGATCTGCTAGGTTCCTTTCCGACTTTACATACTCTAAAGAGAGCACTCCATTCTTTATTAAGTGTCTAACTGATTCATGTCTTATGTGAATGTGTCTGTTCTTACCATTGTAAGCTTGGTTCTTAACCACACATATCGCAGCTTGTGAATCACACAACAATGAAACTGGAGGAGTCGCTCTTCCCCACAACAGAATATTTGCTAACAAGCTTCTAAGTCACTCGACTTCTTGCCCAGCTAGGTCAAGAGCTATAAACTCTGACTCCATGGTAGAACGAGCAATACATGTCTGCTTTGATGATTTTTCACAAGATTGCTGCTCCATCTAAAGTAAAAACATACCCACTCGTAGAGCTTACCTCATCATTATCAGAAACCCAGTTGGCATCATAATATCCTTTCAGTACCGCAGGATAGCCAACAAACTCAAGTTTCCAATCCAAAGTACACTTAAGATACTTCAGTAAGCGTCTAAGAGTAATCCAATGTTCACTACTCGGATTATGAGTATATCTACTTAGTCTACTCACAGCATAAGCAATATCAGGACGAGTATAGTTCTTTAAGAACATTAAAATTCTGATTAATTTAGCATATTCTGTTTGGGAAACGTTACTTCTTTTATTCTTAAAGAGATATATGCTAGTGTCACAAGAGTTCGAACAGGGACGACATCAAAACTGTCAAATTTCTTTAACACTTTCTCAAGATAGTGTGCTTGACATAAAGAAAATCCATTTCCAGTAATTTTGACTCTTAAGTTTACATCAACTTCTCCCATATCCATCATCTCAAATTTAGTGGACAAGAAACCGTTTGTTGTGTTAATGGACTCAATGTTAGAACTGAAAATCAACATGTCATCAACATACAAAACTTATGATGACGCAATCAGTATCAAACATCCTCGAATACACACAAGCATCCAAACCATTCACAACAAAACCAAAACTAAGTATAGTTTTATGAAATTTTTTGTACCATTGTTCTCATATAGATCTCCTCATCTAGATCTCCTTTCAAAAATGCAGTCTTAACATCTATTTGATGTACTTGCAACTTATGAATGGAGACTAGTGCAAATAATGCACGGATCATTGAGATGTTCATAACGAGAGAGTAAGGATCAAAGTAGTCTAAAACAAACTTTTGAGTGAACCCTTTGACAACTAGTCTTGCCTTATACCACTGGATCAAACCATCTGGTCTCATTTTCTTCCAGAAGATTCATTTGTTACATATTGGTTTAAATCCTCTAGGCAAGTCAACTAATTCTCAAGTATGATTAGACATTATCGATTCTAGTTCATCATTAATAGCGCTTTTCTAGAACTAGTATCGATAGATCTTATAACCTTTTAGGATCCTCTTATAATATTTAAGTTATATGATCACAAAGAGAGTCTAAATCATTTATCTCAGAAATAAAGGAAGTGATAAAATTTGGTCCAAATAGCCTTTTACTTCTTCTAGTCTCGAAATCAATTTCTTGAGAAGACCTAGCAGGAATACTAGAAGAAGTTGATAGAATATTTTCTATTTAAGTTTATGCATTTAATCTACATTTTAAGACACTCCCACATTTCTAACATTTTAGGATATCCATAAGTGTCTTGTAAAACGTGTAAACAAATACTCACTCATACTAGAGTAAAGTTTGTTATGAGTTTTAGCCATAAAACTATATTTTAACAAACTCAAGTTTTGTTTACACATAATTCTCAAAGTTTTGAGAAGTTACAAATCATTAAGATTAAAATGCATAAACCATTATGAATTAGATAATCTCTTTTCTTTCCTCTACTTAGGAAAATCACTTAGAGATTTAATAGCTACAACACACTTTTAGTAGCAATAGAGTCTATCGTCATTCATGATATTCAACATATTAGCCTTAAAGAGATCATCATATATTTTATTTACTATGACTAAATTTAGTATTCCACTCAACCAAATTAATCTCTACTCTTTTAACTTCTGCACTAAGTTTTAAGAGTTTTTATCTTGTCATAGTATTTTATAAATTGGAATAGTGAGCATAGTAATGAACAATGCACCAGGTAGGTTTCTATGAAAGAGAGGTGGTGCACTAGGCACGCTTAAGTACCAAGTCTTCATAGAACCAATCCTAGACATGCACTTTCATACTCATCACACTATTTTCCAATAAATTATTTATAGATTTTCTCTTTCTTAAGGCTTTCTTAAAGAATTATGCTTGATACTTTTACTCACAATAGTATCTTATTAAGCATATATATTTTTGGCCTCACACTAGCACCTGAGCCTTAGTAGTACTACCTTAGCCTTTACTAGTGGTTTTATCTCATTTCATAGCATCCACTGAGTTTTAAAGAATATCTTAAAGGCTCATGCAATCTAATTTATGCATCATTATAAACATACATTAATAAGTAACAAATTTAAATAGTCTGACCTCGCAGGTAGAATCATAATTTCCAAATAGACTTGTTCATTCTCACCATGCATGCAACTTCATTCTTTGCATCATCATTTGAAGATTTTTCTCGTTCAAAAATCATCATCTTCATGATTCTTCAAAATTGCTACCGTTTTGTTATCTTTATAAATTTCTCAAAAGAAATTATTAGTATGACAAGAGAGTTGACATTTATTTCAACTTAGTTTTCAGGAACAATATAATATTACCCCACGCGGGAATAAATAATTTCATATTTCCACATGAAACAAATATCATACATGCATTATCTCTCATATCAAAATGTCAATGTTCATAACATTATAGTTATGTCACTTCTTGATTATACCATGCAAGTTTCAAAAATAAACGTTTAAAAATACTAACATTTATATAGCTATTAACTAATATTTATATAGCTATTTAATAAATCGTTCAATCTACTATTGAAACTTAAAACATATCATATAATGACTACAATCAACATTCAAGTATAAGATTAAATGTCATGAAACCCCCATCAATAAATGTGTAATCATGCATAACTTTAAAGTATTTTAACCAACAAATTTTAAAGTCATAACCGTTACAATTGATTTAAATAACCATAAAACTACTTCAAATGCTATAATTTAATATCATATTAATGATTTTTTTTAAATCAAAAAATTCAAAATCCTTCCTTATCATTACAAAAACCGTTATGGCTAAAACAAATAAATCAATTGCATTTTATAATTAATCTACTACGATAACATCTCCAAATAGTGAAACAGTTATTAATTTTTCCACAAAATTAACCGTCCAAAGAATTTATTATTTCAATTAAGCATGCAATAAGTTTTTACCATTGTCATAAAGCTAAAAACAATTCAAAGAATATGAATTGTCTACTCAAATATTTTACTAGTTAACCGAATCAAAAAAAAATATTTGATATTTGTAAGGGAAAACGTTCTATACGTTTTGTAACCTTCCTAAAGCATTAGTAATTATAATTGCATCAATTAATGGCCCCATGAAACATATTAAATCATATTTGCAATTCAAATACCAAAAAACCGTAAGTAATCATTTCCATTGTTTTAATGTTTTAAAAGCAATTCCATGTGGTTAAACATTTATCAAATTGCTTTAAAGAACATTATAACATTAAATTAAAACTAGGAAACATATACTTAATTATAAAGGATATAATATTATTACCTTTAATAATAGCATCCTTTGTAACTTACGAATTTTTCCAGCCTGCCAATGAGACTTCTCATTTTCTTTCAACCATTTTGAAATTCATGACTATTTCTGAACACCATCAGTATTCTCAATCAAGTTCAACAACTTCTTCATTAGTTGTTCGAATGAGTTTTGCAACAATATTTGGAATGAGTTTCTAAATTCTTGGTAAAATAGACTGCTGCAAAACGATGCATTAACATTGACTGGAAAAATATATATTGAAAAATATAAATAAAGAACCGATTAACCATGTCGTGGTATTAACGACTGCCTTAGAAACGAATTCCTCCCGATGTGTGTAATCGTTGCAGTAGGCGGACCGTCCCCCGAAGTTAACACGGTCGCTCCAAATTTCGTACACCCAAAATCAGAGTGGACTGCTGGTGGTATTGCACTTCTGATCGGAAAGCACACAGAGAACAAGTTTAGAAAACACTTGGAGAGTGAATTCAGAATGTTGAGAGTGAGTTGAGAAGCTGAATTTAGCTCTCTATTTATAGGCTAGAAGTAAGGGTAAATTCGTCCAACAATAAAATCAAATTAAATTTGATTTTAATTATGAATTTAAACCCTTTTGTAACTCCTAAAATATTTTTTATGAATCCATCTCAAAAAGAGTCCAGGTTCATTGCATAAAAACTCAACAATTATAACTCCTGAAATTAAATCATATAACTCCTGTAACTCCTGATATTAACAGTTTGTCTCTCCCATGAACAAAGCTGGAAATCAGTCCAGATACATCTTAAGTTCTGATTTAATTTAGGAAAATAACTTTAAAATTCTCAGTAGCCTATAAATACCAGATGAATCTTTCACATTTTTTCATTTAATCTTTCAGAGAAAAATTCCTTACGAATTTTCTCTAAAAATATATTATTCGTGTGGACGTGTCAAAGACACGTATTACCATGCCTTGTTCTCTATCACTCAACAATGGAATGGAGAATGTAAACCTTAAATATCATTTCCACTAGTATTTCCAACTTTATGTGGGATTGAGCATTACCAACAAAATATTCATAGCTCTAAATAATTCTAAAAGGGAGCAAAAGGAGAAGAAGAAAGATGCAGGCTTCCATGGAAACAATTTATGAAGATTTTGAGCCTTTGTGCAAGTGGAAAAGGGATCAAAAGAATGCTGCCCTTGAAGTCCATCTTCCCTGTAAATAGTTACATATTTGTATTATATTTCGGCATATTGATAAAATTAGTATCCAACGTTTGCACAAATAATCACTTTGTTTTCTATATATTTAGAACATTTTAGTCCCAAATATTTTAATTTTTTTATCAAAATAACCCATGTTCGATAGAAACTGTTAGTTGACTAATAATAACACAGATTGTTGACATGACATTTTCACATTTGTTTAACTGATTACGTGACACGTGACGTATCATCTGAAGTGATGATCGTCAGTCAACTAAATATTTCCATCCAACGAAGGCTATTTGACAAAAACTTGAAACGTTGGAGGCTAAAATGCTCTAAAAAATAAGGGGCAAAGTGATATTTATGCAAACGTGGGATACAAATTTTGTCATTATTACGCCATATATTTCCATCAATGGCCTTCAAATGATCAAAATTTAGTGTGATAATTATTGTAGGATTCAAAAGACAGCAACTGAAAGTTCAAATTAGAAGTTCTGGGATGTTAGTAATTATTGGTGGACGTCGAATGGATGAAGATAGATTAAAAAGAATAAGAATTTCCGGTTTCAGAAGATTGTCAACCAAACCAGATTCATGCAAGGTTCTCTAATGGTGTTCTTTACCTGGTGATGCATAAACAGATAATTTCTTTAGGTGATTCGACTGCAATATCATATGTAGCTTCTTTAACGATCCTGAATAAAAGGATAACTCTGGAAATCATGATATTAGCGATTTCTTTGGCAATCGTTGGAGCTTATGTAAAGAAGTGTTGTCATTGTCCTCCTTGAGAGTAAGTTGTACTTAATTTGTGAAATAAGACTCTCCTTCAAATGATCAAACTCTTGTTTGATCCTATCTCTCGCATAAGGAAGAATGTGAAAAAAGACAATGTCTCGTGTAACATCCCGGATTTTGGGTTAATAGAATTAAGTCTGCAATCAGGTAAATACATGTAATTTCTGGAAAATAAAAAAATTGAGATAATGTAAAATAAACATTTTATAAACGATAATAAATAATCTTGAAATTTTAAATATGGTTTTATGAAGTGTAATTGATTTTTTAATTAAAGGACTAAATCGAATTTTATCAAAATTTCAATTATTTGTAAAACCTATTAGAGGTCAAGTCTAAGCTTTGGATTTAAGTGATCTAAGTTTCATCCTCGTGAAGAGTAATTTAACTTTAACCTTTTTGTTCAATAAAACGATGTTGTGTTGAGCATCAAAATAACCATATCAAAATTACTTCATTTTGATACGGTGTCTACGATAGCAGTCATCAGTCACATTATCATGTCGTTAACGAATTAACGACCCAATAATATAACTGAAACGAAAATCAAAGTTCAATACTATAATTTTAAAATTGAAAGTTTAATGGCATAAACAAAACACCTAAAGTTCAATGGTATCTTATGCAGTTTACCCTTTTTAACCAAATTTAAACCACATTCTTTCACTGCTTTAAAACACTTCATTTATTATTTTTGACAATAAGTTTTCTCTTTTTTTTATAATTTATTCTCCCAACTTCTTATGTTATTCAATTCGATCATCTGACTACATCTCTTTATATATTCTTCATTTTTATCAATTTTTCAACTCTTTCTACTCTCATCAATATTGTTCTTAAAATACATTCTTAAAAAAATAACATATAATGTATAATTTGAAAGGAAATTATAGTTAGAGGGGGTTGTTTAAATTAGAATCAATTAGTGCTATAGCATTATAAATATATCACATTTAAATTTTAAATTTGATTTAAAACTCAAACAAATATATATGATTCATTCTACTCAAATTTCATAAACTTTATTCAACTTGAAAGATTTTCAAATAAAATTTATATAATAAAATGGTACTCATAAACTCGACTAAGTCGATTTTTTTCCGTCCAACTCGACTCGATTCGATTGAATACTCTTCCCGTTTTTCACCTTCATCTTTATTGCAATCCAAGTGAAGTTTCACAAACATTTCATAACGCCAAATCATCACCTGATAGCTCCAAGCAAGTTAGCACCATCAAGCTTTGCACCTTCCAAATGCTGATGAAAACCAAATTTATATAACAAATGAGAATATACTTTCACTTTGATCCATGTCAAAAATGAATTCTAAAGATTCACTTACTGTATCACGAAGATTAACATGTCGTAAATAAGCCCTTTGGAGGTTCGCACCCTTCAGATTAGCATTGCTTAATTTTGCACCCTGACAAACATATACTGATCGTTCGTCAATGGAAAGAACAAAAGAATTAACCATTATTCAAATTCCCTTATCAATCATCAAGCTTGCTCGAGTTAATGGGATTCGAGACAAGAATGAATGAACATGCATTAACTAAATCCCGGAATTTCCCGTCGAGTTACCTTCAGATTGGCTCTTTCAAGATTAGCTCCCTCTAAGTTGGCATCAGTAAGATCAGCAGACTAAATGATCCAGTGATTAAGCATAGGCCAGGCAGAAAACAGCAATTAGTCAAGAAACTAGCGTATAATAGAAAAAACCAGCGAAGCAAGAAATTCCTTTTCTTCTTTGACATTACATGAATTTAACTCACTTGAATCATCAGTGTCATTCAAAATTATCAACTATATTACGCAAATTTCACCAGATATTCTGTTACCGCATATAATATTAAAAAGATGGGTTAATCATCCATCCTTACTCAAGAAGAATTAATGGTATTATATGTAAATCTACTTTAATCATTCAATCCAAAGGATGCCATTCTAAGTCAAACTTATGTTACAGACTTTCATTTTCCCTAAGGTACTTATGTCTGACACTAGGAGTGTTGCAGTCGGTTAACCGTTATAGTGACCATTGAATTTTGCTAATCGTAACCTAACGGTTAAGAAACGATTAACCGCTAACAGTTAACTGTTATTAAGGTTGGGTTACAGAGTAACCTATAACTTATTACAGATTTCTTTTTCACATGTTCATTGGTTTTTTAGGCATAATGAAACTACCTCTCCAATAAATATTATATTAAAATTTTCAGAAATAAACACTTCAATAAGGAAATTCTAAACAGAAACTCCATAATTAGTTCAAAAAAAGTACATAGTAATCAGTACATCTACATACTACATACTAATGTATTAGTTCAAAGTTCCAACACAATACAAAATACATCATCATTAATCATACAACAAAGTTCAGCAAATAACAGTAGTTTTTTACACCTTCAACGTTTAAAAGACAAATGTTTATCAAACAGTAAACAACCATTATACTTCTATTTTCCCTTAAAAATATATATATAATTTAATAATGGATAACCAATTGTTACCCGTTTATCAAGATCCATAACCGTTAACTGTTATTTTTAGCAGTTCGATAACCCAAACTGTTTAGCCTTAACGGTTCAGTTAATTAACCTGTAAAATGTAACAATTATACCAATTAACTGTTACAGGTTAATCTGCACACCCCTATTTGACACTAATCTGGGACACATTTGGACATGAGCATGAAAACTATATGAAAAAGAAAACTTAGAAAAAATTGAATGTATCCATATCTGACATTCTTTAGTCCAGTAACTTGGGCTCAAACAATCAAAATATTTCAAGAAAATATTCCAACAAGGCTATGAATAATAAGATAAGATATGCACATTATATTCAATTTAATGGTCACCTGTAAGTGTGCAGAACGGAGATCCGCTCCACAGAAGCTACAAGCTATCAAACAAGCATCTACATCATTGAAATCGATGAAGATATATCAATATTTCAAATCACAGAAATAAGCAGTAACAAATTTACAAACTGTAAAACGGTGGTAAGGATTTGCCTTGAAGGTTTGCACTCTGAAGATTAGCCCCAGCTAGTAAAGCCCCACGAAAATTTGCCCCAGTAAATTCACACCTTCCCCAGGCGAAAATAAAACCATTGAGAACACAGTTCACAAGACAATGCAAACAGTCGAAAAAAAGCTGAGTATCTTACTCACGCAAGGTTGCATTGTGAAAGATGGAACCCTCGGCATCCACATCCTGTGACGAGAATGGAGCGAATAAACATAATCCATCAATCAGGTAAAAAGGATAGAGTACCAAGGATACGAATGGACCATGTAATTGAAATATGGCGAAATGTAATTAAGACTTACCCGAAATTTTACACATTGAAGATTTGCTCACGAGAAGAAGACATTTTTAAGGCAGGCAAAGCTGAAATCCACATATGAAAGATCCTGTGCAAATAAAAATAACTAAATAATAATATTAAAAAAAGATTATAAATCTGAAATGCTATATCTAGCAGGTCTGTCTCACATCCTGAAAGATTCTGCTCGGTAGAAAACCAAGAGTTTTGACACAAAAATTTGGGATCAGAAATAATTACCAACTTAGAAAGATCAAGGCCAGAAAGATTAACTCCTCGAAATCTAAATCTTTCAGATTGTATGCACTTGATGATATCAATACGCATCAATTCCGCACACAAGTCTTCTTCCTTCCTCTTATTAAGAACAGAATTGATTCCTTCTATCAGTCCCTGACATTATATACACGAAAATAATGTTATTGAACAAAATTTCGAGAATTTTCATTTTATTCTGCCTGAAACAAGCAACACACTTAAACAACAACTTAGGACACAAACTATAAGGGGGTGTTCGGTTTAGGTAATCTAAGATTACATTCCGGCTTAGGATTACAGTGTTTGGTTTGCCAACATTAAAGGCACTTCGTAATCTCACATTATGAATAGAGTGTAATAAAAGGTGTAATCTCCTAACCACATATTCCTTAGGTAATTTAGATTACCAACAGAATTATATATTTTAGACCAATTTATCATTTAATCGATTTAGTTATTTTTTCTCAAAGGATTTTCTTGAAGAGTAATAAGACACGAACTATCAGTAAATTAAGCTTCTAGGTAATCTTACATTCACTCAATCAAACACTGTGATCTTACACTCCCTCAACCAAGCACCGTAATCTTACATTCCAACTAAGTGAACCAAACAAAGTAACGTTACTTTCACCATAATCCTATTCCGTAGTCTTATTTCCGTAGATAATCTTACATTCTGAACAAAACGTATACGAAGGGTAAGAGACTGGAAGAGTAATGTTTCACGTGGCCATTACTGAAAGCCAAGATAATTGATCACAAGTAGAAGCACGGTATATAATATATTACCATGTATGTGTTTTACTTTGCTGAAAAATATATCACTATGTATGTGTTCATGAAAGTGATCCGCGCAGCATTTTCTTCTTCTTTTTTCCGTTTTTTCTTTGTTTTTGTTATTTTTTTATTTATCATGATTCATGCAGAGTATCAAAGCAATAGCCGAGACGGTTGACTTAGAAAAGACTTGAAACCTTGAAATCCGCAATGCATGGAATCAGGTTTTTCATTACAGGTTGTATATTAAACTGAGCTTCACTAGACTAAATATCACTAAACCCTTCTATGAATATAACTAAAATGAAACAAATATCACAACCTTTAAAAATAAAACTTAAATATCATAATCAGAGCCTTTTGAACAAAAAAAGACAACAAACTAAATGCATGCAGTATAAGAAAACAAAATTTCTTCAACCTCATTGAATTCGGTCTCAAGTCTCAACCACCTGACTACCCTAACTTTTAAGGTTTCTTGTTACACTCCACAAACTATTGACATAAGAACATTAGCAATGAAACGTTAATTGTAATATTTAATCCTGTGCATAGGACAATCCACATCCCAAACCATACATCGTTTGAGCTAATGCTTAAAAGCAGCAACAGAAATCAAATAACCTCAATGCACTATAATGCTTCACCAGGTAATTTAAATTGCAGTTAGGATATATCTTTATGTGATACGAAATGGCAAGAAAAAAGTAATGAAATGACAAACAAAAGTACAAGTGAATACTTGAAGTAGCAATTTCAGTATGACTTACAAGTAACTGGTATCGACAAAGACATATCCCTGCAACAGTATTGAGAGATACGATTATTTGTAAAGAAACAATATTGTTTCACATAGAGAACTCCAATATATAAAAAATGTAGACAGCTTCTTTACTTTGTCCTCCTTTGTGGTTTTAAGTGAATAAATAATGTTATAGGGTAAATGGAACAAAGTATCATTACTCTCTCAAAGTATACGGAAATGATACTTAAGATGTAGTTCATCAAAATCTACAATTTCAGCTTCAAAATCTATACTCAAAGCCTTTTGGAAAGTGGGAATGAAAACAAGAATTCGAGAAAAATCACAATGCACATTAGATAAAAAACATATATGATAAATTTAACATTAACAAAACCTTCACCTAATCAACAGAAATGAATGTGAAAATCAAATCTTCCCATAAACAAAAACATTTATTTGGAAAGTAGAAAAACTATATGGCACCAAACAAATGGATTGCATCATTCACACACCATAATAGGATTATAAAACCCCCCAAAAAAATTCAAATTAAGAAAACCAAACATCATTAAAATAGCATCTTCTTACATTCTTAAACGTGAGTACATAATTGGAAAATTATCTCAACACTAAACAAATAGAAAATGCAAAACTTCCTGTTTTGGACCACAATCACAATATACATAGAAAAATGCAGAATACAAAACCCAAAGTCTACGAAGCTAACTAAACAAGAAAACGTATTTGGCCAGGGAAAAGAACAGTACATATACCTTCTCAGCATCATAACACACTGTATGTCGACCACTAAACATAGCAGCCAGCATGGAATCAGGCTCACGGCGGGTCAATATATCAATAGTAGTAAAATATTTCTTCCCTCCTGACCACAAATTTGTGTTGAACAAAAGAAATTGAATTTTAAAGTAACGGAACTAAATCAGCTACAAAAAAATTATATTAAATATTTAAAAAACTGCATAGCAAAAAAAAAACATTTTTAAAACTATAACTTGGACACCCAGGAAGACACAGCAAGTTCCCATACACAGACATTACTTCCATCCGTTTTCTCAGCAACCAAACAGAAAATAAAATTAGTGAAATGCCCAATTCAGAAAATTAATCAAAGTGTTTGAAATTTGAATTAAACCAATACATAAGATAAAGGTGCAATTGAAGAAATGGGTTTTTGTTTAGCGATGAATCCATGAGAAAAAGTCAGAGCAACTGGCACAGAATTGACATGAATAAGTAAAACACACAACATACATACGACGAAGAGGTTGAAAACCAAAATTCTGTGCGTAAGAGCGATTACCGATGTTGAGTCGAATAAGAGAAGACAAATCGGAATCTTTCATCGTTAGAGACTGAAGCTTAAAAGGCAAAAGAGAAGCTTCAACGAGCAACCTGACTTTGGAATTTATACGATTCGTGAAGAGAAAACTGAACTGGTTCCGTTGACAACCCCATTATATTGAATTATTAAACGAAACGAATTTTAATTTTTAAGATTAAATTTAAGTAGTTTCTAATTAAATTTCTTTATTTTTTATTTAATAATTAATAAGTGTAAGGGTAAATTACACCATTTTTCATTTAACTTTACTCTCTTTCCTATTTCACTCACTTTACTTTTAAGTTTTCCAATTTACTCACTCAACTTGCGAATTGCTCCTATTTTGGTCACTCTGAATTATTTTATTATTATTTTGATATGACATGTAATTTTTTATGATTATTAAAATATAAAAGAACTTAAAATAAATAATAAAATAATAACAAAAATTGTCACATTATACAAAAATGATAATAAAATAATTTATAGTGACCAAAACATGAACAACTCAAAAGTTGAGTGAGTAAATTGAAAATATAAAAAATATAGCGAGTAAAATATGAGAGAGAGAAAGTTCATCGAGGAATGTGTATTTTACCCTAATTATAGTTCAAAATTTTAGTCTGAATTTAAATATAAATGATTGAGTTTGAAATTAGATACCATAATTGGGTTTATATTTTTTTTTAATAATCAAGTTTATTAAATAAACTTAAGTAATTTATTTATAGAAAAATTAAACACAAGGGGAAGTTCTTGTTGAATCCGACAGTAAAGAGGTTGTTTCTATCCTTGTTCAAGCGGATTCACTTTTAGTTCGGGATGGGCACGTGCGCTCAATTAGTTATTTATTTTATTAATTGTGTTTATTTTAAGATTTTATTTATATTTATTCTATACGAAAATTTTGTATTATTAATATATATGTGTTCATTCTAAGTAAATTTTCGATACGTGTCATGAGAAAGAAATGATAAAATGTCTAAGTTAGCGTGGTCTTTGCCTTTTGGTACACGACTTTTTCAACGATCACCGGATGAGCTTGATCGTCTGCTGCATGAGGAATGACCAAACCTGTCGATGGTGGATACTGCTGCACAGTATTCTCTGCTATAGTTTAGTTAGATAGCTCTCCTTTCTTTTCTATTAAAAAAAGGGCATAAAATTTGAATCGAACTTGAGCTATTTATAACTTAGAACTAGGGTAGCAAAGAGTTAGAATATGAATTCATATATAGGGATGTAAAAAATTGACCCGACGTGAAAATTGATTGAAATTAATTTGAGTCTAAATTATTTGTGATTTGAGGTGGCGATGAATCGAAATCGATTCTAGTTTAAATCGATGTTGATTTGTATTCGAGTTGGAACTATTATTTTGGATCTGAACGCGACATACACCCAAACTGAGAACGATCTGGATCTGAATTACAATGACAATGTGATGATCGAACTTGACCTGCATCAAACCTGATATGAAGTTAAACTCGAGATTAGTTTGGTAAATAATTAATATAATCCGACTTGAAACGGTCTGAGATCTGATTTTACCCGGTCTGTAATTGACTCAAATTGTAAATGATTCGATTTATTATTGAACCGATCTATATTGATTCAACTTGAAATTTATCTGACTTGTAAGTTGTAAACTTTTAATTGATAATTGATATTATAATGTGAAACTGACACACTAATTCTTTATTATTTAAGGCACATGATTAATTCTAATAATTAAATTAATAATTTATTTTTTTATAATATAAATATATTCAAAATTTTAATTAAATTAATAATTTATGATCGATAAATATAATAAAAATAAATTTTTAATCATTTAAGGTACATAACTAATTATGACTGAAGTAATTATTATAATATTATTTTATTATTTATATTATTTTTGAATAAATTAAGTATAGTTTTTATTTATATGGGTTTAGTGTGCTATATTGTACAACTGAAGCGAGCACTGCTAAGAACATTTTTTCAAAACATCTCAATTCATTATAAATAAAAGGGAAAATCATTACAGATATCACTAAAATTTGTTCGTCATGTTTCTCATCAGCATGACCCCAGATAAAATTCTTGATTAAATGTTCCATTTCATCACATATCCCCTTAGGAAGGTAACACGTCTTCAATTAAGTAGTTGAACTTTGATTTCAAAGTTCAATTTAGTACGTAACCCAAACTTAGTTTTTTAGTCCAAATAAGGTATTTAAATTTGACTTTTTGTTCAAATTGATACTTACTATAATCAATTGAACCAAGAAATCATATTTATTATCAATTTTAAACAAAAAAACCAAGTTCAAGTACCTAATTGGACCGAAAAGGTTTAGGTATCAAATTGAATGTTAAAATCAAGTTTATGTACGTAATTGAACAAAAAAAATAGGTACATAGCAATATATATATCAACCTATTCCAATATAATAGAATGTTGTATGCATGCTTAACTAAAAAAAATAAGTATCTAAAGTATAGCACAATTCTTTTTATCTAAAGAATGAATTAGGGACCTAAAGTATTCATCTTTTCTTATTTAGTTACCTGAAGTATTCATCTTTTTCATCTAGGTACTTAAAGTGTCTTTTGATCAAAGCAGGTATATAAAATATACCACATTTTTCATTTAAGTACTTAAAGTATTTTTCAATCAATGACAGAAGTCAATTTTTAGGTACCTAAATAAAAAATATGGTGGACTTTAGATACTTAGTTTGACAAAAAAAACTACTTTAAGTTCTTGGATGAAAAAAGTGAATACTTTAGGTACCTACTTTGATAAAAAAAATACTTTAAGTACTTAGATAAAAAATATGACATGCTTCTAGAACTTATTTTCGCAATAAACCTTTTACATAGTCATATATACAAGAATATATTTCTTTATTCTCAAGGATGAATCGAAAGGGGCGGATGAGGGTAAACGCCTCTTGAAAAATTTCAAATTCTAATATATTATAGATATTATTTTGGTATTTTCCACTGATAATCTATTTTTGTCCCCTAAAGTTTTATAAATTCATCCCCTCCTAACATAAAATCATAAGTCTGTTTCAAGTTAACCTATATATATTTGAAGACTGATATAGAGCAAGTGGTTAAAAACTCTCGGTTTACACTTCTCATCTCTCTTTGGTTGTGGGTTCAACATCCAATAAGAACAAAATTTATCTTCCTTCCCCATGTAAAAATTGTTAAATAAAAAATGGGGTTTAGCCATTTTTATAAATAAAAACACAGTTATGCCATATTATATGTAGTCTTTTAGATTAATGAGAACTCTTCTTTGTATCACTACCACCAAGTTGTTTTTGGATTGGATCTAATCCTCACCAATAACCAGTTTCAATAATCCATTCATCTCGCTTTCATATTTATTTAAGAGAGAATCGCCTCAGTGACCAAAAAAAAGTTATAATATACGATTTTAACCAACTTTTTTTGGATTTGCCAAAATGACCAACAAAATCGCAACGCGAAATAAAAATCGCAACGCGATCCCCAGAATCGCAAATCAGTTTCCAAAATCGCAACGCGATTCTTGAAAATCGCGATGCGATAGTACAAATTCGCATTGCGATTTTCCATAATCGCAACGCGAATATGAAAATCGCAACGCGAACACATAAATCGCAACGCGTATCCGTAAATCGCAACGTGTATCCGTAAATCACAACGCGTATGGGTAAATCGCAATGCGTATCCGTATATCGCAACGCGTATCCGTAAATCGCAACGCGTATCCGTAAACTGCAACGTGTATCCGTAAATCGCAACGCGTATCCGTAAATCGCAATGCGTATCCGTAAATCGCAACGCGTATCCGTAAATCGCAACGATAATCCGTAAATCGCAACGCGTATCCGTAAATCGCAACGATAATCCGTAAATCGCAACGAGAATCTGTAAATCGCAACGATAATCCGTAAATCGCAACGAGAATCTGTAAATCACAACACTTAAATTTTGGGTATATAACACTGAAATCATAAACTAAATCCCTAAATCGCAACTCATTCCATCTCCATCTATCACTCTCTCCGGCGACATCCGTTCCTATATCCAACGACATCCTTCCCAATCCGGCAACAGGTTTTAGTTTCGCAGCTCGTCTGTTTAGTAAATTAATTTACAACCATGAAATCATCTAATGTTGATCATGTTTGGATAGATTTGTGTTTTGGAGGGTCATGGGATAATGTTCATGGTGTTTTACAATATATGCCTTTACCCATGAATCTTCAACTAAAATTGTCTTTACAAAAGTTAACTTATGAAACTCTAATGCTACGTGTTTCAAATAAATTGAATTTAGAGCCCCTAAGTGGATTTAGGCTATCTTATCAGAGAAATGGTAAAGTTTATTTGTTAACCGACAATGAAGATGTTGAACGATTCATTGCTTACATTAGTGTTTCACAAGATGATGTTACATTGTATGTTGTTGAACCTAGAAGTAGTATTGTTGGGTCAGTAGCGGGTAGTAATCAACTAAGTTTTTCTCAAAACCCACAACCTTTCTCTAATCCAAATCCCAATCAACTTTCAGCACCAAATTCCGGTTTTCGTATTGACCAGTTAGACGATGATGAGCCAACAGAAAAAATTGTGAGTACTAGTCAGTATTCGAAATTTGGTCTTGGTCAATATCCGGACTTTGATATTGGTCAATACACGGATTTTGATGATGTTTCAGAAGAAGAAACAGACCATGCGTGTAATGATATTGATATTGGTCAATACCCGAATTTTGATGATGAAACAGCCGTTGCCGAAGAATGTAATGTTGATGATAATGAGGAGGAAGTTACGACTGTGAATGAACATGTTGAACATCCATTCTGTAATTCATATAATCCTGAAGAAGAAAAAGAAGAAGAAAAAGTCCCCGAAGAAAGAAAATGCCACGGGCGTATAACTGGAATATGCCAGAATTACTTCAGATACCGGAAGAAGAGTTGATAAAGAAAGCAGTTGATTGTTACACAAAAGTTATTCGTATCAAGAAAGATGATTGTTTTGATACAAAGGAAGACTTGAAGATAGCTTTATATACGAAATGTGTGGAAGATGGCTATCAACTAAAAGTTAACAAATCAAGCAAAGATCGTTTCGAAACAAGGTGTATGATTGACAAAAACTGTACGTGGCGTATGATTGCAAAGAGAATAAAAGATTGCAAAATGTTTCAAGTTAGGACTTTTATTGATAAACATACATGTTCAAGAACCCAAGTTTTTCCTCACCATAGACAGGCAAACAAAAAGGTGTTGGGTGGTTTTCTGGCTGAGTTAATGTTTTTGAATGGCAGGGTATATCGGGGACATGAAATTATGACTGACATGAATGCTCGGTTCAAGATTAGTATATCATATTCTCAAGCTTGGAGAGCCAAATGTTATGCCTTGGAATTGTTGAGGGGGTCGCCAGAAGCATCGTTTGCCCAACTGCCGGCTTATTGTCACAATTTAAAGCTGAAAAATCCTGGGTCGGTAACTCATATCAAAACAGATAGAGATGGACGCTTTGAGTTGCTGTTTATCGCCATTGGTGCTACGGTTAGTAAATCAATATAATTTTGTTGACTCATTTTTGTTAGTTACATGCATTTCACATTTAAATGATTATATTTCTTGTGTATATTATTTTATAGATTCGTTCGTTTATTACTTGCATGCGCCCAGTTATTATAGTTGACGGAGCACATTTGAAAGGTCGATACCTTGGAGTAAACTTATTAGCAGTAGCCATGGATGCTAACAATGGGATATTGCCAATAGCTTACGGGGTTGGCAAATCTGAAACCTCTGATTCATGGACATGGTTTATGGGGCATCTTAGGGATTGCATAGGTCCTATTAGCAATCTGACAATCATATCCGATAGGGCAAACTCAATTGACAACGCTGTTAGAAGGTGTTTCCCAGATGCTTTTCATGGACTTTGTGGTGTTCATTTGTATAGAAATCTAAAATCAAGGTCTGCTGGTATAAAAAAGCACAAATGGACATACTGGAAGGCTGTAAAAGCTTATCGGGAAGTGGATTTCAATAAGCATATAAATTGTTTAAGACGTGTTTTGCCTCAGTGTGCTCAAACACTAGAAGATGTCGGGTTTGAAAGATGGTCAAGAGTACATCAACTTGGAGCAAGATATGGTTTCATGACGTCTAATAGTGCAGAATCAATCAACGCTCTAAGTCGTCATTCCCGGAAATTACCCATTACTATGTTAATGGAGTTTTTTCGAGCCTCTATTCAACAGTGGTACTACAAGAAAAGAAACCATGCAGGTATTATTTCTTTGAATTCGTAACTTATCATATTTATATATTTTACTAAGTATTGTTTATTTAAATTTACAGGAACATTGGAACATCGTGTTACACCATGGACTGAAAAAAAGATAACGAAACGTGTTGTGAAGTCAACGTCATGGAGAGTTGAACCATGTTCAAACACTTTGTTTCAAGTACTGGATAATAACTTAAATGGGCTAGTCGATCTAAATGCAAAGACGTGTAGTTGTATGAAATGGCAAACATCTGGTTATCCGTGTGGCCATGTTATAAAAGTTGCTCTTCATTTAAACCAAGATGATTCAAGCGCATACGCTATGGATTGCTACACTACAGAAGTTTATCGACAGACTTATGCCGAGATTGTCTACCCTATTCCACATCCTTCTGAGTGGGACATACCAGATGACTTACAAACAGTTTTGCCACCAGCCATGGACAGAAGGCTACCTGGCCGACCAAAAAGTCACGATCGTATACCGTCTAAGGGTGAAGAGAAGAAGAGATCGACATGTAGTCGGTGCAAGGAAAGTGGTCATACAAGGTTGACATGTGGATCACCAGTGCCATCAAAATCATCTTTTCCTCTACCAAAATATGGATCCTCATCAAAATCCAAAGCTCATATGGTGTCAAGCAAAAGGCAATCATCTTTAAAATCCCAATCACGATTGGCTTCACCTTTTGAGACTGTTAACTTAGGTGATTTTTAAATGCAAACGTTGTATTATGTGGATTTTATGTGTGAACTTTTAACATTTTCAGTTGAATTAATGACTCAGGCCAACCATTTTGACTTAACCAACTCTTGTTATTCAGTTGTTATCACTATTAGGCATGCATTTGACTATCGCAACACGGAAAATACAATCGCAACGCGAAATGAAAATCCCAACATGAAAATCGCAATGCGGAAATGAAAATCGCAACGAGAGAATCGCAATGCGAAATGAAAATCGCAATGCGAAATGAAAATCGCAACGACAGAATCGCAATGCGAAATTAAAATCGCAATGCGAAATGAAAATCGCAATGCGAAATGAAAATCGCAATGCGAAATGAAAATCGCAATGCGAAATGAAAATCGCAATGCGAAATGAAAATCGCAACGAAAGAATCGCAATGCGAAATGAAAATCGCAATGCGAAATGAAAATCGCAACGAGATAATCGCAATGCGAAATTATAAACGCATTGCGATTTTCATTTCCGCATTGCGATTTTCATTTCGCATTGCGATTCTCTCGTTGCGATTTTCATTTCGCATTGCGATTTTCATTTCGCATTGCGATAGTCATTTTTGCCTTCAACATAATGCAGATTGAAATCAACAAAATCAACCATTACATTTCAATCAATTAAACAAGCACAAATAAGAATTATGTTCGCATCAATTACACAAATCAACTTTTACAAATCATCTTTTACAAATCAATTAAACAATCAAAAAATAAGCAATAATTCTTATTTCCGATCATCTACTATTGAATCAACTTTTACAAATCAATTAAACAATCAAAAAACAATCAATTAAACTATTGAATCAACTTTTGCAGCTCGACATCATTTTCACGCAGTTCACTTCTGAGATTAACCTGCAGAAACCAAACATTTGTTCAAACAACACTTTCTACGCAAATTATTGAATTCTAGTTAATTAACCAAACATTTTCATTTATAAGTATATAAACTTACCAATTGTTTATGGACATTTTTATAACGCGGATGCAGGTAGGCAGCGTCTCGTATATATCGATTTAGCCATATAATGCCGAAACCACAAGCCTACTGCAGCTTTATCTCTATCGGTGGGAGGTAGATACTTGATGCTTCCCGTCGTCAAACGCTCCAACGCCAAGCATACGAGAGGACCACAATCTCCTCTGGCTCCGCTCGTTTGTTGTGGCGCGGTCTCGTCTCTAATAACTGTAATATTGAGCTTCTTTGGCTTCTTGTTTCCAGAACGAGTCCAATAATTGATCGCATCCAAGAATTTAGCCAAATGAGAGCTCCATCCCTTAATAACATCTCTTAAATCAGCCAATGATATGTAATTTATCATGCTGTCATACACTATTGTCTTAAGGGATGGGAGCTGAAGCTCGACGAGAATCCAATGTTTACGTTCCAAAACAGGGATAAACACCTGCAATCATAAGTAATAATTCATTCATTTGCGCACTTATTTCATAAAACCTTTAAACTCAATCTAAAATAAATACTAACCTTATCGACCTCCCACCATGCAGGATAAAGTTTAGCTTGTCCATTGCCCAAATCAAATGATTCATCTCGTGCATTCTTCAAGTGAACGGCGTGAAAAGACGTCGGCATTATTGTATATCGTATATTTTTATTTTTCTTAAGTTTTCTTATTATTAGAAGACGTGTCACCCACGCATCGATATGCTGTTTTACAAAAAAGACATATATTAGTGACTTACATAAATTTTAAAAAAAATTAATCAAATTGAAATATAAGAAAAATATAAGACTTACCCCCCCATCGAAATAGCCATTGTCTTCGACCCCTAATAATACGCCCCACCAAGGCCGTTCAAGCAACAAAAAGATATCATCGGTGAGCTTGCATATGTCAGTGAAACACCCCTTGCTCCGCTCATGTAGATAAAAATCAACTGCGGTCTTAGCCCAAAGGGTGTTATCCAAAATTGTGTCCGGTAGTTGTTCCCTCTCCTCTTCAGATACCGGTATGGTACTGGCCGGTAACTCATACGAGAGCCAACTTGAATCCATCATGTCCGGCACGACAGAGGGTTTCTCAAGAAGCCTACATATGACGCCATGTGAATCGGGCTCTTGAATGGTGGGAGGGACCTCTTCAATGATGACAGTGGCCTCTTGAACGGTGGGAGGGGACTCTCGAGGAATGATATGGGGGGCCTCTTCAACGATAGGAGTGGACTCTTGAGGGATGACAGGCGAGTCGGGCTTCTTCTTGCGGTGTCTTCGCACTATTGGGGTGTACGGAGACTTAATAGCACGTGCACGCTGTCTGATGCGTGAACTCCGTCGTGCAAGCATAACCCGACGTAAAGCATCCACTCTATCGGGCCGCTAAATAATTAAATACAAAAATCAGTAAATAAACAGACATGATATTTAAACAGTGAAAACAAAGACAAATATGTTTCAAACTTGCATTGTATTCACCCAAGTCATTATTCTATCATAGTTCACAAAATGCATCAGATAACAAAGAAAAATATGTTTCAAACTAATACCCTGAAGTTAGTATTTGTCTTTGTTTTGTCTATTGGTTGAAGTAATGCAATCCATTCAAGTTTCAATTTGCAGAAGAAGAAATAGTTTACTTTCGCAACACGAAACTTAAAATCGCAACGCGAAACCAAAATCGCAACGCGAAATGAAAATCGCAACGACAGAATCGCAATGCGAAATGAAAATCGCAACGAAAGATCGCAACGCGAAATGAAATCGCAATGCGATTTTTTCGCGTTGCGATCTTGTCGTTGCGATTTTGGTTTCGCGTTGCGATTCTGTCGTTGCGATTTTCATTTCGCGTTGCGATTTTGGTTTCGCGTTGCGATTTTAAGTTTCGTGTTGCGAAAGTAAACTATTTCTTCTTCTGCAAATTGAAACTTGAATGGATAAATTTACTTTCAACCAAAAGACAAAACAAAGACAAATACTATTTCACAGTGTTAATGAATACACAGTTTAGCAGAATTGGCAGCAACCGAACAAATTTACTTTCAACCAAAAGACAAAACAAAGACAAATATATTTCACAGTGTTAAAGAATACACAGTTTAGCAGAATTGGCAGCAACCGAACAAATTTACTTTCAACCAAAAGACAAAACAAAGACAAATATATTTCACAGTGTTAAAGAATACACAGTTTAGCAGAATTGGCAGCAACCGAACAAATTTACTTTCAACCAAAAGACAAAACAAAGACAAATATATTTCACAGTGTTAAAGAATATACAGTTTAGCAGAATTGGCAGCAACCGAACAAATTTACTTTCAACCAAAAGACAAAACAAAGACAAATACTATTTCACAGTGTTAAAGAATACACAGTTTAGCAGAATTGGCAGCAACCGAATAAATTTACTAAGCAATCTAAGTGAAATGGCTAATCTAAGTGAAATTACGAGTAAATTTATCATTAAGTTAAATATGGAAAATCTTAAACTTACCTCGTTGCGTAGAGTATGAACCTCATTCTGCAACGATACTATCATCTCACGTAGAGCGGCAACCTCACCACGTAAAGTTGACACCTCCACACGCCATGCACCATCGTTATCGCGTAGAGTACCGATCTCCTCACGCAAGGCATTGACCTCATCACGTAACTCCCTTGACTCATCCCGTTGAGGTGGAGGTGGAGAACAGGGAGATAGGAGTCGTGGCATCTTTGCCGGTCGCCTATCATGAGGTGATGGTGGAGAAGAGGCTCGATGATGTGACGGGATAGGTGATGGCTCTCGTTCTAGAGATGTATAGTCGGGTCGATCGGGTGATGGCTCTAGGTGAGGTGATGGCTCTCGAATTGGAGGAAGTGGATGCTGCTCATCATCCGTGCCATCAAAAAAATTCTGACTAGCTTGCCACCAATCAGTGGCAAGCTCTTCCTCCGTGGGTGTCAGTCTTTGTAATGGAATGTTGGCCTCCTAAAATATAAAAACTCAAACAAAGTTAAACGTCTACTATTAATAACTTGTTTATATATTATATGAAAGTATTTGTGTTAACTTACATTATTTATTGTGGCATATGGTATTAAGTCTTCCCAATCCAACAGAGTTTTCCTCTTCCAGGAAATAGCCCTGGGAATATCATTTGACGTTTTTATTGCATATGTACGCATGCTGGGGAAAGCCTCGAATATCCAAATCTACAAACAATATAATAACAAAATTAGTAATTGTTAAATAATTAATTATAATTTTAGAAACATTATATAGAAATTCTTACCTTAAAGGCCCAAACAAAGCCTGACAAAGTGTATTTGGACCCATCGCCCCGCAAACTTTTGCGGTCATCAAAGGCAGACGACAACTTAGTCCAGGTAGCTTTCCATATATACGAACCCCACGGAAACAGATTCCATGCATTCAGGTCCTCTACCAATATTATTAGCTCCCGATGAATAGGTTGTCTGGCCTCTCTGCCTAAAAAGCCGGCATACACAAGTAGTAGAAGGCATACTCGGACAACATCGACGTCTTCCATCCGAGTGAAACCAGCTTTCTTATTAAATAATTTCTTCAGGTCGTCGACATGTAGGTTCGGCTTCTCCATTGACTCATCCGGAAAAACCCGGGATAACCATGATGGGCGGGCGATATGACGAGTGTACCGGCCTACATCATCGTGTCCGAATCGTAGACCAGTGATTAAGCAGAACTCCTTCCGCCCAAAGCAAGTATACGCTGGTGGAAAATGAAACCATATCTCTTCCTCACCACGTTGTATACTGTCGGGTAGATTTGATGTCATGGTCTGAAGCCACAAATGGGTCAAATTAGCATCTCCACCCGGATGCTGTACTCTCAGCCATGGCCCGAAGCAGGTTTCTTCAAACAATTGTCTTTGAGCAGGTGAAAGCTTCTTTGCAATTGTAGTGGCCAGGCTGACTTTATTTCTCAAGGTCAATTGAGCCGAAAAAAATTTCTACAAAAACAATAAACATACCAAGTTAGATATACCAAAAACTACACTGTGAAGATATACCAAAAACAATAAACATAAAAGTAGTAGTTTATTCTTGAAACTAAAATTTGCAACACTGTTTTGTCTTTTGGTTGAAATGAAAATCGCAACGAGAGAATCGCAACGCGAGATGACAATCGCAACGAGAGAATCGCAACGCGAAATGAAAATCGCAACGAGAGAATCGCAACGCGAAATGAAAATCGCAATGCGATTTTGGTTTCGCGTTGCGATTCTCTCGTTGCGATTTTCATTTCGCGTTGCGATTCTCTCGTTGCGACAGTCATTCTCTCGTTGCGATTTTCATTTATCTCGTTGCGACTCTTCTGCAAATTGAAACTTGAATGGATTGCATTACTTCAACCAAAAGACAGAACAAAGACAAAGACAAATACTAACTTGAAAATCGCAACGAGAGAATAGCAACGCGAAATGAAAATCGCAACGACAGAATCGTAACGCGAAATGAAATCTAAGTGAAATGGTTAATCTATTATTGAAATGACCAGTAAACTTATCATCAGTTTCAATATGAAAAACCTACAATAATGCAAACATTTCAAAATAAAATAATTAAAAAAACTAACCCTCGGAGGTTGATTTTCCATTTCTGAATATTGTGAGGGATTTCTGACCGTGAATGGTTGTGAGGGATTTCGCCGGAGATGGGGACGGAAATCTTCGGAGATGGGGACGGATTTCTTCGCCGTAGAGAGTGAGAGATGGAGATGGGACTGAGTTGTGATTTTAGGTTTTAGGTTATGAGTTGCGATTACGGGATTTTGTCTTAATATTCTTTTTGTAATTTGAAAATAAAATACGCGTAGCGATTATAATGGCGCTTTAAATATCGCGTTGCGATTTACGGATACGCGTTGCAATTTTATGTATTATCGTTGCGATTTACGGATACGCGTTGCGATATACGGATACGCATTGCGATTTACCCATACGCGTTGCGATTTACGGATACACGTTGCGATTTACGGATACGCGTTGCGATTTATGTGTTCGCGTTGCGATTTTCATATTCGCGTTGCGATTATGGAAAATCGCAATGCGAATTTGTACTATCGCATCGCGATTTTCAAGAATCGCGTTGCGATTTTAGAAACTGATTTGCGATTCTGGAAACTGATTTGCGATTCTGGGGATCGCGTTGCGATTTTTATTTCGCGTTGCGATTTTGTTGGTCATTTTGGCAAATCCAAAAAAAATTGGTTAAAATCGTATATTATAACTTTTTTTTGGTCACTGAGGCGGTTTTCTCTTTATTTAACAACTAATTTCTCACGAATCCTTATCTGTTGGCAAGATAGTTGATTCTCTATTGGTTGACGGCCTTTGTACTTGCTTATATTAGTACTTTTGTGTTTTGGTGGACAGTCAATTCACAATCAACATGTTTAGTAACGTTACATGATAAAGTTAAGGGTGTAATTAAAAGAAGAAAAAATATTTATAAAATATAAAAAAAAAACATAATTAAAATAAAACTTAAACTAAAATAAGTGCGAGATTATAAATAATAAAATTAAGAATGGATTAAAATAAGTACAAGACTGTAGTATTCTTTCAATTTTATATATTTTGATAGAAACACAAATTAAGTGATTTCAGTGGTTAAAGAACCTGTTGTTATTCCTAAAGGTCTTGAGTTTGAGCACTTATGACTATATGGTATTTGAGTATTCTTTTTCAAATGGTTGAGAGTCTTTAGAACAAATACTATCATTTTTTATAGAAAAATAATTTTTGAAGATGTTTATCATTAACCGACTATTAAATCCAAAAATGGTTTGTTTGAAAAATATTAAAACTTTAAGGTTTAAATTGTCAAAGAATAAACATAAAAGGTTCAATTGAAAAAAATTGGCGAACTTTGAAGATTTTTGCTATATATCAATATATTTGTACAAAAGCATAAATTCTAACATTATTAATTAAGTTTAATATTATATGATTGTTTATTGTTTTTAAATGTGATTGTAAAAAAAATTACTGGTTTAAAGTAGTGAATCATTGGATAGGCCGGTGTCAATCTTGACTAAACTAGATCAAAATACAACCAAATTCTGATGGAAATAAAACTTAAATAATTTAGTACTAATTGTGAATAGGTTAAAAAATATTAAATAGATATTATTTTATAATTATTGTAGACTATTCAAAAGAATAAATGAATAAAAATCTTATATTTAGGAAATATTAGAGATTTAAATCTTAATATTATAAATAAAAAAAATTGTATTGAAAAAGTCAATCTCATAATAATCAATACTTAATTTGAATCAATTGAGGAGTGAAATATAAATGATTATATTAAAAATATATTTTATATTTTTGTCATAAAGTTTATGTAGTAATAAAATATAAATGATATGATTGTGTATTTAGAATGTAAAAAACATGAAATTCCAGATCACAAAATTATATAGGCGTTTAAGAGGAAGCTTCTCTCAAGTCAATAAACTTTAAAATAATTATGAATATTACAAGTATCCTGTTTGATTACACAATTATTGGTATTTAAGCACGAACTAAATGATCTTAATAGTTAAGAAATTTATTTAGAATAAAATGGTATTATATGATTCATGGAGTGTATAAATATAAAAACAAATAAATGGGATTATAAAAGGTAGAGATAAATGTCAAAACAACACATTAATTTCTTTGATTGAATATGTAATTTAGTACGTAACCTTTCTGGTTTAATGTAATTAATAATGTTTGAACATGTTTCTTTATTTTCCATGTTGGTTTTAGAATCTATTTTTGCATTTGACAATTATTTTTCTAAAAAATATATATTCTTTAAGATTCGAAAATAAATTCATTTTAGAATGTAATATATTACACCGGTACATCTAATTCTTGTTGTTTGTCTAGAAATGTTATTTTTTTTACCATCCAGGTTCTCAAGACATTACTTTTATTAATTTGAATCGACTTATGTCACACACCTAGTTTTGATAGACGAGTCTCCCAACGGAGGTTTTCTACGTACATAAGGCCTCAAACTCGAAACATACTTAAGTGATATCAAGTTGCTTACCACTTAAACCAATATTAATGTCTGATTTATCGAGCTATTTTACGTAATAATACACATATATGTGTGTAAGACTCTTTTTGCATTATATGAATATCATCATTTGTAAAGAGGAAATTAAGAGGGGGAAATTGAGAATTTATGTCTTACTTATTTTGGGAGGATGTATGTGTATACATAGATAGGGACGAATGGAAAATTTTATATTATGATGGTGAATTTATAAAATTTTAAGGGAGAGCGTGTAAACAGTTTATTAAATCTGTTAAGCAATTTTGAAAACCACATTTTATGTTTCATGCCTCACGTTTCTATTTCATGTACGTGGGATATGGATGGGTAGTTTTTGGGTGGTTTTGATAGGGAGCCACACCTATAAATACTCAGCTAACCAAGGTCACTAAGCACCACAATCATTCATTCCAAAGCATTTCATTCGAGAGTATTTGGAAATTTATTTTATCTAAGTAAGGTTGTGAGTGCTTAGAAGATCCTTGGCGGTTCGAGTTTTGTGCATCCAAATTTGATGTGGCCAAAGGTGGTCGACGGTGGTTTGACGATTTTGACGGTGGTGCAAGCACATGCACGATTTCGACATACAGTGTAGGCAATGGTTGAAGGTATTTATAAATGATCTTTTTCGTTGCATTTATCTCGATGTACGCTTATATCTGATATCATGAGCATGGTTAAAATCTCTATCTTGTCGATTTTAAAAAGTTTGCATGTTTATCAAAATTGATGACATGTTTTTTAAAGTAGTGAAGTTTCAAAATATGATGCCATGTTTATTTTGATTTTAACATTTTGAGATTTTGTGTTGCAAACTATGTTATTAAAATAGTTGGATTTTATTAAAAAAATCTAAAATTAATTATGTTTATATTAATTATATATAAAAAAAATTAGAAAAGTAGTATGATTTTTATGTTCCAATATTATATTTTTATGTATGTGAATTATATGGTTTTTAATAACATACATTTTAGGTGCATGAAAACTTTAGTATTATTGTATAAAAAATTTAGCAATAAAACTTTAGGTTATATGTCTAGAGATCAAAATAATTTTATTTAATTAGAGAATTAGCCACAACAACTTTGGTTAAATAAAATTATTTATTTTAGTAATGATCTCATCATGATTATAGACATAAAATGTTGCATAGCGAATTAGTAACAAATTTTTGAATAGAATTTAAGGTTAATATCTAGTTAAGTGATTTTCATAATTTTATTTAGTTAAAGACTAGCCACAGCATCTTTAGTTAAATAAAATTACTAAAGTTAAAAATCACATACAGAAAGCTTAGGTATTAAATTCTCTTACATAATTTACTAAGGTAAAATTATTATATGCCTTTACATGGTTAACCAACAGGAATTATGAAAGTGAATTTAATAAATTTATCAAAGGGATAGAAAATAATTCTATCTTAAGATGGATCTAATCGAATTAAATTTAATTCACATGCAATTGTTATGTCACTAGATTCATTATTTACATAATTTGCATTGGTAAATTATGATTATGTTTGCCTTAAATTTTGATTAAGCATATATGTTCATTATTTTTTTCTGTTTTACAACCCGTGAATATGTCTGATAATAGAGTAAATATCTCTCAATTAACCTGTGAGAACTTTAAGTTCTGGAAGGAGAGTATTCTTATTCAACTGGGGTGTCTGGATATTGATTATGCCATAAGGAAAAATGTTCCATAAGGAAAAATGTGCCATAAATTCAATTGGGGTGTCTGGATACTAATTATGCCATAAGGAAAAATGAGCCACAAATCACTGACACCAGCACTCAAGTTGATATTACCTTGTATGAAAGGTGGGAGCGATCTAAGCCTCAATATTATGTTCAATAAGAGAAAGATTCTTGCTGATTTTTGTGGCTTAAATGAGCGTTATGAGAATGTGCTAGAACTATTAACGGCTATTGAAAAACAATTCAAAACTTTAAAAAAATTCTTGGCTAACACCTCAATCATGAAGTTCACGTCCATGAGGCTTACTACTATGAAAGGCATACGTGATCACATCAATAAGATGCGAGATTTAGTAGCTCGACTTAAAGCATTGGAGGTTGAAATGTTAGATTCTTTCCTAGTGCACTTTATACTTAACACTCTTCCACTACTTTCCTGGTGCACTTTATACTTAACACTCTTCTACCTCAGTATGAGCCATTTAAGATCTCCTATAACACACATAAGGATAAGTGGTCTATTGATGAACTTTTGACCATATGTGATTAGAAGGAGGCTAGGCTTACTCTTGAAACAGGAGAGAATGCATTGACAGTTACTCATGGAAAGAGATCAATCCAAGCTAAGCCAAATGGGAAGGTTAAAATCCAACCCCAACCTGACATTAAGAAAGAGTACAAGTGTTTCTCTTGTAAAAAAAAGGGACACCCAAAAAAATATTGTGTCAAGTTTAGGAGTTGCCTTGAGAAGAAAGGTAAATCAATCTCACTTATTTGCTTTGAGTCAAATATCTCAAGTACAATCGAGGTGTTGAACAAACAATCAATAAAATTCATCAACCTGTAGAAAATATTCCAGTAGATCAAGTTGTTCAAGAAACTCCAGAAATTATTGAACAACCAGTTGAACAACATGATCTACAAGAAAATTTTGATTCGACATTAAAAAGATCTACTAGAGAAAGAAAATCAGCGATTTCTAGTGATTACATTGTGTATCTACAAGAGGCCAACTTTAATGATGGAGTTGAAAATGATCCTGAATCATTTTCACATGCCATGAGCTTCGATGAATCAAAATTATTGTACAATGCTATGGAAGCTGAGATGAATTCTATGAAAAGCAATGCTGTTTAAGATTTTGTACCATTTCCTGATGGTGTAAAAGTCATTGGATGTAAATAGGTATTTAAAATCGAAAGAGACTCAATGGGAAACATTAAAAGATATAAAACAAGACTCATTGCGAAATGATTCATTCAACGGTATGCAAGTTGAAGAGATCTATATATGGATTGAAACAAGCCTCCCGACAGTGGTATTTAAAATTTCATGAAATAATCTATTGGTTTAATTTTGTTGAGAATATCATGGATCAGTGTATATACTAGAATGTCAGTGAGAGTAAAATTTATTTCCTTATACGTGGATGACATTTTACTTGCAATAAATGACATGGGCATGCTCATGAGTTGAAACAATTTCTTCCTAAAAATTTTGATATGAAAGATATGGGTGATGCATCTTATGTCATTGGCATTAAGATTTATCGTGATATACATCAAGGTATCTTAGGTCTATCTCAAGAAACCTATATCAACAAAGTTTTAAAATAATTCAGATGCAAAATTGTTCACTTTGTGTTACTTTTATCGTGAATGGTGAAAAGTTCCATTTAAACCAATATCCAAAGAACGATTTTGAGAGGGAGCAAATGAAAAACATTCCATATGATTATGTTATTGGAAACCTGAAGTATGCTCAAGTCTGTACAAGATCTGATGTTGCATTTGTAGTTGATGTTGGGAAAATATTAGAGTAATCCGGGTATTGACCACTGGAAAGCTGCAAAGAAAGTTTTAAGGTACCTAAAAGGGATAAAGGACTACATGCTTACGTACAAATGATCAGATAGTTTGGAGGTGGTTGGTGTAATATCCCAAATTTTGGATTGGTGATTGAAAAGTAAATTTTGAAAGTTTGGGGATCAAAATGTAAATTTAACTTAGGGACTAAAAATGTAAATTTTTAAAAGTTATATTTTGGGTATGTAAATGAGTGGTTCAGCCCAAGAATGGAATTATAATGGGCTTCAGATTTTTTATTTGAAGTTGGTATAAAAGTTTATTAAGCGATAAAGATCGGAAAAATATTCGAAAATCGGATCGAATCAAAAGTATTCAAAATTTTGAAGAAGGTAGTTTGGGGCTAGAAATATTATAATTTTATTTTTAATTAGAGAAATTTGATGTGAATTAGTGAAATTTGGAGGAATTTCCATGTTAAAGTAAAATAGTGAAATTTAGTGATTAAATTGATTTTTTGGAAAATTAGAAGAATGAAGATGGAAATTGATATATGATATTTTTATATTTATTTAATGATATTAAAACGGAGATAAAATGATGGCATGGTGGTAAAAATTAGAATTCATTAAGGGTAATTTGGACTTTAGGGATTAAAATGAATTTTAAATTCATTAAATACAAGTGTCCATGAGATTTTTGTGTGGAAACTTCAAGAAATTTTTTTCTCTTCTTCAAGCTGCTGCCGTGAGATCAAGGTGAGGAGGAAAAAAATTTATTTTCCATTTTGAGCAATTTTATTAGGATTTAGGACTAAATTGTGAAATGAGAAAATCATATACATTAGATTATATTTCTTTGGCGTAAATATTTTCATGTTTCGTTCTTGAATTTGTGAGTTCATGAAATATTTGGATGAAGGGAAAGTCTAGTTTCAATGATTTAAAGTTGGTTCTTGATGTTAAAAGTGTTATGGAATGATAATCAAGCATGGAAATTTATTTGGAATCAAGTAGAAGTACATGAATAAGGTTTGACCACTAGGGTTTCTCATGAAGAAATGTTGGTTTGAAGTGTATTTGATATGAAAATAAATTGGAATGGTTGAAATTGATGTGTAGGTGTTGAAAGTGAGATTGAAACAAATTTAGGGACTATTTAGTAAAAATTCAAAGCATTCGGCCTACAAGGAAAATTGTTGGAAATTTTTTCAAAAATTTCTTAAGGGCTTATAATGATTATGGAAGTGATCTTATGTGCTTGAAATCATGTTTTGGATTGAATTGAAGCTTGAATAAATTAGAGGATCATTTTGTAAATTATGGAAATTAGAAGGATCCATGAGAAAAAATGAGAAAGTTATGGTCCCATACTGAAATTTATTATTAGTATGATGTGATGATACATTGAACTTAGGATTGATTTAGAATGGTTGGACTTGATTAAAAATGAATATTGGATGGTGATTCAAGCTTGAAAACAAATTGGAGACATTAGGGGACTACTTTGTAATTTTTGACAATAAGGAGGAATAATTGGAAAATTTTAATAAAAATGTCATAGGGATTAGATTGGATTTAAGGATGATTTTCATGCCTTGGAATTGAGTTTTGGATCATTATGGAACCATGATAAGTTAGGAGACCATTTTCAAAAGTTTGGAATAATGGAAGGATCAAGTTGTAAGCATTT
The DNA here is from genome assembly GCF_006381635.1 of Hibiscus syriacus. Lineage (NCBI taxonomy): Eukaryota > Viridiplantae > Streptophyta > Magnoliopsida > Malvales > Malvaceae > Hibiscus > Hibiscus syriacus. The sequence continues at coordinate 3,509,994 of NW_024062956.1, forward strand.
GAAAATTTAAAACACTATGCTGGAAAATTAGTGATGGAATGTGGATTTTGGATTGAAATGAAAAGTTGTGTATTTTAGGGGCTCTATTCAGGAGTTTCGAAAAGTTAGTGGTGAAAATTGCAAAATTATAATACTAGTGTATTAATTGAGAAATGTTGGATACAGAAGGAAAATGATAATTGATATGGTAGGAAAATGATAATTGATATGGATTAAAGTGAATTATTAAAGGGTTTGGAAAGATAATTTTATAGAGTTATGGTCAATTTCAGTTTAGAAATAAATTAGTATCTAACGTACATGAATAGTTTTTTTAGAATTTTGATTTGGATTAGAATTTATTATATTAGTACGAATATTAATATATGTTTTAAATTATATATGTTGGGAAATCGATTGAATATTAGACTGCTACCGAAACCAATCCCAAAGTGAATTAAGAAAAGGATAAATCCCGAGAGTGAAATGATCGTACTATTAAAGCTAGTGAGGCAACAGGTGAGTGCAACTAATTTTTTTATATAAAACGATATGAGGACGACTTGCGATGAGCCAACCTCAATCAATCTGGAAAATAAATGTTTTCAAATCATATTTTAAAAATACACATTTTATTATTGTTGATTTTATAGCATGTGAATATTTTGGGATTGAACTGCCCAAAACTGGTTTTTATGATATTTTTATTTATATTCAATTACATGGATGTTTTATATGGAGAATAATATATGATTTTGAATTACGCCCATTGTATGAGATTGAGAGTTAGTGGTACAAATGGCATGTCATGAGGTAGAGTGATTATTGATTACTGATACTGGCACTATATGTGCACTGTGGGTTCACGATGTTGTGACATTGTGAAATCCATATCGGATTACTGGTACAATGATGTTGTGTTTTACAGTACCTGTACATTACTGTTACTGGCACTGAAAGTGCAAACTGTTACTGATAATAAAACTGCAAATAGCGTGCTCACTCGTTTACTAACTCACGTACCATATATTCTCATGATGATACAATGGGCAATAATACGAATTGAAATAGAGTAGTACATAATTGATTTTACACAATATTGTTGAATGTCAAATTGTTTACGTAAAAATTTTATTACGGGTTTTGAACTTACAGTTAAATTTATAATTGTCAGTATATGCAAATAATTTTATTGATTGCAATTGGATTTATACATGTTTAATTTTAATAATATTTTTATATGATATCACATGTTCTATATGTTAAAAGTTTTATTTATTTTATTATGTTACCTCACTAAGTGGAAAACTTAGCCTGTGATTGGTTCACACGTAGGTATTAAGCTAGCGAGCAAGGTAGAACCTGTACCAACGTCATTCCGGGAAATCAAGTCTAATACCAGAATCAGTAAGGACATCATGTTTTGTTATATTTGTAGTTAGTGACATGTATATTAATGAGGTTTTAGTTGATTTAATATTTATATTAGTCATATAACGATTTATAACATAATATCTAAAATTGTTTTAAAATAGGTAATATTAAGTACTATAAATAAAATAAATGAATAGTACAATATTAAATTATGTTTTTAAATATTTCATTATGATTTTATGTGATTATTAGTTTTAAAAATAAAAAAATACATTTTAAGATTTTAAAGAACCAAAATTTTAACATTTTAAAACAAATGTTTTATACGATTGGTGTGACATATTTAACTCGTATGCGATGACGTATACGGATTAAGGGTGTTACAGTTGACTGCTTCGATTCAGACTTTGTTGGTTGTGTTGATTCATGTAAATCAACATCATGTTACATATTTATGTAAATCAACATATTTACATACAAACCTTAATCGCTACTTCCACTATAGAGGCTAAGTTCGTTTCTTGTTTTGAGGCTACCTCACATGGAGTATGGTTGAAGAGTTTCATTTCTTGGCTTAGACTTGTGGACTCGATTTCTAGGCCATTAATAATATATTGTGACAATTCAACTGATGTCTTTATGGCTAAGAATAACAAAAGTGGAAGTCGAAGTAAACATACCGACATTAAGTATCTGGCCATAAGAAAACGTGTTAAAGAAAAGAAAGTGGTCATTGAGCACATTAACATTGAGCATATGTTAGCTGACCCTTTAAAAAAAGACATGCCACCACATAAATTTAAGGATTATGTTGTCATTATGAGACGTGTTTCCACTTTCCACTTTGTAAATTTTCGTTGTAAGAACGATTTTAATGAAGCTCTATTAAGTTTGATGTTTCTCATTTTGTTGTGTGCACATTAATTTAATTATTTTGAAAAATATCATTACAGTTTGGACCTAGAATAAACATTTAATTTATTCATTAAGAAATTTGGCTAAGTGTTGAGACATGGTACATTGTGATACATGGAAGATATTACTCAACTATAAGAGGAAATATCACTATGATTTGTGCATTATGTTTTGACTTTAAGTTATGTTGGGCAATATGAACCAAGTGGAAGAATGTAAACAGTTCATTAAAACTATTAAGCAGTTTTGAAAATCACATTTTGTGGTTTATGCCTCACGTTTTCATTTCATGTACGTGGGATATGTGATGGGGTAGTTTTTGGGTGGTTTTGATGGGGAGCCACACCTATAAATACCCATCTAACTAAGGTCCCTAAGTACCACAATCATTCATTCCAAAGCAATCCATTTGAGAGCATTTGAAAATCTATTCCATCTAAGTGAGGTTTTGAGTTCTTAGAAGATCCTTGGCGGTTCGAATTTTGTGCATCCAAATTTGGAGTGGCCGAAGGTGGTTCACGGTGGTCAAAGGTGGTTTGACAATTTTGACGATGGTGCAACCACATCCAGGATTTCGACATACGGTGTAGGCAATGGCTGAAGATATTTATAAATAATCTTTTCCGTTGTGTTTATGCTCAATGTATGCTTACAGAGTGAATTTGTAAAATTTAGGGGAGATGAAAATATATTTTTTTTATCAAAAATACAAAAAAACTAAAATATATAAGAATTCAAAATTTTTAAGAAACAACTGTTCTCACCCACTTTCCTCGATCCATCCCTATGTGTAGATATATATAGAGAGAAGTATTCGTGAATTACACTTTGATACTTTTTTGTGAGTTTGAGGATGAAATAACAACCTCTAAATTATTGGTTTCCTTATCAATTAAGTTGTTAGTTGACGTGGTTTTCGTACCAAGAACAAAAATTGACATAGGTTTTCATATTTATGACGTCCATCTGATTCCATGAATGGTTATTTTATATTTAAAATTTATGTTCAATAATTACATTTAGTTCGGTAGTTAAGTTTTTTATCTTTATTCTTTCATATTCTCTTAAATCGTGGGTTCTAAACTCATTAGGAACAATCACATTTCCTCCCCTAGTCTCTCTTCACCTCCCTCTAGATAGGATTAAGATTAAATTTAAAATTTATAAAAAAAATCATGTTATTTTTCCTTATAAAAATAAGGTTATTTTATTAACTTTTTTTTTAACAATTACTACTAAAGATGGGAAAAAGAAAATTTTACTCCTAATGAGTATTGAATCCACAACAAGTGATGCTCCACCATGACGACGACGCTGATAACAATGAGAATACAAAGTAATTGAAGGAATGCTCTTATCTGTACTTATCCTTGCAACGGTAACATGGTTAGCGGTCGATGATGTGACTGTCACACTTATAAGTTATTGTTTTGATGCGATTAATTTGATGTTCAAAAAAAGCTGAAATAAGATAATTTTATTTTGGAATTGGTTTATGATAATAGGCTGTTTCGAAAATCATTGTTCATGATCGTACAGGATCTCTTTGTAGGGAGCCTCAAAATATTGCCTTAAAAAGCTGCATGTTGGAGATGTAGTTTGTGGAGTTGAAAAAAATCAGGTTTACTTAGTGTGTCGATGAAGGTGTAGGATTTTAAGGAGAAAGATTTAAATTATTGTTGCCGTTGAATTTAGATGATATTATATTTATCAATATTATAGATCTAACAAATGTTATTGTGATTATTTTCGATATTGTGGTTGTCATTTTTCTAAAACGTTAATATAATTTGTTAATAATTATAATTATAAGAAATCACTTTTAATGTTTTTTATAATGTTTTTTAATGCTTGTTATATTTTTTTGATATTTCTTAAACAGATTAGATTTTTTTTAATTTTACTCTAATGGAACAATAACAAAAATAACAATGTGTTATTTTTTAAATCCATGATATAAGATTTTGATAATGGTCGGATTAATGTATGAAGTATTATTTTTTCCAGCCGAGTTAAGTTGTTCAAGATTCTATTTAAATTTAATTGTAAATATTTATAATATTGTGATACTATTTAATTCCAATCTAAAAGATACTCTATAACCATAAATAATACATATATATTTCTTCATTTTTTTTCATATGTGATATATATATCATACATAGTTGAAAGACTTAACTCAAACTTAAAACTAATCCACTAGTTATTAAAAAAATTTGAATAATTCGAGTTCTATTTATAACTCGACTCAAACTTAACTTTTTTTTAAATCAAATCAAATCAAGTTAAAAAAATAATATTTTTTTAAAACAAATCAAATTCTACTCATTTTTTTTAAAAGACACAAGCTGTTAATATCAATAAAAATAATATAATATATAGTTAGCCGTGATATCTTGGGCACATCCATTTCTCCCCTGTATCCCGTGAATATACGCAGCCTCGTCCTTTGATTGCAAGTAGAAGTCGCCATCTTTGAATTGCCAAATGTGACAGAAGAGAGTCGTGGCTTTATTCTAATTTCTTAATTACTTTCTTTTCATTAATTTATAAAACAATACAAATTGCATGAAAATATGGACTACTATAATGCATAGTTGTATGTTCCCATAGTTGTTTGCAAACTGTCATTTTTTTATACTCATATTTCCATGAGAACATGCATATATATATATATATATATATATATATATATATATATATAATTTAATCACGTTTCAAAAGTATTTTTTAATATAATTTTATTTTCATCTGTGATAATTTTAATCTATTGATCATTGGATTTAATTATGGATAAGAATAAATGGATTACGGAAATGAATTTCTAAAATTTTAAAAGTGGATGAACTTATAAAATTCTAATAGATGAAAATAAATTTTTAATAAAAAATATATTAAAAAATATTAAATATATAATAATATTAAATTTACAGAGGACAATTGCACCGTCCTCTTTCATCCGTCCCTTATAATAAAATTTCACTCTTAGTTATCACAATTTTTAATTACGATAATACCATCCAAAATACCTCTAACTTTCCATTATTTTCTTAAAGATGTTTCTATCTATTGACATCCAAATCTAATACATAAATATAAGAATGTAGTTTCCAAAAACTCTCTAAATAGATGAATTTTTTTTAAAAAAAAACTAGACCATACCATACACTAACACTCAAGTTCTAATAATATGTAGACTTAATATAAAAAAAAAGTACTTAAATTAGAAGTCTTTTTCTCTTTAGGTGTATACATTTTTATATTTTCTTAAAAATTTTGTTTCTTTAAAAAAGATTAAAAATGTTTTTTTTAAAAACTTCTAATATTTTCTAAAATGTCAAAAACACTCCAAATAATTTTAGAATCCTTAATTCCAATCCTTTATCATCGTCGTCCGTCACCAAAGTCGTTGATCGGCCATCACCAACGCCACAAATGACTATGGATAAACCATAAATACACCAATCAGAATGAACACGCAAGTTAATCCCTAATGCCTCTGTTTATAAAAATGAAAAAAAACCCAATTAGATAGCTATGTTTATAGTTTATTACAAGGGTAAACTACATCATTCATCACCAAACGTTATTCTCTCCTGTTTCATTCACTATACTTTTAATTTTTTTAATTTACTCACTGAATTTTTAAATTACTCTTGTTTTGGTCACTCTGAATTATTTTATTATTATTTTAGTATAAATTATTTTTTTATTTAATATAAAAATAATTTAAAATATAAAATTAAAATCAGATGGTGGTCGTCCATTGTTCGTCATCGCTAGACGTCATTGTTGATGGTCATAGATAAAGGTTGTTTAGTTCCGGATTTCATCGGCCACTTCATTTTGACCCCCTAAGTTCGAATCTGACTTTCATTTTGTCAGAATGCTTCGAATCTGATCAAAAGTGAGGAAAATTAAATGTCGACCATTGTAAATGGTGGTCGTTAGGTCCCATATTTCATGGGTCGTTTCGTCTCAGCCCTTAGTCCGAATTTGACATCTATTTTGTCGAAACAAGCTCCAAAGTCCACGAATAGGAGATCAAAAGTGAGGAAACAATTTGAGACATTTTCCGGTGAAACAACCATCATATTTGGACTCAACGTGTCAAAGCGAGTCTACCGACACAATTTGGGATCAAATGGATTCCGATTCTAAAGGCCAACGGTGGTTGATGATGACGAGAAGGTGTGGATGGGACGATGAGTGACAAAATAGGAGTAATTTGAAAGTTTAGTGACCAAATTGAAAAAATTAAAAGTATAATGAATAAAATAAGAAAGAGAGTAAAGTTAAATGAACGATTTATTTTAAACAAAAAGTGAACACATGATTGCCAGTGATTCTTTCTGACAACCGTGTTCTATATTGGAAAAATTTGACCTTTGCACGTTTTAACTCAACATGGCCAACCACAAGTCGATTGTATATATGTATGGCTCACAAGCTCATATAGATCACTCACAAGCGTAGAAAAAAGCTAAAAAGATTATGAAAATGAATGTTGTGTTTGTGTTTTATCTCACGATTCTTCTTCCTCTTGCTTTAGCGCAGCTAAAAGTAGGGTTTTACAGTGCTAGTTGTCCACGAGCTGAATCCATAGTTCAAGCCGCTGTCCGGAAACGGTTCAACACTGATAAATCCATCACTGCTGCTTTGCTTCGCATGCATTTTCATGATTGTTTTGTCAGAGTAAGATGCTTTAACATTTCCATATCCTTTCCTTTAAAGCTATTACGTACAGATTTGAATTGCGGTTTCGGTTACATTTTCGATTACGTTTGCTTATGAGATTCTACTTTTATGCAGGGATGCGATGCATCGATTGTCATAGATTCAGCAAGGCAAAACCAAACAGAGAAAGTGGCAGGCCCCAACTTGACGGTACGAGGGTATGAGCTCATCGACGAAGCAAAGAAAGCACTAGAATCGGTTTGCCCTTCCAAGGTCTCATGTGCAGACATTATAGCACTAGCCACCCGAGACTCTGTCGTTCTTTCCGGCGGACCGTTTTACGCTGTTCCGACAGGAAGAAGGGACGGTCGGGTCTCGAATCGCGATGAAGTTAACTTACCAGGCCCATCGTTGCCGGTTGCACAGGCTTTCCAATCATTTAGGAACAAAGGCATGACAATGGACGATATGGTTACACTGCTAGGTGCTCATACAGTTGGTGTGGCTCATTGTGTGTTTTTATCGGGTCGGATTAGTGGGAACGGTGACCCGACTATGGATCCGGCTTTGGTGGCTAAGATAAGGGGGATTTGCGGTGCAGCCGGTGGTTCGAACCCTGACCCTACTGTGTTTCTGGAGCAGGGCACTTCTTTCGGTTTCGATAACGAATTTTTCAGGCAGATTCGTTTGAAGAGAGGGGTGTTGAAGATTGATCAAGATCTGGCTAATGACAGATTATCGAGGAGATCCGTTTCGCGTTTTGCTTCAAATGCAACTTTGTTTGCAAACAGGTTTGCTCAGGCTATGGTGAAGATGGGAAACATTGAAGCTCTTGTGGGAAATGCTGGGGAGATCAGGAAAAATTGCAGAGCTATTAATTAATCCCTATTTTTTAAGTGTTTTTTTTATTTCATATAAGGGTGGTCGGAAAAAAAAGAGTTTGGACTAAATAAATGAGTCCAAACTTGAATCTTCAGAGTTTTGTTCCACATCCATTAGCTTTTAAAGAGTTTTCTTCCCTCTTTGTTCAAAGACTGTATTAATGTCTTATTTTCCTTGGTAGAACAACTGTAACGTGATTGGTTTAGTGACTTGGATTTTTTAAAGGTATTGTCTCATTTGTGATGATTTCCAGGTATATGAATATGAAATAAATAATAGACTAAAATACACAAATGGTCCATCGAATATATTATGTTGCTTTGTTAAGTCTTGCTTTGTTAAGTCACTCTACTATTAAAAGTTACAAAATGGTTTATCGACTATAGGGTGTTGCTCTGTTGAGTCCCTAACTATTAAAAATTATAAAATGGTCACCTAACTATTAATATATTCCAAACTCGCCATTTTCTGTTAAACAATTGACGATCGCCTGATTTAAATGATTATAGGATCATATGTTATCATATCCAGGCAGCAAGTTAACGTCTAGCTCAAACGACCGTCAATTTTATAGCAGAAAATGACGAGTTTGAAATATATGAATGATCAAGTGATCATTTTGTAACTTTTAATAGTCGAGGAACTCAACAAAACAATATCTTATAATCGATGGACATTCTATAACTTTTAATAGTGAAACAACACGACGCGTAGTCTATGAGTTATTTGTATATTTTATCCTATTTTTATTTACTTCAAAATACAACAATCAAAATGAACACTTAAGTTAATCTCTAATATGCCTCTTTTATTAAATAAATAAATAAATCAACTAGCTAGTTATGTTTATGGTTTATTTTAAACAAAAAGTGAACACATGAATCATGATTTCCGGTGATTAAATCTTTCTGAAAACCGTGTTTTATATTGGAAAATTTTGACCTTTGCACACGTCTCAACTCAACATGGCCAATCACAAGTCGATTATATATGTGTGTAGGGCTCACAAGCTCATATAGACCACTCACAAGCGTAGAAAAAAGCTAAAAAGATGATGAGAATGAAGGTTATGTTTGTGCTTTATCTCATGATTCTTCTTCCTCTTGCTTTAGCCCAGCTAAAAGCAGGATTTTACAGTGCTAGCTGTCCACGAGCTGAATCCATAGTTCAAGCCGCTGTCCGGAAACGGTTCAACACTGATAAATCCATCACTGCTGCTTTGCTTCGTATGCATTTTCATGATTGTTTTGTCAGAGTAAGATGCTTTAACATTTCCATACCCTTTTCTTTAAATCTATTAGGTACAGATTTGAATTGCAGTTATGATCGCATTTTCGATTACGTTTGTTAATGAGATTCTACTTTTATGTAGGGATGCGATGCATCGATTCTCATAGATTCAACGGGGCAAAACGTAACAGAGAAAGTGGCGAGTCCCAATTGTTGGTTTTTTTGGCAAAGTCTCACATTGGTTGTGTATAAGGAGGAGGGGAAATTCTTTTGTTATAAATAAAGTCATCCTCGTCCTTAGTTAAGTATCCAACAAATATAAGTCTTCTTCACTATTAAAGGCTATTTGTATTATTTCTCTCTTTGTAATAATATTATTTTACTAGTGTTCGAGGAGGTAGGCATAATTTTGGCCTAACCTCGTTAAATTTTGGTGTTCTCTTTATGTCTATTTAATAGCTATTGTCGGGTATAGTTGTTGTTAATTATTTCCTATTAAAATTACTTGTCTTGGTAGTTCTGTCTAAAGAAAGTGGATTTTAAGAGGGACCATTGTGACCCCTCCTCTTTCCTAGGAATCTATTTTGGTGTGATTTTTAGTACAATCGTTTTCACACTAGTCACCTAGATAATAGTTTTCAATGTGAATTTGTTATTATTGGTGGAAATTAACCCGAATTCCACAATAATTGGTATCAGAGCTCTTGGTTTATTTTAGTATGCTCTATGGTTGCGGCTTAGGCTGATCTTCCACATCAAAAAAATTTCCTTAGAATAATTGGCATTACGCATTGACAGCTATTAAATAGAATTTGTAGCAGAAATGGAAGACGCAACAAAAACATCCACATCGTCGTCAACAACTGTGACAAATGTTAGATTTGCAGTGGAGATTTTTGATGGCACCGGTCATTTCGGCATGTGGCAAAATGAGGTTCTAGATGCCCTATTTCAGTAGGGTCTAGACATTGTTATTGAAGGAGAGAAACCAGATGATGTTGAGGAGAAAGAATGGAAGAGGATTAATAGATTGGCATGTGGTACTATTCGATCGTGTCTTTCTAGAGAGCAGAAGTATGCATTTTTTAAAGAAACTTCTGCAAGTAAATTGTGGAAGGCACTAGAGGAGAAAATTTTAAAGAAAAGCGGTCAGAACAAGCTCTATATGAAAAAGAGATTGTTCCGCTTCAACTATGTACCAGGTACCACTATGAATGATCATATTACTAGCTTTAATCAGCTGGTGACTGATCTGATGAATATGGACTTGACTTTTGAAGACGAAGATCTGGCTCTGATGTTGATGGGATCATTTCCTGATGAGTTTGAGTATCTTGAAACTACTCTACTTCATGGGAAAGTTGATGTGTCTCTTAGTGAAGTAACTGCTGCCTTGTATAGTTATGAATTGAGAAAGAAAGACAAACAAGAAAAACAAGTGTCGAAGCAGAAGCTCTTGTTGTTAGAGGTTGTTCGAAGAGTCAGAATAAAGGAATGAAAGGGAGATCGAAGTCAAAGTCCAGATTGAGCAAAGATGAATGTGCCTTTTGTCGAGAAAAAAGGCACTGGAAGAATGAATGTCCCAGGCTAAAGAACAAAGGCAAACCTGAAAGGGGAAAGGCTGTCTCAGAATCAAATGTGGTCGAGTATGATGATGCTGATTCAGATTTGCATTCGCTGCTACGCCATCAACCAGCTGTTCCAGTTCATGGCTGTTAGATTCAGCTTGTAGCCACCATATGACCCCCAATAGAGAATGGTTCTTTGATTTTAAAGAACTAAAAGGTGGAATTGTCTACACAGTAAATAATTCCCCTCTTGACACACTTGGGATTGGTTCAATTCACTTGAGGAATCAGGATGGATAAATCAGAACCTTAACAGGTGTCCATTATGTACCAGATTTAATGAGAAATCTCATCTCTGTGGGAACCTTAGAGTCAAAAGGTTTAGAAGTGAGGGCAAAAGATGGGATTATGAGGATTATCTCTAGTGCACTGGTGATAATGAAGGGAATCCAGAAAAGAAACAATGTGTATTACTTTCTGGGTAGTACAATTGTTGGGACGGCAGCAGTGGCAACTTCTACTGATGAAAAGGAGTCAGAAGTAACCAGGTTATGGCATATGCGCTTGGGGCATGCTGGTGAAAAATCCTTGAAATTGCTGATAATCAAGGATTATTGAAGGGTGCTCGGGCTTACAAATTAGCTTTTTGTGAGCATTGAATCAAAGGGAAGAAGACGATGGTGAAATTTGGAACAGCAATCCATGATACTAAAGGTATTTTGGATTATGTTCATTCAGATGTATGGAGGTTTCCAAGACAACTTCATTGGGAGGAACACACTATTATGTCACCTTTGTTGATGATTTTTCCCGGAGAGTTTGGGTGTATACAATGAAGACAAATGATGAGGTGCTAGGATTTTTCCTTAAATGGAAAAAGATGGTGGAGACTCAAACAGGCAGAAAAATCAAACGTCTCCGTACAGACAATGGTGGAGAGTACAAAAATGATCCATTTATAAAAGACTGTGAAGAAGAAGGTATTGTCAGGCACTTCACTGTCAGATCTACACCACAACAAAATGGGGTGGCAGAGCGAATGAACCGGATATTAGTGGAGAAGGTTCGGTGTATGTTGTCTAATGCTGGGTTAGGCAAAGAATTTTGGGTGAGGCTTTGGTCTATGCTTGTCACCTTGTCAACCACTTACCATCGACTGCTATTGGTGGTAAAACACCATTAGAGAAATGGTTTGGAGTACCTGCTATAGATTATGATTCCTTACATGTGTTTGGTTTCACTGCATACTACCATGTTAAGGAGTCAAAGCTGGATCCAAGAGCAAAGTAGACGATCTTTATGGGGATTACCTCTGGTGTGAAAGGCTGTCGTCTTTGGTGTCCAGAAACAAAGAAAATAATCTTTAGCATGGATGTTACCTTTGATGAATCTACCATGTTGAGAAAGGTGACTTCAGAAAAATTGGAGCAGACAGATGGAACTCCCAAACAGGTGGAGTTTGAAGGAAGCAAAATTGACCCAGCCAGTAAAGAAACTGATGATGACTCTCCTATGGTAGAAAAGAGTCAGATGAAGAAGAGGTTCAGACCTAAGAACCTCCACAGCAACATGAATCAATTTCACTCAGAAAAGGAAAGAGGACCATTAGACAACCTGCTCGTTATGCTGATATGGTCTTTTTTGCATCACCAATTGCAATTGATGACGTTCCTGCCACTTTTAATGAAGCATTCCAAAGTTCAGAACATAAAAAGTGGAGGATCGCCATGAATGAAGAAATGTAATCCCTTCAAAAAATCAGACGTGGAAACTAGCTAGTCTTCTTAAGGGAAAGAAGGCAATTGGGTGCAAGTGGGTATATGCAAAGAAAGATGGATTTCCTGACAAGAATAACATCCGCTACAAAGCAAGATTGGTGGCTAAAGGCTACGCTCAAACGGAGGGAGTTGATTATAATGAAGTATTTTCTCCAGTTGTAAAACATTCCTCCATCAGAATATTGTTGGCTTTGGTAGCACAGTTGGATTTGGAACTAGTTCAGATGGATGTAAAAACTGCATTTTTACATGGAGACTTGGATGAGGAAATCTACATGACTCAGCCAGATGGATTCAAAGTTGCTGATAAAGAAGAGATGGTGTGCAAATTAGAAAAATGTTGTACGGATTAAAGCAATCTCCAAGGCATTGGTACAAGCGATTTGACAAGTTTATGATAGGGCAGAAGTACACAAGAAGCAAATATGATCATTGTGTGTATTTATGCAAGCTACAAGATGGATCATATATATATCTTCTTCTTTATGTTGATGATATGCTGATAGCTTCCAAGAGTCAGACAGAAATTGCAAAACTAAAGACTCAATTGAACAATGAGTTTGAGATGAAGGATCTTGGTGAAGCGAAGAAGATTCTAGGCATGGAGATATCAAGGGATAAGAAATTGGGGAGGCTTTGTTTGTCTCAGAAAGAATATCTGAGGAAGTACTAAAACGTTTTGGCATGAATGAGAAGTCAAAACCAGTTAGTACACCTCTTGCTCCTCATTTCAAGCTCGGTGCATCCATGTCACCTAAGGATGATACAGAACGAGAATACATGTCAAAGGTTCCGTATGCAAGTGTTGTTGGTACCTTGATGTATGCAATGGTGTGTACGAGACCCGATATTTCACAGGCAGTTGGGGTTGTGAGCAGGTATATGCATGATCCTGGAAAGGAGCATTGGCAAGCTGTGAAATGGATTCTGCGGTATATTCTAAACACCATAGATGTTGGTTTGGTCTTTCAGCAGGACAAACAAGATGGTCATTGTGTAGTTGGGTATTGTGATTCAGACTATGCAGGTGATTTGAACAAGCGTCGATCAACTACTGGTTATGTGTTTACATTTGCAAAGGCACCAGTCAGTTGGAAGTCCACCTTACAGTCAACAGTGGCTTTGTCTACTACAGAGGCAGAGTATATGGCAGTTACAGAGGTTGTGAAGGAGGCAATTTGGCTTCAAGGGTTGCTTGGTGAATTGAGAATGGAACAGAATCACATCAAAGTGCATTGTGACAGTCATAGTGCTATTCATTTAGCAAAGAACCAGGTTTACCATGCAAGGATGAAGCACATCGATGTTTGATATCACTTTGTACGAGATTTCTAGAAGAAGGTGGAGTCATAATCCAAAAGATTCGGACCATTGAGAATCCTGCTGATATGTTGACAAAAGTGGTAACTGCGGTCAAGTTTAAACATTGTTTAAACTTGGTCAATATTGTTACAAATTGAAAGATGAATTTGCAGACACTCTGAAGATTGATTTTTTGAGAGATGTGTGTGGAATTTGCCAAGGTGGAGATTTGTTGGTTTTTTTGGCAAAGTCCCACATTGGTTGTGTATAAGGAGGAGGGAAAATTCTTTTGTTATAAATAAAGCCATCCTCCTCCTTAGTTAAGTATCCCACAAATATAAGTCTTCTTCACTATTAAAGGTTATTTGTACTCTTTCTCTCTTTGTAATAAATATTATTTTAGTAGTGTTCGAGGAGGTAGGCATAATTTTGGCCTAACCTCGTTAAATTTTGGTGTTCTCTTTATGTCTATTTAATAGCTATTGTCGGGTATAGTTGTTGTTAATTATTGTCCTATTAAAATTACTTGTCTTGGTAGTTCTGTCTAAGGAAAGTGGGTTTTAAGAAGGACCATTGTGACCCCTCTTCTTTCCTGGGAATCTACCTTGGTGTGATTTTTAGTACAATCGTTTTCACACTAGTCACCTAGATAATAGTTTTCAAGGTGAATTTGTTATTATTGGTGGAAATTAACCCGAATTCCACAACACCAACTTGACGGTACGAGGGTTCGAGCTCATCGACGAAGCAAAGAGAGCACTAGAATCGGTTTTCCCTTCAAAGGTCTCATGTGCAGACATTATAGCACTAGCCACCCGAGACTCCGTTGTTCTTTCCGGCGGACAGTTTTACGTTGTTCCAACGGGAAGAAGGGACGGTCGGGTCTCGAACGTGGACCAAGTTACTTACCAGGTCCATCTTTGCCGGTTGCGCAGGCTTTCCAATCATTCAAGAATAAAGGCATGACAATGGACGATATGGTTACACTTCTAGGTGCTCATACAGTTGGTGTGTCTCATTGTGTGTTTTTATTGAATCGGATTAGTGGGGAGGATGACCCGACTGCGGATCCGGCTTTGGTGGCTAAGATAAAGGGGATTTGTGGCGCAGCCAATGATTCGAACCCTGACCCTACCGTGTTTCTGGACCAGGGCACTTCTTTCGCTTTTGATATCGAGTTCTTCAGGCAGGTTCGTTTGAAGAGAGGGGTGTTGAAGATTGATCATGAATTGGCTAAGGATAGATTATCGAGGAGATCCGTTTCGCGTTTTGCATCAAATGCAACTTTGTTTGCAAACAGGTTTGGTCAGGCCATGGTGAAGATGGGAAACATTGAAGTTCTTGTGGGAAATGCTGGGGAAATCAGGAAAAATTGCAGAGTTATTAATCCCTAATCATCATAAACTCTGATCTGTGTCGGTTTTGGAATTTTTATCTTCCTTTTTTTAATTTATTTCAAATAATGTTGTCCAAAAACAAAGAGTGTTGGACTAAATAAATGAGTTCAAACTCGAATCTCCAAAGTGTTGTTCCAATCCATTAGCTTTAAACATTATTCTTCCCTCTTTGTTCAAAGACTCTCACTTTCCTTGGTGGAACAACTGTAACGGATTGGTTGAGTGACTTGGATTTTTAAAGCTATTGTCTCATTTATTATGATTTCCTTGAATAGGAATATGAAATAAATAATAGGGTAAAGTATACAAATAATCTCCGACTATAGTGCGTTATTTTGTTGAGTACCCGACTATTAAAAGTTACAAAATGATTCTTTGATTATAAGGTGTTGCTTTGTTGAGTCTCCGACTATTAAAATTTAAAGTTACAAAATGGTAATCTGACTATTAATATGTTCCAAACTCGTATTTTTTCGTTTAAATTTGACGGTAGTCTGAGCTACAAGTTAATTTGCTGACTAAGATATGCTAAAATCTGATCTCAAAATCACAAACAAATATCATATCTCAGTTATATGTTATTGTCTAGCTTAAATGACTATAATTTTTTACCAAAAAATGACGAGTTTAAGACATGAATAATCAGATGACTATCTTGTAACTTTTAATAATCAAATGACTCAATAAAATAACATCATATAATCAAATAACATTTTATAACTTTTAATAGTCAAATGACTTATGATTACTTTATAGTATGGGGATTATTTGTGTAATTTATCCTAAATAATATAGTTTTGTAAATCAAAGCACGCTACATTAAACAAAGGAAAAATGTAAAGATTCCTTCATAAATGAAATGTGTACGGATTTTTTCAACGAATTTAATAAGTTAATAGTGAATTGTATATTACTTTAATTGATTCGATATTATACTCTAATTATATAATGAAAAGAGTGGGGACTCAAATTTTAATATGAAATGATTAAAACTTTTTGAATAAATAGTATTATGTATTTACTTTAAATTAATTAATTTAAAAAATGGTCAATCAAAGTACAATACATTAAACAAAAGAAAATGTGTATGGAAAGATTCCTGACATACAGAAAATGTGTACAAATTTAATAAGTTAATAGTTAATTGTATACTATTTTAAGGATAAACTATACATTCTTTCCTCAACTATCTTGTCTCTACTATTTTGGTCACTAAACTTTAAATGCTTTCAGTTTAATCATTCAACTTTTAGATTACTTCTATTTTAATCACTCTACAATGACATGGGATTTTTTATTAGTATTTTTCTATGACATGACATAATTTATCAATATTTTAATTCCATATAAGATTATAATAAAAAATAAAATTAAAAATCATAAATAACCCTCTTAAACTTTAAACTCGTACCCTAAACCTCCAAATCATACTCAAACCCTAAATTCCAAATTACAATTTCCACCTCACCCTCAACACCATTTCTTGATTCTTTCCCTTGACACTTTTGAATCCATATTTATCCAACAAAATTCTCAGTTTATTATTAGTAAATGAGAAACAATTATGGTGGAACAATGATACTGTAGCAAAGCAGCAGCCGACCAAATATGGGAATTCTCTTCAAACAATCTGAACATTCTTTGTTTTCTTTTAAACAACGACTTTGATTTTTGGATTGAAGATGAGCTCCCAAATCAGAAAAACAGTGTGTCTATGGCTAGCCTAAGGTATTCCAACAGCACGGTGACGAGCAGTGATGGTTCTCTTTACGATTTCATCATGTCTCCATGGAATGAGGCTTCTCCCCCACACCGAATCACCATGGATTATCACATTAGTACTTGATATTGATTTTGACCAAAATGGACTTATTGCGCCCATTTTAAGAGGTCATATTTGTTTATGGGTTGGAGATTATGAGAGTTGGTTTCGGTTTAGGTTATGGAGGGTGCCGCCAGTGAGACTCCTGTCGGTGAGAGTGTCGCCTATGAGAATGAAGATTAGCTTTGAGTTTTGTAAATTGCGGATTAAGATTTTATAAATTAGGGTTTGAGTTTGAGATTAGGATATTTTAAAAAAATAATTTTAAATCCTACATGACATAAAAATACCAATAAATTATGCCACATCATAGAAAAATACTAATAAAAAAGTCCATGCCATTGTAGGGTGACTAAACCAAAGCATGAGCAATCAAAAAGTTAAGTGAATAAATTGAAAAAAATTAAAGTTTAGTAACCGAATAGAATATAGAAGATAGTTGAGTGATGAATAGTATAGTTTTCCCTTATTTTAATGAGTTTGAATTATATAATGAAAAGAGGGATCAAGTCAGTTAGCACGGATCTCAAGAAGGAGACCGTGTTTGGCGTTGATATTTGTACCAACCCCAGATTCCGTTTGGGGTCGGCATCGACAACGGCTGCCTTCGCGCCACGCACACGTTCGCTAACCATAACCACTCTTGGTTACCGTTAACTTTCTTCAAGAACAATAATTACAATTATAATCCATCATTATAAATATCCAATTATATAATGAAGTTTTAACAATGATAATAATAATAATAACCTAAAAAGTTTATCGCACGATTTTCTTTATCTTTTAACGCTTTTTCGATTTTCTTTATAAGTCGTTTATTTGTTCTTTGAATTTAATTTTTTCAAAGTTGGATCTGATGTCATCTCATCGATAAGATGATACTTATTTTTTAATTATTTTTATATTGATATTTTCTGCTTTGGACTCTTTGATTGTATTTGGGTACGTAATTTCCGTTCGAATATAATTTTATCATGATATTCGACTCTGATTTGCAATTTTCAGTGGTATTTCAGTAGTTTGATATTCTTTTGTGATTCGTTTTTCAATCTAGTCAGATCTATTTGTATCTATCTTTTGTTCAAATTATTTGAATGAATTTTTAATATTTTCCTTATATGGTTCTTGTATGATATCAAATGGTTAATATATTGTGTTAATATTTATAGAAAAATATCCTAATTATATGTTTAGTTTATGTTTATGATTGTAAATATTCACTATAATTTTGAATATTTTTCTTTTATTAATAAAACTAACGACTTCTCTTTTTTTTTGGAAAGAAAAACTAATGACTTCTATTTGCATAAAAAATAACAAAAAGTATAATGTCAAAATTAATCTTTAATAATTATATAATTATTTTAGTATCTAATTTTTAATAAAATACCTTAGTCTTTGACATTTTATTTCGAATTTAAATGATTTTTTATAAAAATTATTAGTCAACTAATAATTAATATTTCTGACTAATTCGAAAAATTCATTTAAAATATAATATTAATGTAATACTTTTACATATGAATGATTGATAACTTAATATAATACTAAGTTAATAAAAATATTTATTAAATTGATTTTATATGATTAGTTTTTATTAAATGCTTAAAAATTATGGTAGATGAATATCATGTGAATTGGTGAAAGGGCATCATTTAAAAAGTTTTTTAGTACAAACCTTAAAAAAATTCTCTATAGCGAATTGCTTGGCGTTTTTTCTGAAAAATCATCGGTGACCGGTATATTTATCGATCTAACACCGGTCAGACTATATTTCCCGATCTAACACCCTTAGCAGTAAAGCACGCCCCCTGCACCGCGCTATATGTTGATTTGGCGGCACGTGGGGTAAGGTGCGCCCCCTGAAGCACGCCTTATGCTGACATGGATACTCGTGGATAAAGCGCGGGGTAGGTGTGTAATTACACCTAAGGCGCAGGGCAGGGGTCGCGCCTTTCCTGTGAATCTGACACGCGTCAGTAAGGCGCGGCCCCTGCGGCGCGCCTTAAGTGTAATTACACAACTACCCCGACTTCAATACCCCCAAATCTCCCTATAAATACATTCATCCTCAATCACTTTCATCACACCAAATTCTCTCAACTTCTCTCAAATACTCTTATAATTTCTTCTAAGGTATATTTTATTATATTTTTAATATTTTGTATTTAATTTATTTAAGTATTTAATTTATTTAATATTTTACTTATTTAATTTTTTTGAAGATATAAAATAGCAGACGATCTACTTCGCTTGGATGCAAATCATATATCTCGACACTTTGCTGATACGGTAACATTTTAATGTTTTAATTTAATTTAAATTATTAGTAATAATTTGTTGATTTATTTAATGCATGATTATTAGATTAAGAATTAATTTTTGTAATTATTTAATTTTAGGAGAATGATCGTGTATTAGATCCTTTTATTAGGAATCTTAAGTTAGTGATACCTAGCCGTGTCTTGCCGTATTTAGTAGAGGCTGGATTCGGTTATATAGGTAGATATCAGGGTCACTGTAAGATAGAGCCAGACCTGATTTCTGCCTTAGTAGACCGGTGGAGGCCGGAGACCCACACATTCCATCTTCAGTGCGGAGAGTGCACGATTACACTTGAGGATGTTTCTATGCACCTGGGGCTTTCGGTGGATGGAGATGTGATATCGGGGATTGCGCATGGTTCCTGGACTGCTTTGTGTCAGGATAATCTAGGACGTGTCCCGGAAAATTTTAACGGTGGTCGGATACCGTTAAATTGGTTAGATGCCAATTTTCGTCATTTGAGCGAGGACGCGTTTGAGGATGAAGTTAAAATGTATGCACGGGCATGTATACTGCAGCTGATAGGAGGGTTGTTGATGCCAGACAAATCGCGCAACCAAGTTCACTGCATGTGGTTGCGACACTTAGCGGCTTTCATCTGGCCGGATCACTCAGTTGGGCCTTGGCAGTTTTGGTTTTCCTGTACAGAGAGATGTGTCGAGCCATTGACTACAGGCGTAATGCTATCGGCAGATGTCTCATGCTGCTACAGTATTGGCATGGTATCGATTGCCCTTTTTATGTCCCGTTGTCAAGAACCCGTTCGTATTTCTACTACTATTGAGATAATTGTAAAACTGATTTGTATATTAATCATTTTATACAATGTATAATAATTTTTTCCCTCGAATATGTAGTCTACTGATAGGAAAAATCATAGGAGCTACCTGATGATTTAGAAAAAAATTAGGGTGCTTATCGATCAGCAAGCTGGCACACATGTATGAATTTTAATGTTTAAAAATCGATTTTAGATTATAGTTATATAATTAGATTATTATTTTAATAAAAATTATATATATTTGTTTTAGTTTGAATGGGTGTCATATTCTACTGATGATGTGATGACGCTGATCCCACCTGAGTTGAGGGGCTCATAAGATGTTTGGATGGCGATGGTCCCCTTGATCTGTTATGCGACCGTCGAGTGGCACTCCACTGATCTCGTGCTCCGGCAATTTGGTTGTTTTCAACCAATTCGGAAGCACCTTGCAATATGGACGAGTTGCATAGCACAGATAGACGCGGCAAGACAGATACAGATTGGCTGGTGAGGCATCATGCGTGGGTCATGTTGTGAGAGGATCGACATCGGCGCCTTCCCCGTAGAGAGCCCATTTTTGATGACCTCTTGATGGTTGCTGAGGGTTATTACGAGTGGTTCAATAGTAACGGGAAACCGTTTCTGCTTCCCAAGGATGCACGAGGGCAGACCTTTTCGTGACGTCGACAGAGACGTTCACCGACACAACACCATCGTCCCCCGACTCGTGGAAGGAGAGCAGATGCTTCTGGTTCATCCTCAGCCGCAGCAGCAGGACCTTCACAGCAACCACCGCAGACATATATGATGCCACCACGCCTTTCCATTACCAGATGTCGCCGTCGCCATTCCCTTACCCGATGTCACCGCCGCCACCATCACCTGGTTTTATGACCCCGTCGCCGCCACCGTCACAGATGACCCATCCTGGAGGCTATTATGGGTCTATGTTTGTAGATCTGACTTGGGGTTCATATATTGGATATTTGGCTAGTTCAGCCTCATCACCCATAGCCACAGCACAGACACCTCATGTACAGTTTTCACACTCAGCGATGTCTGAGTTTTATGAGTTTTCCCAGTTTTCGTAGGCCGGTGGGATAGTCAGTCATACACCTCTAGGTCCATATTCTATGGAGGTGCTTCATCGTCATCAGCTCCTCATGTACCTACTAAGGACGACGACGATGGTGATGGTGATGATAGCGAGGAGTCACAACCAGTGATACGAAGAAATCCTCCTCGAGACCGACAACCATCGCCATGCGGAACACATTCGCGTCGCAGGCATATAGATTTTGTTTTTTATTATATTTGTATTTAGTTTATTGTACTTTTTAATTGTAATTTTTTATTATTTCTCATTTAATACTTACTTTATTTTGTTAAATTTGTTGGACTTTTTTTAATGTATTTCAGTTAATTTTGTTTATTATCATTTAATATTAGTTATTTTAATTTGGTTATCATTTACCATTTAATACTTATTGTAAGTTTGTTTATTTAAAATTATTTTGAAATACCAAATTGTTATTAGTTTGATAAAATATAATGATTTTGTTCGATAACTTTCTTAAGTTTTACACTTATTATCTCTTTTATTATAATCACATATAACGCAAACGTTCAATCTCGTATTATTGTATCTTTTTTTTAATCTTCATCAGCGATTATCGAATAACATTAACTTGGAGTAAATGCAAATTGAAGTACAATAATTATTATTTGATAAACAAATACATCATTTCCTCATCAATTGTTACTTGATGGCAACAGAAGTAGACATGTTTTTCTAGTGTGTCTTGGGTTTCTACAATGCCCACATCTTCTGTCTTGTTTAGATCTTTCTTGAATATCCATATCGCAATGAATTTGATTGGATTTTGGATGACCATCATCCCTAAATAAACTCGGATTTGGTACAATCGGAATCCAATCTTGAACCTCATCAGGGTCTTTGTCATTACCTATGGGGGGAAACTCAAATCCGTATACCTTAAAAACTTCAGATAGTAGGTATACGGGATCCACAAAATGGTTATAGTCGTTACGTGTATGCGAGCAAGATGCTATCACATGAGAGCATGTATACTTCAGAGCTTGAAAAAACCCACAGTCTCACGTTCTGTCCCTTAGATTTACTCTTAACGACACAGCTTCAATCCCTTGAAGAGGTCGCGACAACTCTGTGACACGAAAGATTTCATTCATTCTAGAGAAGCTTCTTACAGACATTCCATTTGATGCAGAAATTTTTTTCTGTATATCTGCAACTAATTAGGGTGATAGACATAACAGCTTTGCATCCAGGTTTAAGCTTGTCCCCCGAGCTTCGCAAAAAGCCCCCCAAACGAAAATATGTAGTCTTTACCAAAGCCGCTACTGGTAAGTGACGTGCACCCTTTAAGGTTGAATTGATTGCCTCTGCCAAGTTGGTCGTCATGTGTCCATATCGATATCCACCATCATATGCGTTCGTCCACATTTCTTTATCGATGAGGCTGATATAATCGTATCATTCCTCATTCTTCGCCCGTAAATCTTGAAGTATTGATTCAAACGTTCGAGGAAGTAGTTCGTAACCTGATAAAAAAAAGTATAACTTACTAACTTGTTTTCTTTGCAAAATTAAAACAATCGAAACAAAACAAACTATATCATTTTCACTTACCCATGCGCACAATTAATTGACGCCATCATTCTTCTTGTACCTTCCATGGTAGTTCGCAGCAATGTGTCGGAGACAATACCTTGTTGGACAAAGGGTGGTTGCCACATTGGACCCAAAGAGTCCATTGTTGCTTTGATCCCAGCTCCGCAATCTGAAATGACACATAATTTTCCATCGTGATAACATGTACACGTAAATTTCGGAGGAAAAAAACCCAAGAATCTGTATCTTCTCCTTCGACAAGAGCTAAAGCAACTGGAAGAATGTTGAGATTATCATCTTGGACAACTGTCAATAATAAAACTTGCTTGTATTTTCCATACAAGAAAGTCCCATCGATCTGGACCAAAGGCTTGCAGTATTTGACAACATTAACGCACTGTGGGTAAGTCCAAAAAACCCGGTATAATTGACATCGATCGCGGAGAACTTGATCATTATGGTATGCATAGGATGTTTTGAAGTCCACAATTGTCCCAGGATTCAACCTCCACACCAGCCTAAACTAGCCTGGAAGTTCATGTAAGATGCATCACATTCGCCATGAAGTTTGACAATGGCATTTTGTTTTGCCAACCATGCTTTTTTATAGGAGACATTGTACCCATACTGCGATTGTATAGCTGAAATCAACACAACAACAACTATATGAGAGCTTGCTTTTACCATGGGCATGGTGGCTTGGCATATCACTTCAGAGTCCAAGTTGGGATGATCTTGGTTGACCCCTCCAACACAACATGTGTGAGGATCGTTGTATACTGTTAGTTCCCATCTGTTGTTTTTCCTCTTCCTTTTCGATACGCGAACCATCCAATTACATATGTTTTCGCGTCGGGCACAGTAGCGTACATATTTTTTCTGTCGTGGAGCGGTCGACTCTCGATTGAACTGAATTACAGATATTGTAATTTTTTATAGCCATCATCGCTTCTTCTTTGCTTGAAAACTCCATGCCTAAATATAACTCACCATTATTTATTGATGAGCAATATCCATAGTCACCGAGATGAGGCATATCCGCAAATTCTGGCCCATACATTGCACCATAATCAACTTCATACATGTGTGCTGGAGGGTCAGATTGTGTCATATTTGCTGGAACATCATCCACATCATCATCATCATCGGAGTTGAATTGCGGTGATTCTGGGTGAATGAATAGTCCAGTCTCAGCACCATCCGCACCAGGCTCACGAAGCGGTTCTTCTACATATTAAGGTCAAGCGGTTCTTCCACATTTAGGTCGAAGAACCTACTACTTGCACGCCTTCCCCTTGAACTGGAAGGCATATCGACATTCAGATCGAAAAAGCTCGCAATCGAATGCCTCCCCTTGGATCTTGAAGCCATCGTGTCAAATGGAAACTGCACAGATGGTAGCGTCGATGGTATCTACATATTAAGGTCAAACGGATTTGCAGATGAATGCCTTCCTCTTGAACTGGACGCGATGTTGCCAAACGGATTGTTCGTCGACCCACCTCAGTACATATCGTAAGGAGTTGCGGATGAATGTCTTCCCATTATGGCATTAAAATCATTACGCATTACTTTCGTCGGGGCTGTCAACTTGATCAACTTGTTCAGCCAGCCCATAGTGGGAGCTTAATGATTGACCCCGAACGGCACGCACTTAAATAAAATTTGCATACATCTCAATATCGGCGTCTGAATAATTACTTTGAGCTTCAACCATCATTTCAACATCATCATTGTTCAAAAGTTCGAATGCTATATAAGTTAATGGCAACAATGATGTTGGAAATCTGTAATGTAACGACGACATTCTTCTACTACTTCCAACATGAATCTTCCTCGAAATCTTCGTTATCAACTCTCAAGAGTTATGTTTCTCTTCAATGATATTTTAACACGCTTATTTGATATGAAAACAACATCGGTTTCATCTTCTCAAATTTCACCATCATAATAAACAATAGCAGTAGTTCACGCCATTCTTTGAGTTTAAAAGTGCGGCAATATTATATCTGCAAAAAAAACTGAAACAATGCTGATTAAATAAATAATATATGAACGAAAATATAACATAATAAAATTTTTACACATAAACGTAAATAATTTAAATAATATAATTTTATATAATTACCTGTACCGCAAAACTATTTCGACATATATTCCCGCTTTCTAATTTTACAAACACAGAAATTAATTGACAACAATTAGTATAATATTTTTTTTCAAATAATCATAATAAACAATAAATATAATAAAAACATTTATCACAAAATTACCTTATAACGAAAAATCGAACGAACTTCTGAATAAAATATGAGAAAATTGTCAGAATTATTGACTCGTTGACGGAATTGTTGTATTAATTTATAAGTTGAGAGGAGAGATATGAGGAGATGTGAGGAACTTAATCGGGGAGAAAGGTATTTATAGCCGGGAAAAGTTACAAGGCGCGGTACCTGTACTGCGCCTTATATAATTATATCAGTTAAAGGTATGGCGCGACCCCTGCCCCGCGTTATATATAAATCAGAATTAAAGGTAAGGCGCTGTCCCGCGCTATACCCCTACGTGGCGTAAGGCGCGCCCAGGGGTCGTGCTTTACACACATGTATCCCATGTCAGCATAAGGCGCGCTTCAGGGGGCACGCCTTACCCCACGTGGCGCCAAATGAGCATATAGCGCGGTGCAGGGGGCGCGCTTTACTGCTAAGGGTGTTAAATCGGGAAATATAGTCTGACCGGTGTTAGATCGGTAAATATACCGGTCACCAGTGATTTTTCGGGAAAAACGTCGAATTGTTTTATGTTTTTTTTAGTTTGGCAGATGACGGACATCAACATTGATGTTAGTTATCGATCATTGTATTTTTTATTTCTTTTATTGTATTTAGGAACATAGGGCCATTGGGGTTCAAAGGGCTCTCGACCTTTTGAAATTTATAAATTTAATTTGTAATCTAGTACAAGAATAGTTAAAAAATTGGATTAACTATAAGTTTAGTACCAAAACAATTATTTTTGTTTCATTTTGGTGCTTAAATTTTATTTTTTTTCCAAATCATATCTAACATTTAGTTTAAATTTCAATTTGATATTTGTCATTAAAGAAATCAATAGAATTGTTGATATGACCTTTTATTTTTTCAATGATGACACGATATTATCTTATGGTGACACATCAATATCATCGTTAATTTTTTAACGACGGAGTACCAAAATAAAACTTAAACTAAACGTTAGATATAGTTTTTAAAAAAAATAAAGTTTTGGTACCTAAACATAATAAAAGTTATAGTTTATATATTAAACGTGCAGTTTATCATAAAAATTGCAAAGATTTTTTCTTTCTAAAAACATAATATAATAAGTTGTAAAGTCTTTGTTCTTCCATCATAAAATATTATGATAGAAACATCAGTTCCACAACAAAAGTAAGCCCCTTCTATTATGATTGTTTGAATTTACTGAAGTGGTCTAAATTTAAATGAGTGTAAATTTATAAAGGTAAGTTATCAAGTAATATTATAATTTATTAATTAGAGTTGTTTGATCATTTATTTAATTTTAGTATATTTAGTACAATATCACTCGTGGATGCATTTCGAAATTTGAAGGAGCAACATGTTTTATTATGATTATGTGATAGTTATGTATTTGACACCTTTTAAAATCGTATATTTTTTATTATTTACTTTGATTTTATTTTTAATTTTTTACTTGTTATTTCATAGAAATAATAGAACCAATATGCATATTTAATGTTATCATTTATATTTTTTAAATAAATAAATAATAAAATTATGTATAAAATTTAAAGCCACTAAAAAGATTTGGCCTATGTTATAATTATGTTATGGCTTCGTCCCTTGATTGTATTATATCACATCTTGTTTTTTCTTTGTTTTGTATTTTAATTTTCAATAACTCTGCCTTTTGGCATATTTTTATTCATCTGATCATTTTTTCATTTACTTTTCTCATGTTTGGATTTGACGACTCTCGACTGATCAATATGACACTTATTCGTTATCATGTTGATACTCCCTGCTTTAGATCCTCGAATTGGATTTGGATACACGGTTTGCATTTGGAAATAATTTTCTCACGACGCTAGGCTCTGATTTGTGATTGTCGATGGTCTTTCAATAGTTCAATTGTTTGTTGTGGTTCATTTTTCAATGCAGTCACATATGGTTTTTTAGATGAGTTTTTTTTGATAAATCACTAATTTTATTCAAAATAGAAAATATCATAAATTATAATAAAAATTACAATCATAATCGTAAATTAAAGACATAATTAGAACAATTTCTTATAATAATTAAAATAAAACTAGCAACTTAAGATCACATAAGGACCATACAAGGAAATATTAAAATCTAACCAATAAAACTCAAACAAAGATATAAATATAAATAGAACTGATCGCATTGACAAACGAACCATAAAAGGGGATCAAGCTACTGAAAGACCACTGACAAACCATAAATCAGACTCAATTGATATGAAAAGCTATCCACGAACACATAACATGTATCGAAATCTATCCCGAGAGTCAAAAGTAGGGAAGATAAACAATATATCAGATAGACATCATATTGATTAGTCGTGGTGATGTCTAATCAATAGTTAGAAAAAGATAAATGAAAACAACGTTCAAACAATTAAAAAAGCGTACTAAAAGACATAAGAAAATGTGACATGAAGGCAAAGGAAAAACTTGTCATATAGGCAGACATATTAAAAAAACAAAAGAAATTAAAAAAGACAATAAAGAATACCAGCGGTCGGCAACCAACATTAAAATTGGTGTTGTCGCGATTAACAAAGACAAAAAGAAAAATAGATGAATGGCTTACCAATGAGAGAAATAATGTACTATTTTTTTAGATGAGTTTTTAACATTTTTTTTTATATGGCTCTTATATGATTTCAAATGCCTAATTTTTTGTGTTAATAGCTATAAAGATGTTCTAATTATATGATTTCAAATGACATTATCTTTTTTTAATAAAACTAATTGATTCTGTTTACATTAAAAAATATTAAATACTTAAAAATTAAAGAAATAAGGATGAAGTTTTAAAGAGACCCGAACCTTGGCAACAAAAAGAAAGAATGCTTAATTTTAACTACTGGATCAAATTATAAAATTAGAATATACATACACCGAATACAGGCAAAATCCTTCCTACTAAACTTGCCATTAATCCTCTAGTATTTGCTTATAAAGCCTGAATTTGACATCAACCTTATGGCTTTTCCATATTAAATTGAATTCAGCCACCCCCCCCCCCCACATTCATTATAAATGCACAATTTATCTCCTAGATTCAATTATCAATCTGAAAATTGCATATTAATCGTACATCAATAATATTTTTATTTTCAGGAATCAATACCACTTTCTCATATGTTAATTTTTTGCGTAAAGTACACAAATGATCCCGATTATAGGGTATAATTTTGTTGAGTCTCATAACTACTAAAAGTTATAAAATTATCATCTGACTATAGAGGATTATTTTGTTGAATCCTACAAACATTAAATGTTACAAAACGGTTGCCCGATTATTCGTATGTTCCAAATTTATCATTTTTCGTTAAAATTTGATGGTCTTTAGATTGTTGATTGAGATATGATAAAATCATATTTTAATGATGTCTATGGCACCATCATAATGTTTCGAGCACTGGACCGACGACATAATATTTCAAGCACTGGCTCAAAGGCATAATGTAAATAGAGAGTTGATACACAAAATGCAACTCACACGATTCTGATATCAAATTTTTTTCATGTCACAATTAGCATGCTAATGTCCCTCAGACGACTGTTAATTTTTAACGAAAAAAGACGAGTTTGGAATATATGAATAGTCGAATGATCATTTTGCAACTTTTAATAGTGAGAGAACTCAACAAAGTAACGTTCTATAACTAAGAGACAATTTATAATTTTTAATAGTTGGAACTCGCAACCATACTTTATACTTTTACCCCCTTTTCTTTTTGAAACAGCTAATCCTAACTACTCTGAAAAGAAAAGAAAAATAATCCTTGAGAAAACATTGGTTTTAGTATCAGATTCCATTCCACTTCCTTGCTTGACTATTCCATCATCCAACAACATTGCAAAATCAAATAAAAATGACCGTAAATATTGTAGAACTATCGATTTCAGTACCCTTTTTTCGTTTAAAAAACATGTTTTAAAGCTAACCTGTTAAAGGTGCACAGGCTGATTAGATCAAAGGTAAGCAGAGTGCGACGTCATTTTTACAAGCATTGGGAAGATGATGAAGTGAGTTACTATCATCTTCGTGACCAAACTATGGAGGGATTAAAGGGTTTTTTTTAATCATAAAATGGTTTATGGAAAGGCATTTAATGATGATCAAAATGAGTTTAAACCACATATTGTTGCATGATTAGGAATATATATTTGAAAACATTATGAAAGTTGTTTCAAAAAGTAATGAAATTTATGGTTTAATATTGAAATTGTATGAATGTATTATGGTATTTTGTTTGTCGACCGTATAGTTGTGAGAAAAAAAGAAGAAAGAAAAGCAATGATATAAACAATGGATAAGGTGTAGTCTAAAGAAATTTTCGGAATTGTACAATCAACTAATGATAAAGATGATGATATTATAAGAAAAAATCGCTTCATGTCTTTGATCAAGAATAAAGTCGAGACCAATTCGTCGAAAATTATGTCGGAAATTGATTGAAAATTTCAATGTCCAAAGTGTAATGAACTATAATAATTATGTTATTCCAGTATTGGTGTAAGTTTTGAGATCCTAATTTATCATATTCTTATTAATAGGTTAACGTCCAGCTCATACGACCATTATATTTTTTAGCAGAAAAGTATAAGTTTAGAATATATGAATAGTAAGGTGATCATTTTGTAACTTTTAATAATTGAGAAACTCAACAAAGTAACACCTTATAGTCTGAGGACCATTGTGTAACTTCTAATAGTCAGAGACACAACAAAGTAACATCTTATAGTAAAACAACACCCACTATACCCTAAAAAGATATCTATAATTTAAAATCAATTAACCCAACCGAATTAAACTAATTAAACTTCTGCTAACTAGAAATCATGATATTGTGCTTTATTTGGTTTTTTTTTTTAGAACTGAATTATCATCTATAATTCCAGCTGCTAACTAGTAAAATTATCCATACAAAAGAAATCAAATGCATTGGTAGCAGCTAACTAATATAAGATTATCAACAAAAAATAATTAAAATACATGTAAGCATGAGACTCTAGCATTCGTAAATTATTTAACTTTAAAAATTAAATTAGATTAAAAAATAATTAAACTAACCCCGTGAATATGTAATAAATTGAACTAGAAAAATCACCTATAAATAAACTTTACAATATTCAATTTAGATTAATTAATTAATTAATTAATTATTAGTAATTAAACTAAATATATATGCATTTATATTTTAACTTATTAATTATATAAATGCTACACTTAATTTGAGTTTAAACTTAAATTTAAATACAATCGAACCTAATTAAACTTGAGTAATTGAATTTGAATAAAAAAATTAATAATCAAATTTAATCATAACTCGATTATATCTCAATTATCAAATCAAAATCAAACTTATATTATAATGTTTTGTCAAACACAAGTCAAATATCGATAAACTTAATCTAAATTTGAATTGAGCTTAAATATAAACGAGTATAATCAAACTCGAGTAGTTGAATTCGAATAAAAAATTAATAATCAAATTTAATCAAATCCGAATGATTTAATTATATCTCGACTCGAATTCGAATAAAACCATGGTTTCTTCTACTATATACAGAGTTTTCAAAGGAAGAATTGATACATTGCTTACCTTGTCAGAGAAAATCATGTGCTCTCTTTGCCTTCTGCTTTGGATTCAACGGCATTGAAAGGATCTTTCTTCTCGAGTTTAATACCTAATGTTGCCCATATAGGACTCCTTGAAGCTTCATTTGGATCATCCATTCTTAGTGTTTTCGGAACCAGAACACACTTTTCCGGTTGCTCATCCTCGACGAAATTTGCTTCCCTGGAATGTTTGCCTAGTGTCGGTGAAACATTGCCAGAGCCGCAACAGTTGCTAGTCGAGGATGATGTGGACAGGCAACTATTGGAGCCATTGAATGATACAATTCCGCCGGGAGCGGTCCATAGAGGCATACAACCCCAATAGGCGGGCACAAACGGTAAGGGTATATTTGGTGGGCAAAATCCAGGAACAGCCACCAATGATGTAGGGCACCATTGAGGAACTGCATTGGAATTATTACTATTTGTTGCACTAATATGATCGGAAGAACACTGAAAGGTTGCCACAGGAGCTACGTTATTCGGTCCTTGATTCCAAGGCAAAATCCAGGGTGGAATGGGATAGCAGTGTGGCAGATGCTGTGTGTTATGCTCATTAGGTCCGGCCAAACCTATTCTCTCTCTTTGTATGACATGTCCGGGAAATTCATTCCCCTGTGTGCTGCAAGGTGTCACTGAAGATCCGCCGGAAAAGGGTTCCTCACGTATTTCTACGGAACCGACCGTTCCAGTCTGGACACATCTCTTCTGGTCTCCAAGGCTAAGGACAGTTTCCATGGATTCACAAAGGGGCGCTTCGGCACCGAATTTCAGAACTGTTCCATTCCCCATGGAAGGCCTAAAGGCAGTTGTAGATTCACGAGGAGATAGAAGCTGTTGATTAGCAGAGTCGGTGGTTTCGATCTGAGTCATTGGTACTCCATCAGAAGAAACTATTATCTGACGGTACTGCAAGGCCAAGTGTTTATTCTTCCTCCGACCTGCACCGATGGGAACATTCCGCATTGTTCCACCAGCAGTCCAATATCTCTGGCAATTCTTACAAAAGTGTCGAGGTTGGTTGACATTGTAGTTATTGAAGTAACAGAATTTCGTGTCTAAGCTGTTGCACCGCGGACATGGAAGGATCTTGTCTGGCTTCTTGAAAACTATCTCTTGATCGGTTCCATTTGTCTCCGGCTGTTCGTCTATTTGCGTCTCAGTCGATTTCGTACACGTTTGGTGTTCTTCCTTATCATTTTCCACCACAATGGACTTATCTGCCTCACCAGACGTGTTCGATTTCAAAGTTTCGATTTCCGGGTTGGTTACCTCACTACTTGAATCCTGAAATTCAAAACCAAAACAGCATTACAAACATGGAGGAAAGCATGACTGTAATAATTACAACACTTTATGCAAAAGAATCACCATGAACAGCTTCTAAGAAATCAAGCTAGACCAACTGGTTTTCCCTTCATCCAAATACAACAAAAAAATATATCTTTATAAAGCTCTTTTAAGATTCAGAAATCGTAAATACCAAAACAAAATGATCCAATGTGGTTTCAGGAAAACAATTTCATCAAAAGAAAACAACAGTCACTTGATTTTGTTACAATGACAAATCTACCTGATAAAAATGGAGTTTTTCTATGTAGAAATGTGCAAGAAAAAATCCAATAAAAGTTAAAGAAACATCAAATGAGTTCCCAAAGCAATCAAACTCTATACAGAAACATGTTTTAGAAAATTCCTGATAAATTATATAACCCATACAGCCAAAACCCCAAAATCATTTAAAAGAACTACAAAAAGATAAACATAATTTGCAAATGTTAAGGCATGAATAGTTCTTTTAAAACTACACAGTATAAAAAAACATGTGAAACCATTAACCATTTATACCTTAAAAGCAAACAGATTTAAAACCCATCACGCAAATACGATGGTTAAAGGGGATGCTATTCTCTATATAAACCCCGGGTTCAAGCAACTGCGTTTGCTACGTGAACGTTGTACAGATTCATTCCAAAATACAAAGTCAATAAATGCTCAATAAAACAAGAAAATATGAAACTTGAGACACCAAGAAAAAAACAAGTCTTTTAAGTCCTAAAGCTTCAACTTTGGGGGCCATAACAGAGCTTCAAAGCTTTACTATTTTTCCAAAAATCATAACAAAAAACCCATAAATATGAAGCCGAACAACAACAACTAAAATTTGCAGTAAACTTCAGGAGAAAGCATAAAAGGAGCAAAACAAAAACATTAAACCAATGTCTCAAAAGAAATGAAGTTTGAATATATGTAAGCTTACCCCAGAATGAATCTGAGGTTCAGACACAGGAATCTTCCTTCCAAAGAGCTTGAAAGCTGGATCTCCACCGTTCATTTTTACATAAAAGTTTTTATGTTTTTGCAAGAATGAAGAGCAAGAACCATAACTTTAAAAAAGAACGTGATTTTAGAATGAGTAGGAGGAAAAAGAAGACTCCTTCGGAGAAGAAAGGAAGCAACTTTTTATAGTGTATTTACTCCTTTTCTCTAAAATCCCAGAAAACCGCTTAAAACACCAAGTAAAAAGAAAGTTAATAAAAGAAAATATATTTTCCTCTCAGATAAACTGATAAAGCATAAAGAACGTGAAGGATCAGAGTACAATTTCTTAAGCTTTTCCACTTCATTTTACTACTATTATTTTGAAAGATAAGCATCAACACAAATAAAAAGAGTTTTAATATTTGAAAGAATAATGATTTAATATTTATTTATTTTTGATACTTTAACCTTGATGCTTTATTTTAGGTTATAAAAGATTTCTATTTTAAAAGTTATGTGTTAATTAATAGTTTTCATTTATAGAGGGAGTTTTATGTCCCAATGTGAAAGTTGAGTCTAAAATACTCTAAAAAAAAGAATATACGTCAAAATGACTATTTTGATAAACCTTAGGGGATTATTTTTAACATTATACCTTTTTTATTTATAAATTAGAGCTTTAAATATGAAAATTTATTTAATTATCATTTATTAAAGTTTAATAATATATTCAATCAAAAATTAATAATATATTATTAATTATCTATTGTTGTAACGAGAATAGATGTTAGATCTTTATATAAGATTAGATATGTACATTTTAATATTATGAATAAAAATAAGATTGAGAAGGTTATCTCTATAATAAAACTACTTTTATTATATTTGGTTCATATTAATTGATTAATAAATTAAATATCAATGATTATATTTAACAATATATTATTTTAAAACTAAACAAATATATTAATTATAATTTTTAAGATTTTAGTTAAAAATTATTGATAAATTCTTTAGAAATATATAATTTATAAAACTATCAAATATATAATTAATTGATTTAATATGTATATTTAGTAACAATTCAAAATTAATACATTGAATATGAAATGAATTTAAAATTTTATAATTTAATATTTTATTAATACATTGAATATCAAATAATGAATAAAGTTAATCTACATTCAGCAGCAGCAGCATTTAATACGTATAACACTATTAAATGATATATTACAAATGTTACCGATAATACCTGACATGGTGTTAAGGTGATATAAATAAATAAATGCTGTTTTTTATTTTAGTAAAATATCCGATGGAAAATTCGTCGAAATAATAAATAAATAACATTTAAAAAGTGTATTGAATAGAAATGTTTTATATATTTTACTTTTTGGCCCTCGGCGTGGTTATAAAATCTAGGCCATGTTATCTTATTGTTTACAATAAAATATTGGCCACCGATAATTTTATTTTTTGCAACTGGGTACGGATAAATTATTTTTAGAATCATTTTAGGATCTTGGAATTAAAAAAACACAAAATTGGAAATTTATATACGACATTTATATTTTGTGCTTGCTTTCCTTGTCTTAAAATTAGGATAAATTATATCCATAATTATTTAATTATGAGAAAAAATATTAAATTTTTAAATTTTCAATCAGGTCATTTGTACATTTAAATGATATTAATCAAATTACATATTAACATTCAACGGAGGAGTTAACAAGACAACTAATAAAATTGATATATTATACATTTGATTCTCATTACTTACACAATCTATCAATATAGATTATTGTGTAGGGTTATCAGGAATTGTGATATCGTTGTCGAATGAATTGCCACGATAAGTTCACTTATTCTGATATTAGACAGAGTTTCTTTGATGTCCTCCAACTATGTCTAACAAAAGACCTAAGATAGTTATGACACAATAATATATGTCTATATGAACCTTGATATGATTATCACCGTTTACGATCACTCCTTTTGATCACCTGAAACACTTCCTTATATATGTCTAAGGTAATTAGTTTTCACCAACTTTCGAATAATGAAAAATTATATTCAAACAATATCTTTCATGAACTTAGCTCTTTCAATACTAAGTAAATATATAAGAATTAAGCATTTATGCCTAAACTACTTAATTCACAATGAGACGCAAATAAACATCAAAATACCATGAACAATAGCATGCATTCACAAAACCATCAACCCGATAAGCCAAGGAAAAAAATCAGTTAATGGGTTGAGCAAATTATTCAAGTTTACAGAGCCAAACATCAAAATACGAAACCAGCAATATTTATATGTACGTGTGCAAAGAGTTGCATGTAATTAATAACTAAGATCCTTATAAAGTTTTAGTTTATTACTCAAAAAGTTGCCCGATAATTGTTATACTACACACTATTCTATTTTTTTTATAAATTTCTGCGGCTTCAACTCATCACAATTACTTTCTTAAACTTGTAGATAAGACTGAGCATACAATGAACCTTAAACCTATTGAGTAGAGTCATTTGTGAAGACTTTCATTTTCTCATACGCATTTAACTATCTTTCCGTGCCGGATTAGGATGGCAGTAAAGTGTCTCGGAATTTTTTTGCCTTCGACAATTTATTACAATTTTGTTCCCGCTAGAGCTAAATAGGCATCTCTAGCTTTTTTTTTCCTGCTAAAACCAGATAGGCACCTTTACGTTTTTTTAATAAGGAAAAAGAATTCTACTACTTGCTAAGTTTATTAAAGATTTAAAACATACAAATGTGTTCATATAATAGGCACAAATGCTTTCTCTAAGATTAGTTCTAAACTGCTCTTCAAATCTAAAGGATTTCAAAATTAAGTTACCATAGCAGTTATTATCATAGGACTTCATCAAATGCTCACATACTGTTCTGAGTTAAAAAATGTCATGGAAATGACAATTTTATTGAAAAGTTAAACTAAAATTAAAATGCATGGTGTTTACGCTAAGAACAACTCCCTCAAACTTGTTAGGAGCATTCACCTCAATGCATAAATTAATCTAAAGGCAATGCATGAAAACTAAAAAGTAAAGGAAGGGTACCTCCCCTAATCCATGGTCTTTATGTGAGGGTTCTTACCACCTCCAATTCAGAAAACAAACTTAATGTTGGTTTTTGATCAATGATGTTTGCCGTTGACTATTACGATGATGATGAGACGATTCACGATGTTGATGTCGCAATCTACGATGACTGGTGACTTGGTGGATGACATGGAAGATGAGCTAAATTGATTTTTTGGTTTTGTTCGAGTGTCAAATTGAATTTTCTAAAAAGTTCAGGGGCTTCTTTAATTTTCTAAAATATATTAAAATTATTTTAAATTTTAAATATAAAATATTCAAAATAAAAACTAAATTACTAAAAAATTAAATATATATATGTTAAAATACTAAAATATTATTAAAAAAATTAAAAATTAAATATATATCACAAGTTATAAAATGATAACTTATAAATTATTTAAAAATTTAAAAATATTTTAAAAAAGATATATTATGCATATTATATACATGTAACATATAGGTATATCATCAACACTTATACAATGGATTTTTATTGGGTTAATCGAGACTTACAAAATTTGAATTAGTCAAGACTTATAAATTTTGGATTAGTCAAAATGTATTATGTTTTCTAATTATATTTAGATACAAAATTTAA
Organism: Hibiscus syriacus; assembly: GCF_006381635.1. Taxonomy (NCBI): domain Eukaryota; kingdom Viridiplantae; phylum Streptophyta; class Magnoliopsida; order Malvales; family Malvaceae; genus Hibiscus; species Hibiscus syriacus. Next base: position 3,546,524 of record NW_024062956.1, read on the forward strand.
AAGTCTCGACTGATATATATATATATATATATATATATATATATTATATATATATATATATATATATTATTTTGTAATAATTTAATATTTTAATTTATTAGTAATTTTTAGTATTTTTATATTTAATTTCTTTTAAATATTTGAATATTTTTATATTTCAAATTTAAAAACAAATTTGTTTTTAAAAAAGTAAATAAGTCTATGCAATTTTTTAAAAGACCAATTCACTCTAGAATAAATCAAGAAATCAATTTAGCTTTCTATCACGTCATCTCTCATATCATCAATCGTAATCGATTACAACGTTAGTATCGTAAATCATCATATTAATACTGTAATAGTCAACAATAAAAAATATTAATCAAAATACCATATTAAATTTATTTTATAAGTTTCATAATTATATTAAATAACATATAATACGATAATTACATTGATTTTTTTATAAAAAAATAATGTAGGGCCATAAGGAGCCTTTTTCCCTAATATAAATAAAGTGATAAAACAATCATAAAACAATTTATTACATAGATGGGGTGGGTGTCAGCTGACATCCTAGTCAGCAAAAGAAGTAGGATCGAAGGGGTGGGCAACAGATGCAGTGGCTAAGAATGATGCTGACGTTAGGAAAACAAAAATAAAGGCAATAAAATGCTAAAAGAGCAAAGTTGTGGGCCCTTTTCGTAATAAAGGGAAACAACAAAATGTCACCAAATAAAATAAAATTAACACTTGCCTTTTACGCCGCCTTCAATGTCTTTGCCTTTCCCCTCCTTTTTCTCTGTTAGCTGACCTCGTTTTCATATATATATATATTGTGTATGGTTACATAAATTTATTTAAATTAGAATAAAATATTAACATAATATTGTAAATATTTCTAATTAAATTAAAAAAAGCTCGAACAACTCGACTCGACTTAAAAAAGTTCTAAATAAAATTTGAATTATAAAATAAGACTCGTCAACTCGAATTTTTTTACTTCACTCGAATTCTACTCGATCGAACTTTCACTCCTAACCATTTATATTCAAATTCATATTAATGTTTTTTTCCAACTTTATATGCTATTTTTATTTAATTTAAGTGGTTTAATAATATGAATAATTAAATTATTTGCCATATATTTAAAAAATAAATTTGATTTAGATAGCATAATTAGAAATTGAGAGGGTAAAGTACACAAATGTACTTTTGACTATAATATACTACTTTATTGAGTCATTCAAGTATTAAAAGTCATAAAATTATCACCTGATTATTCATTATGTTCCAAACTCGTTATTTTTCATTAAAAATTAATGGTCGTTTGTGTTAGAAATTAATATAATAATTAAGATATGATAGTCGTTTGAGATTATGATATCAAATTTTATCATATCTCAGTCAACAAGTTAATGTATAGCTCAGACTGTCATTAATTTTTTAACGGAAAAGGACGAGTTTAAAACGTAATGAATAGTAGGTAATCATTTTATAACTTTTAATAGTGAGGGACTCAACAAATCAACTTTCTCTAATCGGATAATCATTTTGTAACTTTTAACTCGATAAAACACTATTATATAATTGGAGGACAATGTGAATACTTATATGACGTGTTAGTCAAAAGGTGTACAAGAGATTTGTATATCCAGTAACAATTATATGTACACATGAGGGTGGGTATCATTATTGAAATGTTATTGAAATGAAATGATGATCGTGAAATGTGATGTGATTGTGACATGAACTTGAATATATTAAGAGTATTGTATATGACTAAAGATTATATTTGAAAAATGTTATAAACATGATAACGATGTATTAAAAAATAATTGTATAACATTATTTGGAATGAAAAATAACAATAGATTAATATAGCACATATAAAATATGAAAAATAACAATACATGCATGGAATGGAAGATATTTATGAAAAAAATCTATGAATACATGATTACACAAAAATTAACTATTATATATTTTTATATAAATAATTATCCAGAAAAACTATAAATACTTATAATTATATATTGTTAATTATATGAATAATGATACACTTGTTTAAAGCATCCAAAAAACTATGAAAAATTATTATACATATTCAATTATATAAATAGCGGTACATTTGCTTATATAAATTACTATCCAAAAACTATGAAAAGTTATTATGCATTTTCAATTATAGGGATAATATTATATTTCCTTATTCGAATAACTATCCAAAATAAATATTTCCAAATGTTATTATGTTTATATATTTTACTTGACTTTATATAAAATTTAAAATTTTAAACATGTTTTAAATTATACATAAAATTATCATGCGCATATTATTAATATGCAAATTAGTTTTAAAATTAAAATGGCCTACAAAATATGAATTGATTGAAAGAACATGTATCATAATTATGAGAGTATTTCTATTTTAATAATCTTACAAATAAAAAACTAATATAAGAATAAAATACTTAAATATTTTGATAAAAATATATAATTATATTTACTTTTTTTTTCATTTGATCAATTATCGTATTCAATCAATTTTTTATTTGAAAAATATATTACATGCTCAATTTGTCTTTAAATAATTTTATATTTATGTTTTTTTTTCTTTTTCAAATTTCTTAACAATATAACAATTTTGTAACTTTTACCCAACAGATAAATGTGAGTAGAAAATGAGAAAAATTATAAGAAATTAATCCAAAATCATTTGAAATAAGAAGATGAAAAATGTACCAAGAGCATAAAATAAAAACATATTACTTATTTATTTAATGTCCTTACTTACCAGAAAGCAACTGATAGTAAATACTATATATTCATATTTATAGGAACTTTAAATTTGAGCTGAGGCATAATGATTTAACAACATTATCGATTATAAGATTTGTAATCCTATTAATTATTAAGCTTGCAAGTCTTATAGCAGGAACTGGTGATGCTATTAATTTTTCCAGAATCTGCAACATAGAAAATGAAAAAATATTAAGAATGTTATATGGAGGAAAGAAATGAATATTAACTAAATGATGAGAATGAATGCAGTAAATATATACCAGTAGGATTGTAAGTGTTGAGCTTGCTCCTACTTCCATTCTCTTCCATGGCTATAAAAATGGCTATCCCTTGTTCCCATATGTAATGGGGTAAAGGGGAGGTAAGATAGTAGGCTGCTCAACACCAAGTTGAGAGCAACTCCGTAGAAGACCTCCGAATTATGAAATGCCCTCCGTGGGACTCTATCCCACGACCTCAAGATTAAGAACCTTGTGCTCTTCCATGGCTATAACATCTTCTAAATTCTGTATCAATTAAAACATTTTATTATACTTTCGTTCCAAACACACTATTATGGGTTAGGGTTTCACCGTAAAGCCCAACAATAGTATGGGTTTGGGGCTCCTCGATGGCAACAACAGGGACTGGAAGTTGGCAGAACATGAGAGGCACATGGATACTCAACACGAACGAAAACCAAAAGGAAACGAAATGATAGAGGACAAGAAAAAGTAGAGAGGCTGAGAAGCACCTACTACAATCAAACGTTAAGGGGGAAATGAGGAGCATAGCAGAGGAATAACCTTTGAAACTCAAGGGTATGATCTCACTCGGTACACGCTTTTGGTTACCAATGAAGAGATAAAAATATATAGGATTTGATCGGGACGACAAAGGGAGTGAAATGATGACGATTGTGAAATTCCCGGTGGCAACAATTAATTGAAGCAGTAAAAATAGAGAAAATTAAGGGGGGTTAACTGTTGGAGAAAACAAAGAAATGGAAAATAGGGCCAAAGAGCTGCGACAAAAAAAATGATCTTCTTCTTCATCTGCCACTTATATTTCACCTTTTTGTTGTTGGCTTTTATACTAACAAATAACAGTTTCATGTCCAATTTGGTTACACTTGTTACACTTGGCATATGATCTTCTCCGGCACTTGAAAAAAGGGTGATCTTTCTTATCGTAGTGTTGACATGGAGGATAATCCTTCTTTACTTATGGCCTTCTATTTCCAGTTTTATTTTTATTCTCAAATGCAAAGTTCTCTCCACTTGTATCGTAGTGTGAAATTTCTTCTTCCTTTGACCTCCTGTTCTTTTCATCATTTTCATGCTTAACTGGTTGTGCTTGCAAAACACTTAAGAGTTTCACCAAAGTAATCATTAACATATCTTTCGTATTCTCTAAGGTGGTGATGGTAGCCTTAAACCTTTCAGGTACTGTTACAAGGATTTTCTACACAATCCTTGAATTTGGTAGAGACGAACCTACCAGTTTGATCTTATTGACTATGCTAATGAGCCTCCCAAAACATTCCTTGAGTATCTCATTCTTGAGATAATCACATATCTCCTTTGTTGACTTTATATACATAATTCGGGAGAAAATAGTTAATGATACTGCAACAAACAAACATGCTTTTGCCTTTGATTTTCTTGTTTTTTTTTTCTTTTTATACTATGATTTATGCTATGATGAGATTGGTCGGCAACATAGGAATTTCATATTCTTCTTCCACTGCTTCTTAGAGATCTGCAACCTCTAGGTAAGTCTCCATATGTACTATTTAAACCTTAGAATTGTCTCCGTCAAACGTAGACGGTGAGATCGAAGAGACTTTTACGAGGTAGCAAACACTAACACAAGTCCCTTATGAAAAAAATTCTATTACTTGTTGGTATTTTAATGAAAAGAAAACTTAATTGATGAAGAAAATTAAACACATTTTATTCAATAACGTTCATAATTTAAACAAAATAAAATTAATAACCCTCTAACAATATGCTCATAAATTTAAAGTGTACACTTAAATTCAAATAAAAAATAAATTAAAAAATAGCAAACACTAACATCAGTCCTAAACACATTAACTAACACAAAGATTTGCATTTGCCAAAGTTATCTACAGTTGACTACACAGCTTCAAACTTAAGTTTGAGGTCATAGAGGTATGAATCAAAGACGATGATGGAAGACATCGCCTCTGTCTATTACTTACAGTCAGGGCCGGAGTTCAGTGAAGGAGGTATCCTGCTCGATTGGCTTCTCAACTTCAAAAAGTTGAGAGGAATAACAAAATGTCAATTTGAGTATAATTTATTTTTTTATAAACATAAAAAAAATTTAGATGAATAACATATTTTATTTGGCTACTAATAGATCTAAATAAAAAAATGTAGAATTGGATTCATTTATGGATTTTAAAAAAAATTGTTTATGGTACTTTAAGTTACTTCACTCATTTAAATATAAAATTTAAATTTTTATATCATAAAAATTAATATAAACTAAATAAAACTGAAAATTAATTAGGATTGATTTTTTTTTAAATTTAGAAACAAAGAATCAATCCAAACCAAATAATATTTGAATGAAACTAATTTAAAATTATTAAAACTTATTCGAAAGTAAATCAAATATTATAATTGAAATTGATTTTTTATTTTTTTTCGTCAGCATTGTTTTGTGCAATAAAATTTATATTCCATTTTCATTGACATCTTCGGTGTTTTTAAATTAAATTGGAAATGCTGTTTTTATAATAAATTTCTATAAGATTCGTTTAAATAAATTATTTAATAAATTTGATATCGTTGAACAATTTTTAAAGATTGATAATCCTAATATTTTGGAATCAAAATATGCTAAGTATTAATAGAGGTTGTTTTAAGTGATAAGTAACTTAATATCGTTTAAATCGTCAAAACTAGATGTGTGATCTAAGTCAATTCGGATTAATCAATACGAAACCCTGAGAATCGGAGGATAACCAAACAAAATACACTAAAAGTCACAGTTGATTAAATAAAACAATAACCCAAAACACAAACTTAGAAGGAAGAGAGATAATTATATCTTTATAAACAAGTGGACTGATGACAAAGGATAACACAAAGATAGTAATAATCAATATTTAAAATAACACAACACTTAAATTAAAATCACACCATAATGTTGAAATATATTGTGCAAAGAAGGCTAATTTTTGGAGCAATCAGTTGGCTTAAACGACACCGTCTGCTTTTCAGTATCATATCCAACCAAGAAATTCATCTGTGCTAAATTTCCATAGATTGCAAAATCATTGTTTGCAGTGAAAGTGAAGCATACGGTTGTATCAGATACCCTGACGAAGGTGTTCAATGGCTTCAGCTCGACATCGGCATTGGTGAAATGCACGGTGATAGCAGGAACTTCGATGTCGTTTTGAGCTTCGTAGCATAAACTCAGACCCTGAGGACCTTCAGCCCTTGTGGCATTAATCTGACTATCAACAGCCGACTCGAGGTCCGAGTAAAAATCCGATGGGAGTAACGTCAAAGTAGTGCCTGAATCGATGATTATGTTGCCTTCACCTGAACCGGGTGAGGAGCCGGTGAAATCGATTCTCTTGGTTCCGACACTGATGGCCTCAAGGGTCAAGTAGTAGAAAGTGTCGGGTGTGCTTTTGACCAATGGAGTCGAAACAACTCCAGCACCTGAAACTACTGCGTTGGAGCCAAAGTTCAATTTGGTGGACTTCCCTGTTTCAGAAATTGGCAACAAGCAGTAGGAGAATTTGCCTTCAATGGAAGTTCCCAATTGGGAAATAAGTGAAACTTTACCGCCTCCAAGGCCAATAATTCCGGAGGATTTCTCATTGAATGTTCCACCATTGTCGAGTCCACAACCGATGACTGTTTTAGGAACAGCCACAGGCCGACCGGTTGTCGAAGCCAAGTTGAGTGTATCGGCAGCAAGATTGCCTCTCGAAAAAGATTTATCGCCATAACCAACTGAATATTGGCAAGTATCATCAGTAGAACAAGAGCTCTGTTGAAAACTGCCACATTGACTTGCAGAGCAAGAAAGCTTCCTGTAAGTCGACGACTTACTAGGGTCAAATAGTGGAGCTTCCTGTGTGAAACACTGAGAACAAGGCTTGCATTGAGTCCAAATAAGATCACTTCCCGTATCAGCTATTGCAACGATATCGAAACCCGGGGTGCCAATCGATATATTCATCAGATATTCACCGGAATTGACGATAATATCAGCTTCCACCGTCTTTGTCGAGACAGAACTTGGCTTGAAGTGATTAACACGATTGAAGGAACGACGCAAGGCGTTGGTGATACGATCAGAGGCGGTTTCGGAAGGATTGTAAAAGGGAGATTTAACCGAGTCACGGTGGATTAACTCAACACTGAAACCACCATTATGAGCATCAATAAGGCAAAGGGATGATGAGAGAACAAGGATAGCAAACAGAAAAGACGCCATTGTTAGAGTATATTGGATTGAGTTGACAATGGGATGAGTTTATTTTATAGTGTTGAAAGGGAATGTGAACTGAAAGGAAAGAAATCATATTAAGATTCAGAAATTATTAATGGTGAGATAGAGTGACCCGACAGCCAATTAGTTTCCCTTTCACTAAGTATATGGATACATATAATTTGACAGATACATTTTGCGTTTATTTCCGTTTTAGTGTTTATTTCCATAATTTATTGAATTTTTAAGATTCTTTGAATCATAAAAAATTCAAAAGCAAAAGGAATAAAAAGTCCATTTGTTTTCCGACTTTAGTTGGGGACAGTCACTAATGGATAAATTACATGTTTAGCAACTCAACTATTACTTTTATTCTGTTTTGATCATTCAACTATTATTTTTTTTAAAATTCATGTCTAATGTTACATTTATGTTTCATTTTGGTCATCCACCATTAGAAAATCAATAGAACTATTAACAATGGCAGAGCCACATATTGTTGAGGGTGGGCACTAGAATCTAAATTTTTTTCGGTTAGTTACTTATTTTACTAATAACGTTCATCTTGAAATTTTATTTGTGTCTACCTCATCCAAAAATTTTGTATTATTAATATGTGTGTGTCCACCCTAAAAAAATGTATGGATCCGTCATTGACTATTGACGTGGCATTTTTAAAAAAAATTAATAACGATCATTGTTAATTTTTAATAGTGGGTGACCAAAATGACACTATGAAAAGTTGTAACCCCTAGACCGATACGGGTAACCCGATCCGATCTGGGTTGTCACATCAGGGCCACTGGAGCGACACACTGTAAAAATAGCGAAAAATTTAAAACTTTTTATCATAACATGTAAACTTATAAAATCATTTATCAGTATGCAGAAATAAAACAGATTTTCAGACTCGTATATATAAAACAAAATACAATTACGTGCCCCCTAATCACATGTACCGTACTCTGCAAACAACGTCGGAAAAACTCCCTTACTGATGTTAATAGCTGCACTGATACAATTCTTTTAACCTGCAATGTTGAGTAATAGAGTGAGCTTCGGAAAGCTCAGTAATAGAACTACCAGATGATGCTGAATAACGTGCAGATACAAATAAACATATGTTTTCTTATTGTTTCCGAACATGTACAGATTTTTATGCTAATCGGAGATCCTACTGATATTTTAGATGGTAACAGACAATGAGTTGTGTTCCATAACTTTTAAAGTAGTCCAATACCTATGCTTATTTGGATTCCTTAATTAATCCAAAACATTTACTTAATATAGGCCATAAGGGTATTTTGATCATTTTGGTGTTCAGTTTTATCCCAATCATTACAAAGCTTGAGGATATCCCATCATTCATGCTTGGTGATATTCTTGGGTCATTTCCATTATAGGGTATTCTGGTCATTTTACAGATCCAATGTATTACAATCATTTTCTTCCGTCCGATCTTATTATTGAATTCAAACTTATCATTTATTTCAGTCCCTTCGAACAATTCTGACAAAAGAACATCCCCAATAATTTGTTCTTCAGGTATTTACCCATAACTCGGATATTTTCGGGTCAAATACCTTCTCAGATTTTTACCAACGAAATATCAAGAATTTTTCTTCACTAAGTCAGGATCTTAACAATCAAATCCGTACTTAATCGAGTTAAATACGAATCCTCAAAGTACTTTCCCATTCAGAGTCAACTCAGACTATTTAACTCTCAAGGGCATTTTCATAATTTCTTAACCAAATAATTTCGATATTAGCTCTTAACGAAAATAATTATAATTTAAAGATCCTATGGTTAATTTATTTTCAGAACATTCTCAAATATTAAAAAGATTCCTTAACGGATTTCTAGTATCGTGCATAAACCCTCTTAGAGTTGAAAACCGATTATCCGAATTTCCTAAGCAAACTAGTATTTCTTATGCACATGTAGTTTTATCATATCAATATATCATTTCAGAGTTATAAATCAACTTCCAGGGACAATTCTTGACATATAACAACTTAAGGGTATTTTCGTAATTTTACCCTACCAGGGTATTCTCATAATTTCCCATCCAAGTACCTTTAACATTTGACCTTTGATGAAATAAATTTTAAGATACAGATCCAGGTTGATTTCTTTATTACCAAACACATAACTTGAAATTTAATTCTAACAATCCTCAATTTCTTATAAAAGTTCTCTGAACCATAATCAGTTACCAAATTTCTACTGTATTCGGATCAAGTGTAGAAATTCATTAACTACCCAAATGAGACCAACATTATTTATTCATGCATTTATCAATATTCACATGTTCCATAAAGCATAAAGAGGTAGTAAAGTATTACCTCGATTTCTGTGGCATATTGATCGACATATAAATTCCATTCGAACGTCTTTGATCTTGAAATCATCTTCCATTATTTCCTCGGATCCAAATTAATAGAAATTACATCAAAATTGAGCTAAATTCTGAAAAACGGATCGAATCAGATGATAAACCAGTGAAAAACAACTTACCGGTTCAAATTTGGTGAAAAGACTTCGGATTTGGATTCAGGACGTAGAAAGCATAAAATATGACTTTCCAAAAATTTGGAATTTCAGGTCAAAGTCAACGGGTTTGACTGGTAATTTCGAGACCTTCGGGTCCGAATTTCGAAAAACGGAATGCGAAATAGGATTTGGAATGTCGAAAAACATTAGGATATGTATACTCGATCAAAGTCAAAAGTCGTTTAATGTCCGGTCAACGCTAGTCAAAGTTCCGGTCAACTATGGTCAACACCGGTCAACGGTCAACGCAGGTCAACAGTCGACCATTTTACAAAATATTACTCTAACAGAAATTAATTACAAAATCAACCACTTTCTGTAAATATTTACGAAACTAACACCCGAATTTTACACAAATAGCACCCAAACAGAAATTAATTACAATCAGACGATGCCCACTCTCGGGAGTGGCGCGTGAACAGTAACAATATGTTGGAAAATTCTCGAAAAAATTTCTAAAAATTATTTTAAGGCATTTTGAGACACTTACCAAGCTCGGTTCACAATTTTGAATAACGAAGAGCTCGATTCCGAAACGTCAGAAACTTTGACGGTCTCACCCTTCCACGCGTCGGCGACGACAGAGAAACAAAGAACACCGGTGGACTCAGAACGATGCAAGGAACACGATGGTGCAGGAGGTGTCGTAAACGGATGACCAAATCGTCGTGAATCGATGAAAAACCAACTGAAATCGAGTTATTACCGACGATACTTCTGACTGAAATTAACGACGAACGGCGACGATTCATGACGAAAGGTTTGAGGGGTTTTGTTCCTCGATCGACAACGAATACGATGGTGGTTTGAGTTCATCGATCGAGGTCAGACGGCGAGTAGATCAAAGTTGAAAGGAGGGTTATTGGAGAAGAGAAAACTGAAAAATATGAGAACCTGCGCACGGGAAGGGTTTATAATTCAACTCATAATAAAATTGGGTAACCATGAGTTTAGTCACTGAACTTCCTGTACTTCTTAAAACAGTATTCCAACTTTACTATTTTACAATTTAATCCCTAATTTCTTCCAAAAATACCAATTAAATTCACCACTTTATAATTTCTTAAATTTAACCCCTAAATTGGGGTGTTACAAAAGTTATTATACATTTTAATTATATAAATAATATTATATTTCCTTATTTGAATAACTATCCAAAATAAATATTTCCAAATTTTATTATATATATATATATATATATATATATATATATATTTACTTGACTTTGTATAAATTTAAAATCTTATACATAAAATAATTCTGTGCATATTACTAATATTCAAATTAGTTTTAAAATTAAAATGACTTGCATAATATGAATTGATTGAAAGAAGAAGTAACATAATTATAATAATATTTCAATTTTAATAATAATAAAAATAAAAAGGCTAAAATAATAATGATTTGAATTTAATTCACATTTCTTTATTGGATCCATTATCGTATTCAATCATTTCCTTAATTGAAAAATATATTATATGGTCAGTTTATCCCGAAATAACTTTAAATTTATCTTTTTTTTTTCTTTTTCAAATTTTCAACAAATATAATAATTTTATAACTTTTACCCAACATATAAATGCGACAAAAAATTGATAGAATTTATAAGAAATTAATCCAAAAACATTTGACATAAGAAGATGAAAAATGTATCAATAGCACAAAATAAAAACACTTTTCTTATTTATTTAATGTCCTTACACGAACCTATCCAATTGAAGAAATACTTTATTTTTTAAAGATAAAAACGTTAATATAGAAATTTTATGATTCCATTTGTATTTATATTTTTTAGAATCAATTTAATATGGAATTTTTATCCAATCTTTTCTTTTCGATAATCTAATAGTAAAAAAATACTAAAGCTACTCATTTCTTATTTGCATCATTCTTAGTACGTTATATAATTTAGATACAATGATGTTTTTTACCATCAATTATTTAAAAAAATATTTTAATCCATTTTTTTTCTTTTTTAGTGTTTGAATATTTTGTTCGAATGATCCAAATGACTAAAAACACAACCTTCTTGTTTGGATTATATTTAAATTAAAATTATTTTATATTAAAATTTTATCATGTTTATGATTAATAAATAAATTTTATTAATATATGGCATTAAATTAAAATAATATATTTTTAAAAAAAATCGATAGTTTACCCACAATCTAGGAAAAAGTTGTCAATTGAAAGCTTTTAACCACTCACTAAGGGTGCTTTGATTTACGGAATGTAAGATTACTGACATGAATAAGATTACTGGGAATGTTGCATTATTGTGTTTGGTTCGTTTAGCAGGAATGTAAGATTAAAGTGTTTGGTTAAAGGAATAAAAGATTATTGGAATGTATATTTTACCAAATTATCCTTATTATATATTTTTTTAACAAATTGAATTCTACTATAATTTTTGTCGGAACCGTCTTTCGGTTAGGCCGAAATTGGGCTTCGACTTGGATTAAACGAATTGGAGTCGCCACCGATAATTTATTTTAAAGCAAATGGGTTGATCGGATACCCTATTTCTTACCTGATTTGCGTCTTTCAAAGATGTGTCAGATTCGAGAGTCGGTTACAGTCAAGGAAGTGTTACACCCTTGAACTGCCCTTTCGGTACTACGCAATTTCCAGTTGTCTTAAATTAAGAAAATTATAATTTAAAATTAAAAGGTAAAAATACGATCCCAATTACTTACCTTATATAATTTTAAAGGTGTACCCTTAAGAGAGTCAAGAAACGTGTTAGAAAAAAATGAAAATAAATAGAATAAAGAAAATAAAAAATGACCGAAATAAAGAATAAAAAAAGAGTGAAGATAAAAATGAATACGATAAAAAAAATAAAATGAGGAAAAAAATAATAATGATAATAATATATACATAATAAACAGGTAAATAAAAAATAAGAAGAAAATACAAATAAATAAATAAAATGTAAAGAAGATAAAAAAATAAATATAAGGAATAAAAATAAAAATAAAATAGAGGAAAAAAAGATAAATAGAAATAAATAAAATAGAATAATAATAATAATAATACTAATAATAATAAAAACAATAAGTAAAGAGTAATAAAAGAAAATAAAAATAGAAATGTATAAGAATAATAAATAAAATATAAGTATATATGTAATAATAAATATAATATTTGTAATAGATAAAAAATAAATGGAATATATATACTATAATAATAATAATACATATAGATAAATAATAGAGAGAAAAAATATAATAATGATAGAGAAATTATATAAAATAAGATAAAATATATAATGAATATGTATATAAATAAAATGTTTTAAATAATAATAATAAATAAATAAAATAAAATAAAAAATAAATATAGAATATAATAATGATAATGAAGTATATATAATAATAATAGTAAGAAAAAAAATATAAAAATTAAACTTTTTATAGCTCTTCATCTCCTCTTTTCAAATGTCCGAACGATTTTCAAAAAATAACCTTGGGGTTCTGTAGATCTAAAAAGTTAGTTTCGAAAAAATCCCCTCCGGACATCGGCATTTTGAGTTTTTGTGGTTTTACAAATCGAAAGCAAGAAACAAACGACACTTGCAAGTTTAACAACCGAAAAGGTAAGGTTTTTTTTATCTTTGTTGCCTTCAAAACTTTGCAAAAAAAATGCTTTGATTACTCTAAATTTTCTGTTCGTATTTCGTCTATAAATTGTGTGTTACAATAGTGAGTTACAATTGCTATTTATAATGCTTATGGATCCTATTTTTAGGAGTTTGAATCTTAGTAAAACTTTATCCTATTTTTAGGAGCTTGAATCATAGTAAAATTATCATATTTTTAGGAGTTTGAATAATAGTAAAACTTTAACGTTATGTTTGTTTTCTGAATCCACTAAATCTGGGTTGTTGAGAGTTTTGTACTCGGACGAAAATGTGTGTTGACAATTTTACTATAGTTAATTTATATATTTTCTTTAAAAAATTTAAATTCATAAAATTTATTTAATTTTTTTACAAAATTGAAAAGATAAATAGGTTTAATGAAAGGGTAAAATTTTATTTTAACCCATGAACTTCATATAAAATTCTAATTATGGATTTTTTGTAAATCTAAAATAGTTTAAGGATAAATTTGTTTTTTAAAATTTTTTAGGAGTTTGAATCCTAGTAAAACTTTAACGTTATGTTTGTTTTCTGAATCCACTAAATCGGGGTTGTTGAGAGTGTTGTACTCGGATGAAAAGGTGTGTTGACAATTTTACTATAGTTAATTTATATATTTTCTTTAAAAAATTTAAATTCATAAAGTTTATTTAATTTTTTTACAAAATTAAAAAGATAAATAGGTTTAATGAAAGGGTAAAATTTTATTTTAACCCATGAACTTTATATAAAATTCTAATTATGAATTTTTTTTGTAAATCTAAAATAGTTTAAGGATAAATTTATTTTTTAAAATTCGTAGAATTTTTTTATTTAACGACGGAAGGATGATATTTTTGAAAAAAAGTAAAGACATTTTAGTCCAAAACGCCGGGAATGTAACAATACCTTAGGGAACGGAGATAATCACATTCCCGGTAATATATCCTAAAAATACCACTGTTGGGAATAACTTATTTTCGAGATTGAGAATGTTTGTCAACCCAACGGGGGAATGACATTCTATTTCCTCGATAATCCAATATACCTAAACCAAACGCCTTTAAGAGTAAAATTTCCTTTATTCTCCCACGAATTATTACAAAAATTAGATAGTTTGTTATGTTAAACAATGGGAGTTGTTAAATAAAAATATAATAAAATTAGCCGTTATTGATTTTTATTAAGGAAACAAAAAGTAATTATCTCAATAATTGTAATTATAAAATTATTTTAATTAATTGTTGATAATAAAATTTTCAAGAATCTGTAGATTTTTTACCATTTAATTTCAAACAAGGACGAAATCAACAATCAATTATATTTCCAAAATTATGTTTTTTTTAATTTTGAATTTATAATTAAATCGTTAATATTTTATGGAATGTGTATATCAGATACTTTTAATTGGTAATAAATAATATGATATTATTAACACATTTATAGTCAATCAATACGTTTTTAAATAACATGATTTCAATTTTAATAAATAAATATTTCATTTATTTACTTGTAATACGAAAATTATTGAAAATCTAAATTAATTAAAAATATTTTTAATTCTATTTAGAATAAGAATAATGGTTTACCAACTATTGGTTGTCAGAAGATGAGGTGCTATGCACCTCAAATAATGTTCTGGATTTTGGTTTTGGCAGTGAATGAAGCGTTACTTCAAAGGATTAATTTTATAATATATCTTCATATTATATGATTTAGATTAATCAATTAATAAATTTAATATTGATTAATAAAAGTTGATTCAAGTTGTAATCAGCTTGATATTATTTAATTAGGTTTTGAATTTAAAATTTATATATATAAAAAGTTCTCGTTGGAAGATTCACCAGTAAAATTAGCATGTGACACACAAGTTTATATCAATTAGTCAAGTTAATCTTAGAGTGCCGTTACTTCATAGCAAGGTAACGAGAAGCACCTATAATTATCTTCTCCAACAAGCTCGTGAGAGATTGTCAGGTTGGAAAGGAAGAGCTTTGTCTTTGGTCAGATGTGTGGTCCGAGTTAAATCGGTACTCTCGGCGATTCCTGCCTGTGCTATGCAGTCTTGTTATCTTCCTACGGGATTTTGCAATGAGATGGTGCAACTAATTAGTATTTAGAGCCACTCTGATAATAAGCGAGACCTCAATTAAGTTCGATGGGAGGAGCTTCGCAAACCAAACAATATGGGAGGCTTAGGTGTACGTAAAGTGGATATTCAAAATGAACTTTTAGTAAATTTATAAACTTGAATTGATTTCGAGTTTAATTTTATAAACTTGATTCGACTATAAAATATTTGAAGTTTAAATTGATTTATAAAATATAACTCGAATAACTCAAATTTTTTAGTAATTATTTAATTGATTTTTAAGTTTGAGTTGAGTCTCTCGACTCTGAATGATATATGTATATCAAATATAAAAAAATATGAAGAAATATATATCTATTGTATATGATTATAAAAAAATCATTTAAATCATAATCAAATACAAACACAATATTATAAATATTTACAATTAAATTTAAACATAAATTCGAAAAATCAACTCAATTTGATTCGACTCAAAAATTTCAAATCAAGTTCGAGTTATAAAATAGGACTCGTCAGCTTGAATAACTCGAATATTTTTACTTGATTCGATCGAATGCTCACCTTTACTTTTGATTACAACATAAAATATTATTAACTTTTTAAATTAAACAAAATAACATTTTAAATTAAAAATCACTTTAAATTAATATTAAATTAAATACAATTACAACAGAAACTAAAAAAATTGACTTTACTCTACCCGAATTTTATAAACTCGACTCGACTAAAAAAAATTCAAAAGTTTGAGTTGTAAAATAGGACTCATCAACTCTAATAACTTTAAAAAAATTTACTCGACCGAACGCTTACCCTTATTTTTATTAGAATAAAAAATATTATAATTTTTATAATTTTAAAATAAAAAAATATTTTAAATTAAAAATCACTTTAAATTAATCTTAAATTAAATAGCAGTACAACATAAATACCCTAGAAAAGATAAAATAACGAGTGAATAACACAGTTAGTCGAGAAGGCGACGACGTGGAAAGTGGGACCCACAGCACATCGATTTTTGATCAGATTTGAATTAGTTTTGTTTGGTGGCCTAACCCAATAAATAAATATTAAAATAAAAAATTAAAAATTAAAAAATCTGATAAAGAAAATAGAAGCAAAACTGAGAAGACCTATGAGCCACTCGAAACAACCATATCTGTTATAGACCTTCGACCCTACGGATTTTTTATCCCATTTTTCCTTTTCTTCATAAAGTAAATAAATATTATGGTAAAATTAATAATATATTGCGGGTGAAAAAATCAAGAAAATATGGATGGTGAAAAATTATTTAAGATCTATAAAATTTCATATATTTAGTTATAAATTTTTCACGAACATGATAAATTTTGTAAAATTTAATTTTTTATTAAAATTCGTCATATATTTCCCTAATTTATTATAACAAATATTACATATCCTTAAATAATTTTTTACTAATCGTGTATCCCAAAATAGCTTTGATGGTTGTATTATTATGCTAAATTTGCAAATCAATATAAAGTACAATTACACATTCAGTTTAATGTATTTAGAATTTATTGGGTGATAATATTATTCTATAAAACAATAAATAAATTATATTTTCATGCTATAAAATATATTTTTAAAAAATAAATTACATAATTGTTTTATATTTTTGATTCTTTAGGTTTTTTCCTAATTAATTTAGATTGATTGATTTGTGTTGCATGCATAATTTTGGTAGATATGACTCTCAACAGAATTTTTTTTATATACACAAGAACCTCATTGATTAATCTTTTATATTAATATTTCATCCTTCATAAATTATAAAAATAAAAACCAAAATAAAGTTTTGAAGGTAGGAACAAAAGTTATTAATCACCCAAACAAATATCTAAAATTAAGATTTTTTAAGGTTTTATTAATCCCAAAAAAGGTTTTATGCTTCCTTTTTCTAAAAATATAAAATCGAGAAATTTGTAAGAAAATTGTGGAAGACAAGTTTCAAGTCCTACAGCCTCTTGTTTTGCTAAACGTTCTAATTTCCACACTATAGCATACGTCGTCTTCTTAGTTGTTCCATTTCCTCCTCCTTTAAGCTTTTATCTGCTAGTTTTTTTAGGTAAGCTCCTTTAAGTTTCTTTGTATAAACAATTTGCAGTTCTGGGTTTCATTGATTTATCGGATATTCATGAATGAGTGATAGATATATTAATATTTGATGTTTTACAAGCTTCGAAATATGAGTTTAATATTTTGTTATAGAAATAAAGAAGAAGAAGAACGGGTTAGTTTTCCATTTTTATATGTTTTTGTGAGAGAAAATCCTAACATTGTTTTACCCATTTCTGATTCAGATTGTCTTAAAGGAGATTTAGCCTACAAAAGGTCAATTTTTGTTGGACATGGTAGCCTAATGAATATACGGTTGTTTTGACTGGAGAAGACGCAGTATGATGGCAACAGCTGCTGTTATCGGGCTTACCACCGGAAAGAGGTTATTGAGTTCTTCATTTTGCTATTCTGATATCTCTGAGAAACTCTCATATGCTGGTGATTATGGTGGATTTTCTTATTATCTGACTGCTCCCACAAAAAGTACAATAGTTGCGAAGAAATCATCTAATTGTAGCCAAAGCTTGCCTTCGTCTGATCGACGTAGTAAGTCGATTAAAGCGCTTAAAGAGCATGTGGATACTGCCTCCATTGCTTCAACTGCAGACCCTTTGTTCGGGGGATCCGATGACTTGGAAGAAGAAAGCTACGATCTTGACTACTCTGTGGAGGCTCTTCTTTTGCTTCAGAAGTCTATGCTCGAAAAGCAATGGACTCTCTCGTTCGAATCACCGATTCGAAAAGCTGATGAGAAGGTACCTGTTACTTGTTCCGGGGTGTCAGCTCGGCAACGGAGAGTAAGTACTAGGAGGAAAATTCTGAGCCAATATAAACCGATGATGCAACCTAATGTCAAGCAGGTAAGATCATTGATCAGTCCAGAGTTGCTTCGGAGCCGTTCGAAAGGTTATGTGAAAGGTGTAGTAAGTGCAGAACTGCTAAGCCATACCGAAGTTGTTCGATTGTCGAAGAAAATCCAAGCAGGGCTTTCCTTGGAGGATCAGAGGTTTAGGTATAAGTATCTGATGTGTATTGGATGAATTGTTGTAATTGTTGTGATGAAATTCTGTTCTAATTGTTGTGATTAAATTGTAGATTGAAGGAGAGGCTCGGGTGCAAGCCGTCCGATGAACAGCTTGCAACTTCTTTGAAGATTTCTCGTACCGAGTTACGTTCAATATTGCTTGAATGTTCATTTGCAAGAGACAAGCTGGCCATGAGCAATGTTCGTTTGGTTATGTCCATAGCTCAAAGATACGATAACATGGGAGCTGAAATGCCTGATCTTATTCAGGTAATCCACCTTTGAATACCATATGCAATTGTTCAGTTTTACTGCATCGTGAACTTTTTTGTTTGATTTATGTGTAGGGTGGTTTGATTGGACTATTGCGTGGCATTGAAAAATTCGATTCTTCAAAGGGATATAAAATTTCAACTTACGTTTACTGGTGGATACGTCAGGTAATGTTCGTTCGAGTTCCTACGACTCGGGTGTGAGTGTCGAATATGAATATCTGCGAGAATATTAGTGTCTGTACGCTCTGAAACTTGTTTTGATCTCATTGTACAAGATGTAACATAGTTCACCCTTTTCTTCAGGGTGTATCAAGAGCATTAGTTGAGAACTCGAGAACATTAAGGTTGCCAACACACATGCATGAACGATTAGGATTAATCCGAAATGCAAAATCTAGACTCCAAGAGAAAGGAATTGTGCCGACTATTGATGTAAGTGGCATCCATTACTATTACAAGGATTAAGCTTCAACGAATTACAGTTAGTCCGACCGATGTTTAATATCTGCATCCGAGCCTTAATCGATTCTATTTTACTTGCAGAGGATTGCTGAGAGTCTGAACATGTCCCAGAAAAAAGTTCGTAATGCTACCGAGGTACTGTTACATTCCGGGTTAACGATTGCAGATGCATTTTCCAATCCTCAATCTATAATTACTTTGATGCAGGCAGTGAGTAAGGTCTTCTCGCTCGACCGCGATGCATTCCCCTCTATCAACGGTCTTCCAGGAGAGACTCATCACAGTGTAAGTTATACCACTAATATGAACCAACTCAACCTTGATGGTTATTTACTATTTAATCAAGTTTCGGTTTTATGTTTTCAGTACATTGCAGATAACCATGAAGAAAACAATCCATGGCATGGAGTAGATGAATGGGCACTTAAGGTAAAATGAATAGTTTAATTCACTGATTGAAGGCTCTTAATAATAATGTCTGTGCCACTTTCTACATCGTTTAGCTTGATCACTCTGTTTTACATTGTACTCGTAATCTTCATGAACATTAGATTTGCAGGATGAAGTGAACAGGCTCATCGATATAACACTCGGAGAACGAGAGAGGGAGATTATACGACTTTACCACGGTCTCGGAAAAGAGAGTCTTACATGGGAGGACATCAGTAAACGGTGAGTCTGTTCATCGTATTTTGGTTGCATTCATTTTTCATTCAACAGTTTCTCTTTGGTTTAACCTTTTTTTTTCTATTAATTCTTCAGCATTGGTTTGTCAAGAGAGAGAGTGCGGCAAATCGGCCTCATTGCGCTGGAGAAACTAAAAAACACTGCCAGGAAGAACGAAATGGAGACTATGTTATTGAAACAGTGATTTTCAATCCTTCAAACGTAGACATGGTAGAAATGACTATATATATATATATAAGCAAAATTGTATGTTCAAATACATATATTCATGAAAATTTTCTGTAATTATGATAGTAAACAAGTAGTTTGAATGCATATGGTGATATTAAATTTACAATATTTTGATTAGAGGCGATAATGGATAGTGCGTGTATATTTTCATGATAATGGATGATATATTTTCCAAATTTTTTAGTTATTGACAAAATATATATTATATAAACATAATTGGTCGAACTTGAGTTTGTGTAAACTCGGTCTTTTAAAGAGAATAATTTCCTTTTTTATCACCGAGACCATTTAATGAGTTCATTCTTGTAATATTTGGATTTGGATTTTTTTAATCCTCTTTTATCACTGAGACACTTAATAGATTCAAATTTTTGTAATATTTTGAATTTAGATTTTTTTAATTATAATTTGTAATCATTTAGAAAAGGTGAATATAAAACTTTGAATATTTATCATTAAAATTTGTTTTTATCTTTAGGATAACATATTTGATTAAAATTTACTATTTAAATCTGGTAAAAACTCTGAAATAATAGAATGATAAATTTTTTCTTCAGTAAATGCCCCCACAAATTTAAGCATAAAAAAAGATTGAAAAGAGGAGTTAAATATGTGAATAAAGAGATGAATGGATGATAGGAATCACAACAGTGACAATGAAAGTTGTGGATTGGCTCAAGAAAAAGATATAGAAAAGTTAAACTCAATCATGTAATTAACCGATGTCACAGTAAAAGATCAATGCGGTTAGTATTAACTCACGCTAGTGCTATATCTGTATATCCACATATGCAAATTTACTAAGTATGCTACGACAATTAGTCAGCTAGATCTCTCTACATTGAAACGTTGCTCTCGTAATCATTGATGCTCCGACAATGACAATCATCTCTCGATGTAATGAACTGAGAGAATATGTATCTCTATACTAAATGCCTTAATAAAAACTAAACAAACACCAATTGAATCAATGGACAAAATTAATTATACATGAACTTCATAAAATATATTTAAAAAAAACAAGCATTCAATGTTTAACAAATAAGCACAAATTAAGAGTATTTCAACTAAGCAAAAATAAAACCCCTTTTCTTGAATTTGTCTCATTATTGTTGTTCTTGATGCTCTCGCTGATCACCAGCCACCATCCTCTCAGTGTTGTGACTTTATATTTACGTCCAACTGCTACTTTCCCCCAAAGTTGCCTAAACAACCATGGTTGTTGCGTGAAGAAGAAAAGAATAAAATAAAACCTTAAAAGCTCTCCCTTGATTAAGTGTGGTCGTCTCTTTGCATATTATTTAAAAACTAAAAAGTAGAGTTCGAACCCGCATTAATTCATTAAGATTTCTTTATACTTTTCAATACTTTCCATAATAGAATTTTGTACAGCTGTCAATAGGTGTCAGCTGTCGCGGCAATTGCTACATTAGCGGTTCCACAATCCTACCTCATAGCAACTCTCAGCAACGTTTGCAACATCAGATAATGTCACAACATTAGAGTAGTAATTTCACAACAAGATATCATAATTAACCCAAAATACACCAAATCATTCCCAACAATGTATGTAATGCAAAATTAACTAAAAAAACTCTGAATATGATCCTAAAATGCTACAGTACATATATAAACCTAAGTAAAAAGACCTTAAATAATAACTCTTTTGGAGAGTTATTAGTTGGTTGAACAAAATCCAAACATCCCTTACTAGTGAATAGAAAATACGAAGAAATATCTAAACTATAGGGAAATTCAAAATTTATAGGTGGTGCGATTGCAACCTTTCAGTCCATCACTGAATTATGACATGTGTAATAAAATTTTAAAAATTTCATTTAAATAAAAAATTATTAATTTTTTTTAATTTTAAAAGTTTTCTAAAATTTTAAAAAACTTCAAACCTAAAAAATTTATAATTTCAAACCTCCATTATCATCGTCGGTCTTTTCCAACCATCACCATCGTCATCGAACTACTATCCACCCATCGCTGACAACCCAATGACCGTTAATCACCCTTGCAATTGTCTCAAACCCCTAAATTCTTAAATTACCAATACCCAAATCCCAAACCTTAATTGTAACATCCTCCATACCGGGTTAGTGATTAAAAATTAAAGTTTCAGAATTTGGTGATTAAAGTAGAATGATTGAAAAGTTTAATGACTTATTTGAGCTATATTGTGTAGGATCAATTAACAAAGAAGGAGGATTAGAAGGACAAAATTGTCTTTTCATAGCAAGATAATTATTTGGGCTAGTATTATATTAACTTACGTGGAAGTCTAGGAAACCAAAAACAAGTTTCCAGAGTTCTCATCTTCTTCATCTTCTTCGTACGTGAGACCCAAGCTAAAGGTAAGATCTCTTGTTAGTAATTTTCTTGATGAATTTATGGTTGATTTATGACCATTAGACAATAGCTAAGCTTAAAGGAAGTTTAATTTGTTTTAAAACCATAAGATGAGGAGTATATGAAGAATTAAAGAAATGAAGTAGAAAAGTGAAATCTTGGAATAGAGTTCATAATAAGAATTGGAAGTGAGTTTTGACTTGTCATCAAGCTAATTAAGGAATAGGAAGTGTTAGAATAGGAATTAGAACATGTTGGAATTTGAGTGAGATTATTAAATTCTATATGGAGGATTGGATTTTTAAGTTTTAGAGGTATTGAATGGATAATAATTAGTTTAAGTAAGTGTATGCAAGTTAGGGATATAAAAGGAGGTGAATTATGTAGTGTTGAGAGAATTAGGAAGGGATTTCGTGCTAAAAATAACATTCCTGAGTTATGTGCATCGATACACATTCAATGTGTACCGATGCACTCTCAAATAAATGAACATCGAATGCAATTAGTGCATCGATGCATAAGGAGTGCATCGATACACCCCCTTAAAAAGAAAACATTGAATGTAATTTGTGTACCGATGCACTGGTAGTGCATCGATGCACACATTAAGGAGTGCATCGATACACTGTAGAGTGCATCGATACATACCTTTATTAAGAGATGAAAATAACTTTTCTTTTAACTAAGAAATGATAGTTTAGAATATATTAATTAGTATACTGATAAGTATCAATGTATTACTATGTAGATACAGAGCCTATACAAGTTCCAGAACAATTGTCCAGTAAGATCGATCGAGGGAAAGGCAAAGAAATATAGGTGAGTGCATATGCATAACATGATTATCGTAGTGTATCCAGTTCTAGACTTGTAATAAGTCTAGATTCAATACATTGATGCATAATTCATCTCATATTATGAAACGTAATAGAAATTCATACTATGTGTATTATGTAGTATGTTTAAATGAATATGTATGCAAAGTTATATGAGCTATGTGATGAAGGTGAGTAATTTACATGTCTACGTGATATATTATGTAAGTTGAGAAAAGCCCATGTTATGTAGATGAGAACTATCGGTATAGTTGGCATGCCAAGAGTAGAGGGTCTACGCGGTCCTTTGGGGCATATATGTATTCCTTGGAACATGTGTGATGTCTTTTGAGACACATACTTGATCCTTAGCATATATATATGATTCTTAAGGAATTTTCTACGTGGTCCTTAGGGACATCTTATATGGCACTACGGTACAATTCTACGCGGCACTTCGGTGCAATTCTACGCGGCACTTCGGTGCAATTCTACGTAGCACTTCGGTGCATTTATACAAGCTGTGGTGACAGCATAGTGCACAACCTCACAGTACTCACATACCTTAGGTTCTTAGTATGGTATCATGGGCCAATAAACTTATTAATACGAATTCATGAATGTTAATGTAATATGCTTATAGGTAAGGAACATGGTGATATAACTGCATTGATTAAGTATATGAATTCATTTCATTTCATCTCATTATGGAATTTCCATTACAATTCATTGTTATTATTATTTTACCTCACTAAGTCGATGACTTAGCGTGTGAGTGTTTCACACGTAGGATCCGAGAAAGTAGACGAGACAAGTTAAGCAGATGGACAACATTCCTCTTGCAACTATCATATCAGAAGCAACTTAATCAGTAGGTCATTTTGTTATATAAATGAATGTTAGCATGTAATCAAATGGTCAAGTTGTGAATGCTCTGAGTATTTTGATGAACTTGTATTAACCTATTATATTATCGTATTTTAGTTATATAAGTCCAAATGTTTTATCATTTTTTTAAGAATATTGTTTTTGATAGTCAATGTGACATCCTGGACTCGTATTCGGGTCAGGTATGGGTTAAGGGTGTTACATTTAATAGTATCAGAGCTATGATTTAGCTGATTCTAGGCATAACCCAGAGTCTATAGAGTCTTTAAATGGAATACATGCCAACATATAGTGAGAACTTCTGATATGGTATAGTATGAGTATGCTGTTTTGCTAATAGAATGATATGTTTATTCTTATTAGATGTCCGAACATAGTAGTTCCGAGGTGAAGCGGGAGACGATAGGCCTACTGAAAGTAGTAATTCACCTACCCTGGCCAGGCAAGGTGAAGGACATGCATCTCAGGGAGTACCTATACAAGACCAAGACACTTTCTTTAGGACGTTGGACGCTATTCTGACGCGTCTTCAACCTCCTACCCCACCAACTCAAAGAATGAATGTAGCAAAAGAGTTGAGAAGTTTGGGAGCTCCCAAATTTAAGGGAGAATATGATAAAGGTCCGGTTGCGGCGGATCTTTGGTTAAATGATTAGAAAATCATGTTAGAAGAACGTCACCATGAGGATGTCAAGTGACTAGTTGACTTGGTCTTTGTTTTTAGAAGAATTTAAGAACAAGTATATTGGAGATCAATTCATTCAACAAATGAAGCAGGAGTTTATGAACTTGAAACAAATGAACCGCTCTGTATATGAGTATGAATATGAGTTCAACAAGCTGAGTCGGTTTGCATCTGAGCTTGTGCCTACTGAAAAAGATGCTTGTGATTGGTTTGTGGAGGGTTTACGCCCTAAATTGAAAGAGATGATGATAGTATTGAATTTTTCATCATTCCAAGAGGTTATTAATCATGCTAAAGCTCTTGAAAGAGCTCAGAATGAGAGATTTGGGGACTTAAGACATCAAAGAGGACGGGTGCTTCTTCCAGCTCAGCACCACCAAAAAGATGAAGAGATTCAGGATTTCGATCACAAGTTAGATCAGAATCAGTTACATCATCTACTATGGGAGCAAGTCAAGCGAGGCCTAGACAGGCACATTTAGTAGGATCTGGTGCTGGGAGATCCAATCAGGGTAAGACAGTGTCAGTATTGTGGAAAAACCATTTTGGGATATGTCGGATGACTTTCGGAGCTTGTTTTCGATGTGGAGATGCCATACATTTTATCCGAGATTGTCCATTAATGATTGGAGATTCTGCACCATCTAAGAGAGTTGGTTCTACCTCACAGAGAGGTCGGGGAAGAGGTAGAGGAAGAAACCAATCTGAATCCTCTGCCCAACTTGAAGTTCGGTCAACCGCACGGGTATACAATTTAAAGGCAAGTGAAGATCCTGATGATTCCGATATTATAACAGGTACTTTCCAGCTGTATGATAAATTAGTATTGGTACTGATTGATCCGTGTTCTAATTATTCTTACATTACAAGTAAATTAGTAAAGGAATTTAGGATCCCCTTAGAAGCTACAAAAAAGGAGATTATAATAACTAATCCTTTAGGGTATAGTGCTCAGGTGAACAAAGTCTGTAAGGGGTGTCCCATAAAGATTCAAGGAATTGAATTCCCTACTAATCTGATGAAATTACCCTTTGACGAGTTTGAAGTGATTTTGGGAATGGATTGGTTGTTTCGTTACTGTGGGAATGTTAATTGTAGATCGAAAAAGGTAACCCTGAAGAGCCCAGAAAGAATAGAAGTAAGTGTGATCAGTGAAATATTTAATCCTTTAAAAATGTAATATCAGTGATGTCTTCTAAGAAGCAATTGCTATAAGGATGTCAAGGTTTTCTTGCAAATGTGATAGATACAAGAGCTAAAGAGAAGGGGTTAGATGAGATTCCAATAGTTTGGGAATTCCCTGATGTTTTCCCTGCTGAGTTTCCAGGATTACCTCCAGATAGAGAGGTAGGATTTCAAATTGAAATAATGTCGGGAATAGCTCCGATTGCAATGACACCTTATCGAATGGCTCCGAAAGAATTGCAAGAATTAAAGAATCAATTGCAAGAGTTGTTAGAGAAGGGATTTATTCGACCAAGTGTGTCACATTGGGGAACTCTGGTGTTATTTGCTAAGAAAAAAGATGGGTCAATGCGTCTCTGCATTGACTATCGACAACTCAATAAAGTAACCATTAAGAATAAGTATCCCCTCCCGCACATTAACGACTTGTTTGATCAATTAAAAGGAGCTTCGGTATTCTCGAAGATCGATCTACGTTCAGGTTATCACCAATTGAAGATTCAGGAGAAGGACATTTCAAAGGCTGCTTTTAGAACGAGATATGACCATTATGAATTCATTGTAATGCCATTTGGAGTAACGAATGCACCTGCAACTTTCATGGATCTCATGAACAGAATTTTTCAACCTTATTTGGACCAGTTTGTGGTTATCTTTATTGATGACATACTGGTTTACTCGAAGTCCATGGAAGAGTATAACACACATTTGAGGATAGTTTTGTAAATTCTCAGAGATAAGAAGCTTTATGCGAAATTGTCCAAATGTGAGTTTTGGCTTAATGAAGTGGTTTTCCTAGGGCATGTAATTTTTGCAGATGGGATTCGGGTGGACCCTCAAAAGATAAAATCTATTTTAAATTGGGAGGTTCCAAAGAATGTATCGAAAGTCCGAAGCTTTCTTGGACTTGTCGGTTATTATCGAAGATTCTTTAAGAATTTTTTGATGATATTACTGCCTTTAACGAAATTGATGAGAAAAAATGTATCGTTTGTTTGGACTTCTGAATGTTAAGAAAGTTTTGAAGCTTTAAAGGGAATTTTGATAGAAGCTCCTGTATTGGTTCAACCAGAATCTAGCAAGAATTTTGTCGTATTTAGTAATGCGTCCCACAATGGGTTGGGTTGTGTTTTAATACAAGAAGGGAATGTGGTAGCGTATGCATCGAGACAGTTGAAACCACATGAAAGGAATTACCCCACCCATCATTTAGAAATGGATGCAGTGGTGTTCGCTCTCAAGATTTGGCGTCATTATCTATATGGAGAACGATGTTATTTGTATACGTACCATAAGAGCTTGAATTATCTGATGACTCAAAAAGAGCTTAATTTGAGGCAAAGGAGATGGGTTGAGTTCTTAAGAGATTATGATGTAATAATTTACTACCATCCCGGAAAGACTAATGTGGTAGCAGATGCTTTGAGCAGAAAAACGTTTGCAGCCTTACAAGCTATTAACGCAAGACTATCTTTAACTGGAGACGGCGGTTTATGTGCAAAGTTAAAGCTTAAACCAACATGGTTGGATCGAATTGGAGAATTACAAAGTAAAGATAAATTGTGTTTGAAAATAATAGAACAAGTAAAGAATAAAGAGATTAAGGATTTTGAGGTTAAGACGAATGGCAATTTTTATTATAGAGGAAGAATTGTGATACCAGACGATGAAGATTTAAAGAAAGATTTATTGAAAGAGGCTCATTGCAGTCCATTAACAATGCACCCGGGTGGAACCAAGATGTATATGGATTTAAAGGATCGGTATTGGTGGCCAGGGATAAAACGAAGCATCACATAATTTGTGTCTAAGTGCTTAATATGTCAACATGTTAAAGCTGAACATCAAGTTTCTTCTGGATTATTGCAACTGCTTTCCATTCCTCAATGGAAATGAGAAAATGTGATAATGGATTTTGTTTCAGGGTTACCATTGACTCCAAACAAAAGAAATTCAATCTGGGTAATTGTTGATCGATTGACCAAATCAGCACATTTCCTTTCCATCAGAACTGATTTCTCTATGGAAAAGTAAGTAGAACTGTATATTAGAGAAATTATTAGATTCTATGGAGTGCATGTTTCTATAGTTTCTGATCAAGACCCTCGATTCATCTCAAGATTCTGGAAATCATTGCATGGAGCGTTGGGGCCTCGTTTAAATTTTAGCACAGCCTTTCACCCCTAAACGGACGGACAATCAGAGAGGACTATTCAGATCTTGGAAGATATATTGAGAGCATGTGTTATAGAGTTCAAAGGTGCATGGAGAAATACTTACCACTGGCAGAGTTCGCTTACAACAATAGTTATCAGTCCAGTATTAAAATGGCTCCTTATGAGGCCCTATACGGGAGAAAGTGTCGTACACCTTTGAACTGGTATAAGCTTAAGGATCGAGAAGTTCTTGGTCCTGAGTTAATTCAGGAAGTGGAAGAAAATGTCAAAATAATTCAGAATAATCTCAAAGCTGTCGTAGATAGACATAAATTATATGCATATCTGAAAATGAAAGAAATTGAATTTTAAGTTGGTGATAAAGTATTCTTAAAAGTATCTCCATGGAAGAAGGTGTTGAGATTTGGTCGGAAAGGAAAGTTAAGTCCTCGGTTTATTGGACCATATGAGATTGTAAAAAGAGTGAGACCAGTAGCATACCAATTGGCTTTGCCACCAGGAATGAAAAAGATTCACAATGTATTCCATGTCTTAATGCTTTGGAGATATCAATCAGATCCCTCCCATATTGTAACCCTAGAAGAGATCGAGGTGCAACCAGATTTGACTTATGAGGAAGAACATGTTCAAATTTTAGCTCATGAAGTTAAGCAATTGAGGAACAAGGCTATCCCATTGGTTAAAATCTTATGGAAGAATCACAAGGTAGAGGAAGCAACATGGAAGCGTGAGGAGGATATGAGGAATCAATATCCCCATCTTTTTGCTTATTAAAAATTCGAGGATGAATTTTCTTAAGGGGAAGATTTGTAACATCCTCCATACCGGGTTAGTGATTAAATTGTAAAGTTTCAAAATTTGGTGATTAAAGTAGAATGATTGAAAAGTTCAATGACTTATTTGAGCTATATTGTGTATGATCAATTAACAAAGAAGGATGATTAGAAGGACAAAATTGTCTTTTCATAGCAAGATAATTATTTGGGCTAGTATTATATTAACCCACGTGGAAGTTTAGGAAATCAAAACCATGTTTCCAGAGTTCTCCTCTTCTTCATCTTCTTCATACGTGAGACCCAAGCTAAAGGTAAGATCTCTTGTTAGTAAATTTCTTGATGAATTTATGACCATTAGACAATAGCTAAGCTTAAAGGAAGTTTAATTTGTTTTAAAACCATAAGATGAGGAGTATATGAAGAATTAAAGAAATGAAGTAGAAAAGTGAAATCTTGGAATAGAGTCCATAATAAGAATTGGAAGTGGAATTTGACTTGTCATTAAGCTAATTAAGGAATATGAAGTGTTATAATAGGAATTAGAACATGTTGGAATTTGAGTGAGATTCTTAAATTCTATAAGGAAGATTGGATTTTTAAGTTTTAGAGGTATTGAATAGATAATAATTAGTTTAAGTAAGTGTATGCAAGTTAGGGATATAAAAGGAGGTGAATTATGTAGTGTTGAGAGGATTAGGAAGGGATTTCGTGCTAAAAATAACATTTTTGGGTTATGTGCATCGATACACATTCAATGTGTACCAATGCACTCTCAAATAAATGAACATCGAATACAATTAGTGCATCGATACATAAGGAGTGCATCGATGCACCCCCTTAAAAAGAAAACATCGAATGTAATTTGTGTACCGATGCACACATTAAAGAGTGCATCGATACACTGTAGAGTGCATCGATACATACCTTTATTAAGAGATGAAAATAACTTTTCTTTTAACCTAAGAAATGATAGTTTAGAATATATTAATTAGTATATTGATAAGTATCAATGTATTACTATGTAGATACAAAGCCTAAACAAGTTCCAGAACAACTGCCCAATAAGATCGATCGAGGAAAAGACAAAGAAATATAGGTGAGTGCATATGCATAACATGGTTATCGTAGTGTATCCAGTTCTAGACTTGTGATAAGTCTAGATTCAATACATTGATGCATAATTCATCTCATATTATGAAACGTAATAGGAATTCATACTATGTGTATTATGTAGTATGTTTAAATGAATATGTATGCAAAGTTATATGAGCTATTTGATGAAGGTGAGGAATTGACATGTCTACGAGATATATTATGTAAGTTGAGAAAAACCCATGTTATGTAGATGAGAACTAAAGGTATAGTTGGCATGCCAAGAGTAGAGGGTCTACGCGGTCCTTTGGGACATGTATGTATTCCTTGGAACATGTGTGATGTCTTTTGAGACACGTATTTGATCCTTAGCATATATATATGATTCTTAAGGAATTTTCTACGTGGTCCTCAGGGACATCTTATATGGCACTACGGTGTAATTCTACGGGGCACTTCGGTGCAATTCTACGTGGCACTTCAGTGCAATTCTACGTGGCACTTCGGTGCAATTCTACGTGGCACTTCGGTGCATTTATACGAGCTGTGGTGACAGCATAGTGCACAACCTCACAGTACTCACATACCTTAGGTTCTCAGTATGATATCATGGGCCAATAAACTTATTAATACGAATTCATGAATGCTAATGTAATATGCTTATAGGTAAGGAACATGGTGATATAACTGCATTGATTAAGTATATGACTTCATTTCATTTCATCTCATTATGGCATTTTCATTACAATTCCTTGTTATTATTATTATTTTGCCTTACTAAGTCGATGACTTAGCGTGTGAGTGTTTCACATGTAGGATCTGAGAAAGTAGACGAGACATGTTAAACAGCTGGACAACATTACTCCTATAACTATCAGATCAGAAGCAACTTAATGAGTAGGTCATTTTGTTATGTAAATGAATGTTGACATGTAATCAAATGGTCAAGTTGTGAATGCTCTGAGTATTTTGATGAACTTGCATTAACCTATGTATATTATCGTATTTTAGTTATATAAGTCCAAATGTTTTATCATTTTTAAAGAATATTGTTTTTAATAGTCAATGTGACATCCTGGACTCGTATCCAGGTCGGGTATGGGTTGAGGGTGTTACATTAATCCTTAAATCTTAAACCAAATCACAAACAATTGCTTGATGTTTGGCGTCACCATATCGTACCGAAGATATCTATAGAAACTAGCGACGATGATGATCATTCCCTCTTCCCTATTCGTTCGATGGAGACGATGACAACTGACGAGTTCGAAATAAGGATTTTATGGATTTAGAGTTTTTTTTTGTTTTTTTAAGAAATTTGGATTTTTTTTGTAAACTTTAATAATTATACTTTTTTAAAATATATTTTTTCAAATATTATTAACGTGACACATGTCACGTTTTTAGTGGTTGATATTCTTTTTAACGACCATGATAACCCAAACACTTCAAATGATAATGTTGGAAACGTTAAGCACATAATTTGACAAAAAAAAACTTTAGACACTTAAAGTGAAAAACACAGTTTAGACACTTATTTTTAAATTAAGCCTTTTATCAATAAGTTGGATTTGAAGTTGAAAAAAATAGAGTAAACTACATGTTTAATACCTAAACTATTGCTTTTGTTCCATTTTGATACCCAAACTTTATTTTCTAAAATCATATCTATTGTTTATTCTAGGTTCAATTTTGTACCCTTCTGTTAAAAAATTAACAAAATTATTGATGTAATATTTTTTTATTTTTTAATGATGAGGTGATATTTTCTTATGGTGACACGTCAAAATCACTGTTAAATTTTAATGGCGGTTACTAAAATGAAATTTAAACTAAATGTTAGGCATGATTTTGAAAAGAAATAAAGTTTTGGTACCAAAGCGGAATAAAAGTAATATTTAGATAATAAAAGTATAGTTTACCCAAAAAATATGTAGACGTTCAGGGTAAAAAGCGTATTAAATCAACAAAAATGGAAAACTTTTTCGAAGTCTCTTCAACGCTCCTCAGTTCGCTGCACTCCCTCGTTCGTTCTGCTTTAACTTTAAGCCGTCTTTTAAGAAAATAAAAATAAAAATAAGAAATCACTCTCTAAAATTATTATTTATAAATCATTTCCTTTCCTGAAATTAGTTTTTGAATTTCATTCTTAGAAAGCCCAAAACCCTCCCTTTCCCTTCGGGTTTTTTTTCATATAGAAGATCCTCTGTTTTTTTTCTTTTACTATTTTTAGTCATTTTCTCTTGTTTGGTTCGTACAGTTTCTAGGGTTTTTGTGGAGCATCATTTATAGTGGAAGAGATTGTAGTGTCGAGGCTTATTTTGTGGGGGTAAGTGAGATAGGGGAGTTCTTTCTTTTCCCGTTACTTGACGCCACTGTCGCAGCCTTTTATGGCACCGGATCTAAAGAAGAGGTTTGGTCTTTTCTTTTCCTTTTAAAAATATTACTCTTTATATATTTTGTTCAGTTTCCACTTCTTCACTCTTTAAGTGGGAATGAGTGGGTGGATGTGTTTGACTTGAAAGTGATTCTGTTTGGTTTCCAAGAAAGTATGGAAGGGTGTGGGAGATTTGGTTTGATACCATTTAATTTTACTGGGCATTTCCTTCAAAGTGGAGATATGTTTTGGAGACCAGGAGGACATGTGAGAATGCTTTATATATATATAATTTCTAGGGTTTAGTGGAGAGAAATATAGGTTTCTCTTGTTAAATTATGGCTTTAAATTTCTTTATGATTTACCTGCTAATGTGCGGAATTGGAATGATAATTTGGGAGGATGGAGGAAGGGGGAATGTGTGTGGGGATAAAACTAATTAAGGTTTTGAGTAAAAAAAGCTTTGTTTTTTGGGAAGTGGCATATGCTTGCCGGAGTGCATCGGTACACAATGAATGTGCATCGATGCACACAACCTAGAAATTCCAGTTAGAGCACGAAATTCACTTTCTTTTTAGCTAAACTCTTCATATTTCATCATCTTTTATATTCTTAACTCACATACACATATTCAAACTCATTTCTATTCATTAATCACCTCTTTAACATCAAAATCCTATTCTCCATATGTAATTCAAGAATTACACTAAATTTTCAACATGTTCCAAATTCAATTCTATTGTTTCTAACTTCTTAATTAGACCCTTGACAAGTCAAATTTGGTCTGAAAATCCCATAAATGTTTTTCTACCAATATTTCATTTATTCAGTTCATTCTTTTAATCCTTTCTATACCTTTCCTCTTATTGTTTTATGACAAATTAAGAGTCCCTTAAGCTTAAGAGTCACTTGATAATCAAAACCAAACTTAAAATTCAACAAGAAATCAATTAACCAGAAACTCACCTTTGCTCTTGGCTTCCACGTGAAGAAGAAAGAAAAATAAAAATAGAAAAAGAGAACTCTGGAGAAATCTCTCCCTTTCCACGTGGTTCCCTTATCTTATAAAGGAAAATAAAAATCTTACTTGTCAATTGACCATTTTACCCTTTAATTCATTCAATAATTACTAAACAACCTTCAACTATATTTCCAATAAGTCATTGAACTATTTAACTATTCTACTTTTATCACCAAATTTCAAAAATTCTCATTTTAGTCACTGACCCAGATTTTGGAATGTTACAAATCTCCCATCCTTTAAAGAAAATTCGTCCTCGAATTTTCACTGAACATATCAATAAGAAAATATCTTCTAATGTTCTCATGTTGCCTCATTTACTTAACATTTCCTTCCTTTATTTTTTTCAACTACTTTTTTTCCTTTATACATTCATTTACTATCACTTATCAATTAAACAACAACCAGTAACTTCAATCTATTTATGTCTTTTCTCTCATTCTATTATGTATTTTCCTTTGACCATTTCTAAAATTTCATATAATATCACTAATCACGTAGATAATAACATCAATTTTCATCACTTAACCTCATAAATCCATCTCTAATTACCTTATAACAATAACCAAACTCATTTTTCATCATCATTTGACCAAGAACACAACCTTAAATATTTTTTTTAAATATGATTAAACATACACTTTAAAGAATCTTTTCACATAACCTTGCATACTTCTCGTACTTCTATATCGAACTTATCATCTACACTTCCATATAACCTTCATCATATTTGATCCCTTAAACTCAATCATTTTTATTTCTTTATTCCATTATTCCTTTATTCATTCCAAATTGAAATCTCCTTATACATAAATCATATATTTCCTTTTATATTCATATACTCTTGTCCTATCACCTATACTCATCTCTATGTACCAATCTTCATTGCATCCTAGTAACTTTGATAACCCAATTTACTTATACAGAACTTCATTCTTTACCATCTCTTATACTTGTATTTTCCTTCCTTAAAACTCCATACAATTACTTTTCTCCTTGCCTACATCATAGTTATCTGATCAGAAATACACAACTATATTCAAATCTACATCATAATTGATTAATTTCGGTACATTTTTATCACAACTCTGGTTAGCTAACGCTAACTCTTTCCATCTTAACTGTAAATCCTTATCATATACACTCTTTCTTATACACAATACTATCCATTCATTTCAAACTCATAAGCTCTAACTTTATACATCTTATACACTTGTCACTAATACACTTATTCTTGAACTCTTCAACCAATTCTCACTACATCATTTGATCTTTTAACGCTATTATGGTGACACTTATTCACCATATTCTATCTTATCCACGAAATAACAAAACTACTCCATATCACTTTTCTACTTCAAAATAGTGAAAAAATTTCTATCCTTATTCAGATGTGATTTCAACTTTCTGAAATCAACATTTAATCTTATAAGACACTTTCTGAGGTTTTCACTCTTCATCCTGCCTGGCCAGGGCAGGTGAATTGCTATCACAATCAGATTTGTCAGCTATCGATTCACTTCAATAATTTCTATAATTCATTTCTACTATATCATACAAATCTTATTCTATTAGCAAGACAACATACTCCTTACCCTATAGATCAGAAATTTTCACTCTATGTTGGCATGCACACATTTTTTTAAAACTCTTTACCTTCGGTTTAAGCTAGAATCGGCTAAACCTTGCTCTTATACCATTAAATGTAATACCCCCAACCCGTACCCGACCTGGATACGAGTATGAGGTGTCACATTGACTTCTCAAAACATTTACTTTTACAAAATACCCAAGATTCAGTTTGATATTTCTAATAAAACCATTTACTTTTTATGATATAAAACATATGCTTTTACAAAACTGATCAGAGCGTATCTAATACAAATCTTTTAACTACATGCCAACTAGATTCTATATAACAAAATACATGTAATTCATTTATGTTCTGATCTGACCTTCAGTAAGGAGAA
This sequence comes from Hibiscus syriacus, assembly GCF_006381635.1. NCBI lineage: Eukaryota > Viridiplantae > Streptophyta > Magnoliopsida > Malvales > Malvaceae > Hibiscus > Hibiscus syriacus. The sequence continues at coordinate 3,582,150 of NW_024062956.1, forward strand.
ACTAACCTGTTGAAAACATTTTGATATTTTGATATAACAAATTAAGATAAATGAATTTTAAGATTTTCCAAAAAGATTTTCTAAGTATATTCAATATAATTATTCGAATATCAAAATATTACTCCAAATCTTTCAAAAGTCATTTTAATCCTTACTCAAGTGTAAAATTAAGTTTTAATCTTAAAATTATTTCAAAATAATTTTACAAAGTATTTCGAACCGTTTCAAAGCCAAAAATTCCAGAATGTCCGGAGGGAACCGATTCCCCCCAGGGGTACCGATTCCCCCCACTGTTCAACGGTCGAAATATTTGAATTTTACACTTAGGGAACCGATTCCCCATGAGGGGTACCGATTCCCCCCACGCTCCAAGTAGAAATATTAATTGTTTTCACACTTAAACGGCTCCAAAAACTTCATTAATGATCCCCAACTTTCAGAAGTGATTCAAAGTGTATTTAAGCAAGCTTAGAAGCCATTGATCAAAAACAAGAAACATCAAGCAACTAGAATCAAGAGAGAATCAAAGAGAAAGCATCAAACCTCAAGTTTGAGCATTTCAAGCCTATTTTTCATTCAATATTCATTTTGCTTTCAAGAACACTTATTGTGCTCAATTGTATTTATTCTTAAGTGTTCTTTCTTTGTTCTAGAATTGTGCAAACATATTTGCCTTGTGATGTTTTTCCTGTGAGTTTGCAATTCTCTTTGAGAAAAGAGTGTTCTCAAGAATTGGGGTATATTCTTGAGGGAGTTGTAAGGTTATCTCTTTATCCTCAAAAGAAAGAACAAATTAGTGAATTTGTTGGAAAATCCTTAGTGTGGATAGCTAAGGTAGTGGACGTAGACTTTGGTTGATAAAGTTGAACCACTCTAAATCGCTGTGCAATTACTTTCAATTTTCTACAAAAGCTTCCACAAATTTTTAATTGTCAATTTACCCCCTCTTGGCCGATTCCGTCAATCGATTAACTCAACAATTAGTATCAGAGCCTAACTAATTTGAAGGTTTAATCACCTCTTGAGTCGATTCGGAAAGAGTTACATCGATAATCAAAGTCATCAATGGCCTCTACTTTAAACTTCGACTCCGGTCTCGATTCGATGCCCGTCAACAAGCCTCATTTCTTCAATGGGGCTAACTATGCCTATTGGAAAAATAGGATGATGTAATTCATTCAAGCAAGTGACATGGGAGCATGGAATGTCGTAGAAGAATGATACATCAAGCCTCTCACTCATCCAAGATTATGGAGTGAAGGAGAGACAAAAATGTTCCAGCTCAAATCCAAAGCCATCCATATCATATTTTGTGCTCTTGGACCAGATGAATACGAAAGAGTTTCATCTTGTACAATCGCCAAAGAAATATGGGACAAACTTCAAGTCACTCATGAAGGTACCGATGAGGTTAAGAAATCTAAAATTAGTATTCTAACGCATAGCTATGAAAATTTCAGGATGAAACCAAATGAAGATATCAAAGCTATGATGGATAGATTTTCAACGATTGTCAATGGTCTCAAATCATATGGAGAGATCATTTCAAATGAAAAGCTTGTGAGGAAGTTAGTCTACTCCCTTCCAAAATCGTGGCAATCAAAGAAGACGACAATCATCGAGTCTAAGGACCTAACATCCTTAACTCTTGAAGAGCTAATCGGTTCACTCCTCACTCATGAAATGATGCTTGAAGATGAGGTGGAACTTGATAATATTGAAGAGAGACCAAAGGAGAATGAGAAGAAGAAAAACATTGGAGTTGCTCTCAAATCCACAAAAGATGAGAGTGATTCAGATGAAGATGACGATGATGAGGAAATGACTTTTTTTGCCAAACGGTTCAGAAAAATGATGAGACCTTACCGAGGGAGAAAATTCAAACGAAATCAAGGCCTCAAAAATGAACCAAAAGAGAAGGACCCAATCATTTGCTATGAATGCAAAAAGCCGGGGCATGTCAAATATGATTGCCCACAATTGAAGAGAAATGGTCAATCAAAGAATAAGCACAAGGCTCATGTGGCTACATGGAGCGATGAAGAAGGTTCCGATGAAGAGGAACAAGAAGTAGCAAACTTGTGCTTGATGGCATTCGGGGAAGATTCTAAGGTAACCTCTAACTTATCTGATTTTGATGATATATCCTATGATGAACTATTAGTGAAATATAATGGGTTGGCTTCGGATTATGAGAAATTATTTTTAAAATATAAAAATGATGTTTCAAAATTAAAAAATAAAAATAAACTCATATCCAAAACCAACAACGATCTTGAAAGTAAAATCAAAGATTTGCAAATCAAACTAGAAGAGTTTGAAAAGAAAATTTTGGATTTGCAAAATTTACTTTCAAAGGTCAATGATGATCATCAAAAGAAAATTAATGATCTTAAAGCTTCTTTTGATAAAGTTAGAACAAAACATTTTGAAAATGGAGAAAATTCAAAATCCAACTTTGTTAGAAAAAGTTTTAAAAACTACAATCATAGAGATCCCCAAAGAACCTCTAATGGAAAAATCGTTAGAAATATGTGGGTTCCTAAAGAGCTCATTACTACTAAAGATAAGGATATCCTACACAAATGGATACCTAAGGGGACTAGGATTTTGGAAACTAATGGATATGGACCCAAAAGAATTTGGGTACTAAAAATTAGAAATTAATCTATGTTTGTAGGAAAAGGAGCATTGCTACAAGGCACGGGAAACAAATCCAAATTCATGGTACTTTGATAGTGGATGCTCAAGACACATGACCGGAGACAAAAGCCAGTTCATTGAGCTTAACGCCAAAAATGGAGGAGAAGTAACTTTTGGTGATGATTCAAAAGGTCACATTGAAGTATTAGTACTATTGGTAATACCTCTTCCATACAAATTAAGAATATTTTTATATGTGAATGGATTAAAGCATAATCTATTGAGTATTAGTCAATTTTGTGATAAGGGATTCAATGTCATATTTGATATTAATGGTTGTAAAGTCATTGATATTGCATCTAATCGGGTTATGCTTGTTGGTCATAGAATAGGAAACATATACATGGTGCATTTAGATTCTATTAATATGACTAATTTGTGCCTAGTTGCTAAGGATGAGCATGACAGTTGGTTATGGCATAGGAGACTAGGACATGCTAGCATGAGTGTTTTGCAACGGTTAGTTCAAGGAGAATTGGTTCGAGGGCTGCCTAAACTAAAATTTGATAATGATAAAATCTGTGATGCTTGTACTAAAGGAAAACAAAAGCGAGTTTCTTTTAAATCCATTAATGACGTATCAACTAGTAGAGTATTACAATTGATCCATATAGATCTTTTTGGGCCAACTAGGACTACTAGCTTGGGTGGAAAACAATATGCATTTGTCTTGGTAGATGACTATTCTAGATATACTTGGGGTTCTATTTTTAAGTACTAAAGATGAAGCATTTAAACATTTCATCACATTTTCAAAAATAATCTAAAATGAAAAAGGTTACTTTATAACTAGTGTTAGGAGTGATCATGGCACTGAATTTGAAAATCTTGGATTTATTGAGTTTTGTAATTCTAATGGTATTAGCCATAATTTTTCAGCACCTAGAACCCCTCAACAAAATGGAGTTGTTGAGAGGAAAAATCGAACTTTAGAAGAAATGGCTAGAACCATGCTTTGTGAAAATAATTTGCCAAAATATTTTTGGGCGGAAGCCACAAATACCGCTTGTTATATTGTAAATCGAGTAATGATTAGGCCAATTTTAAAGAAAACTCTATATGAAATTTTCAAAAATAAAAAGCCTAACATTAGATATTTTCATCCTTTTGGATGTAAATGTTTTGAACAACGGTAAAGAAAACCTTGGCAAATTTGATGCTAAAAGTGATGAAGGAATTTTTCTGGGTTATTCCTTAAATTCTAAAGCTTATCGAGTATTTAATAAAAGAACTTTAGTTGTAGAAGAGTCTATACATGTTGTTTTCGATGATAATCCCCTTCCGAGGAAGGATTCTTGTGTGAAAGATGATGTATATGTATTATAAATACAAATGAAGTTAGATATGACGTTGAAAAACCATCATCAAAGGAATAAACAAAAGATGAGATAACTCATGATCCTCTTGAGAATCCAACCATTGAAGAAAGGGAAGTATCTTATCCAAGAGAGTACAACTATGTCAAGGATGGTGAGATTATAGGTGATCCATCCAAAGGGGTAACAACTCGATCTTCTCTTAGAAATATTTGTAATTATGTTGCATTTATTTCATGCCTAAGAATATTAAAGAAGCATTAAAAGATGAACATTGAATTATGGCTATGCAAGAAGAATTAAATCAATTTGAGAGAAGTAAAGTATGGACATTAGTTTAAAGGCCTAGTAATAAATCTACTGTAGGTACTAGATGGATGTTTAGGAATAAGCTTGATGAGAGTAGTAATATAGTGAGAAACAAGGCTAGACTTGTTGCTCAAGGGTATACTCAAGAATAGGGCATAGACTATGATGAAACATACGCTCCCATAGCTAGGATGGAAGCAATTAGAATGTTATTAGCATTTGCATGTTTTCATGAATTTAAACTATATCAAATGGATGTTAAAAGTGCATTTTTAAATGGTTTTATAAAAGAATAAGTGTATGTGGAACAACCTCCAGGTTTTGAAGATTCAAAATTTCCTGATCATGTTCTTAAATTGACAAAAACACTTTATGGTTTAAAACAAGCTCCTAGAGCTTGGTATGAAAGATTGTAAAAATTTTTAATTGAAAAGGGTTTTTCAAAAGGGAAGGTTGACACTACATTGTTTTTAAAGTATAAAGGTAAAGATTTATTAGTAGTTCAAATCTATGTTGATGATATAATATTTGGTTCTACTAATGATGTTCTTTGCCAAGAATTTTCTAAGCTAATGCAAAGCGAATTCGAAATGAGTATGATGGGGGAGCTCTCATTTTTCTTGGGACTCCAAATCAAGAAAAGAAAAGATGGCATCTTCATCAATCAAGCTAAGTACGTCAAAGATATGCTCAAGAAGTTTGGACTGGAAAATGGCAAACCTCATGACACTCCAATGAGCTCTTCAACAAAGCTTGACTTAGATGAAGGAGGTAAATGTGTAGATGTTAAATTATATAGGTCAATGATTGGATCTCTACTTTATCTAACTGCAAGTAGACCAAACATTATGTTTAGTGTTTGTTTATGTGCTAGATTTCAATCATGCCATAAGGAATCACATTTACTAGCTGTTAATAGAATCTTTAGATACCTTAAGAATACTCCTAGTTTAGGACTTTGGTATCCTAGAGACTCTAGCTTTAGCTTGCATGCCTTTTCTGATACGGATTATGGAGGATGCAAATTAGACAGGAAAAGCACCTCCGGTACTTGTCAAATCCTTGGAAATATGTTGATTTCTTGGTTTTCAAAGAAACAAAATTGTGTTGCATTATCTACCACTGAAGTCGAATACATTTCAGCTGGTAGTTGTTGTGCACAATTTTTATGGATGAAACAACAACTTTTTGATTATGGAATTGAAGTAGGTACCATTCCTATCAAGTGTGACAATACTAGTGTTATTTGTCTACTAAAAATCTCATCCAACACTCTAGAACTAAGCACATTGAAATAAGACATCACTTCATTAGAGACAATGTCACTAAGGAAGATGTAGTTCTAGAATTTGTTGATATTTTGCATCAATTAGCGGATATCTTTACAAAACCTTTAGACAAGAACGTTTTGGACACTTATGAGAGAATTAGGTTTAACTGACCTATCTTCACTTATTGTTTAAAATAAATTTAGCACTTTTAAGAATAAATGAAAAATGCTTATAATAATTTTTCATTGCATTCTTTGCTATTATTTAGGGGAGTTTATGATTTTTGACGAAAAATTAACTTTATGTTCAAATGTAGTTTAAGGATTAATTTGATTGATTGAACATAATTAATTTTTTATATATGAGTTGCCAATACCACTAGAAAAGATTAATATAGCATTTTTAGTGTTTAAAATACAAATTTTTGAATTATAAGGCAGAGGGAATCGATACCCCCTTGAAGGGGAACCTATTTCCCCTTTGAAGGGGAACCGATTCCCCTAGGGGAATCATTACCCCCTGGGGTTCTGGTTTTATCGGGCAGAACCCTTATTTTTGGCTCAAACCCTCTTTTCTTCTCTTCTTTGCCGTCGTTTCCCCTCTCTACTCTCCCTACCTCCATTTTTGCCTCAAATCAACATTTTTAAACGGAATTTTCTTCAAATATCATCTCCTAAACCTGCTAGCATCATTAAAATTGTGCAAACAACATCAAAATCCACTCAATATCATTTTTCAAGGTAAATTTTTCTAAACTCTCTATTTCATTGATTTTGAACATATGACTAGTTTTAATTAGTTCTAAATAGAAATAGTGATCGGGCATTGCTTATTAGTGTTTAGAAACTAAATTATTACAACTAATTTCATCAAAAACACAAGATTTTTCCAAAACTTTTGAAATTTTCGAAATAAAAAAAAATTGTGTTTTGATTGAATTACGTTGTTGTTATAAAAACTATACATTGATTTTCAAAATCTTATTTTTCAATAAGTTTTTCGAAAACTTTGCCCATTAGGATTGGTTTAGAGAACCTTGAAATATTGAGAACTCAATTGAGTTTTGGGATTAATTGAATTGAATACATGTGTTTTCTAAATTGCAGGTTATCCATTCTATTCTGATTTCCTAAACAATGTCCAATCCTAAACGTGCTAGGTCATCATCTAGTCGCTCAAACCGTCAACCAAATCCACCTCCAAATCCTCCTCCTATTCCTGAAATTCCAATTCCTAATCCTAATCCCATTGATCCTAATATGACTATCCAAAACTCGTGCTTCAATCATCCTGGTCCTAGAAATCATCGTTTTTGGTATTATCAATATTTTGACTCTTACAAAATTAGAGAAGAACGTATCCCTTCTCGTCAAGCTATGATAGATATCGATTTTAGATATCTTCCTCTTTTACAAGAGTGGAAATTTGATAAACTTTGTGACATTGAATCTATAGTTTACCATCAACTTGTTCGCATATTCTATTCTAATGTCGTTTGTATTAAGAACAGAGCTCAAACCAAAACCATAGCAGTTCGTTCCTATCTCCTAGGGCAATTCATCCATCTTGACTCGGCTTACATAGCTAATGAATTAGGATTAGATAATGATGGTATATCAAATGAAAAATAACTTTTAGGTTCTCGGTATAAAAGAAGGGATAGTGCGAGTGTCTTAGATCTTCATGATTGTTTTCTTCATCTAATGATTTCTTGGTGGTTTTGACCATCCGGAGGTCGTTACTCTACTCTTCGTGCTTTAGATCTTTGGTGGTTACATTGTTTCCAAAACAGTATTAAAATAAATCTTCCTGAGATTATTTTTGCTGAAATCGTTGAAACCGTAAACTTAGTGCCAAATAAGAAACTTTGTTCCTCTCTAGTTTATGGTTGCATTCTAAGTAATTTATTTTCTAAAGTCGGGCTTAGAGTAGGTATAGATGTCGTCTTTCCTCTCAAGAAACAAATTAATCTTCTTTCCTTAACGAGAGCGGGATGGATAAAGAATAAGGACACCGGTGAATGGGTTCAATCTTCTGAAGATACTCCGGGAGCTAGTTCTTCACGAGCTCCTCCAGCAGATGCCGATGATCCCGAACTTGAGCAATTAATGCAAGATATTGATGAAGTCGACGATGAGCTGGAACAACACGAGGAATAAGCTCAACAAGAATATCATGTGCCTCCATATTTTCAATCATTCGTGGAGACATTTGATTTCCGTTATGCATCCTTGGATTCTCGCTTCACTTCCAAAGAATCTCACTTCTCGACTATGGAAGCTCAACAATTGGAAATTCTCTGAGAGATGCGTGCAAACAATGAGGCAACCAATGCTCGTATTAATGAACTCACTCATGAAATGGCAGCTATGCGAGCTCATTTCCCACCTCCCGATCCTCCTACAGATGCTTGAACTTTAATCTTTGCTTTGCTTGTTTGGATTAAACTTGGATATTTGCATTATTGTTAAAACATTTTGAATGCTTTTGGATTGTTTATTTTTGGTTGTTCAAACTTATGTTTAATACATTTGATTTGGATTTTGTGTTTATTTTGCATCTTTAGACATATATGACCAATTATCCATTACATGTTTATGAATATTGATTATGGAACTAATATCTAACGTTTCTCTTGATTATGATCTTAGCAGCTTACGCTATATTTAGTTATCAATTGGCTAATTGTTTTTCAAAAACTTGTTTAAAATCTTTTAAAGGTCTTTTTGATTTAACAAAAAGGGGGAGAAATATTAAAGTGTTTTTAAAGGGGAGAAGTTTTAGAGTAAGGGGGAGTAATTTCAAAACTCGATTTCAAAATCTTAAAATTGCTAAAATGTTTTGTTATATCAAAAAGGGGAGATTGTTGAAAACATTTTGATATTTCGATATAACAAATTAAGATAAATGAATTTTAAGATTTTTCAAAAAGATTTTCTAAGTATATTCAATATAATTATTCGAATATCAAAATATTACTCCAAATCTTTCAAAAGTCATTTTTAATCCTTACTCAAGTGTAAAATTAAGTTTTAATCTTAAAATTATTTCAAAATAAATTTACAAAGTATTTCGAACCGTTTTAAAGCCAAAAATTCCAGAATGTCCAGAGGGAACCGATTCCCCCCTGAATGGTTTGGCTTCGAGAATTCCAGTATGCTCGAAGGGAACCGATTCCCCCCAAGGGTATCGATTTCCCCCACTGTTCAATGGTCGAAATATTTGAATTTTACACTTAGGAAACCGATTCCCCATGAGGGGTACCGATTCCCCCCACGCTTCAAGTAGAAATATTAATTTTTTTCACACTTAAACGGCTCCAAAAACTTCATTAATGATCCCCAATGTTCAGAAGTGATTCAAGGTGTATTTAAGCAAGCTTAGAAGCCATTGATCAAAAACAAGAAACATCAAGCAACTAGAATCAAGAGAGAATCAAAGAGAAAGCATCAAACCTCAAGTTTGAGCATTTCAAACTTATTTTTCATTTAATATTCATTTTGCTTTCAAGAACACTTATTGTGCTCAATTGTATTTATTCTTGAGTGTTCTTTCTTTGTTCTAGAATTGTGCAAACATATTTACCTTGTGAGGTTTTTCTTGTGAGTTTGCAAATTTGTAATCTTCTCTTTGAGAAAAGAGTGTTCTCAAGAATTGGGGTATATTCTTGAGGGAGTTGTAAGGTTATCTCTTTGGCCTCAAAAGAAAGAACAAATTAGTGAATTTGTTGGAAAATCCTTAGTGTGGATATCTAAGGTAGTGAACGTAGACTTTGGTTGATAAAGTCAAACCACTCTAAATCACTGTGCAATTACTTTCAATTTTCTGCAAAAGCTTCCACAAATTTTTAATTGCCAATTCACCCCCCTCTTGACCGATTTCGTCAATCGATTAACTCAACATAACCTATCTTGCTCCTCTTAGTTTCTATTCCTGCTTTCCTGAACCTACGTGTGAAACACTCACACGCTAAGTCATAGACTTAGTGAGACATATAAATACATATGTAAATTATCAAATGCATATACATATCATGTAATACAACGTCATACTTGTATACATACTTTTTCATGTAACAATTACATACACGCATGCATGTCATCATTTATATTTTCTCATACTCTTATATGATTATCCTTTCTATCTCTTATCTCTTGTTCATATGATTTCTTATTTTCATATTCTATATCTTATAACATGTTCTTATATCATCATATGAGTCATTGATAATCATTATATATATATATTAACATATATTCATGTACATCACATAACAAATGCCATAACCCATAACACACATTCTTTCATGTAACACATACACACATTCACATATATCCTCATATAAAACATGTAACACATTTCTCATTACTACTCACATTTTATTGTTATCCTTTTTGGTTAGTCCATGCACACTACTAAGAACTTAAGGTATGTGAGTACATAGAGGTTGTGCACTATGCTATCACCATAGCTCGTATAATTCCCACTAGGGGCGCGTAGAATTTATCCCGAAGGACCACACATAACACATATATCCCGAAGGACCACTACGTCCCGAAGGACCGCGTAGACCCTCGACTCTTGGCATGCCAACTATACCTATAGCTCTCATAACATATGACATGGGCATTATCGTTTACCTCATTACACATTCACATATTCATATCACATAGTTCTTTCACATAGCTCTCTATCACATTTCATATGATCACATAGTCACGTAGTTTACTTTCACGTAGCATTTTTCCATAAAATTCACATTATTCATCATTTTCACACATGGTCACATCACATAGTTCTTTATCACATTTCATATAATTCACATATACCTTTTTCTTATATGGATATAACATATTATTTCTTATCTTTTAACTTATATTACATATGTATAAAATCTTATGACTTATTATCAATATCTCATAGATCACTATCATACAACACATATCTCATAACATGTAATGCAATAAGGCATATTCACCTAGATCCCAAATATAGAGATGCAATTACATCTAAACATATGTATAGACTCGAATTTATCTGATCATCATATCACTACATGCTTACATATGGGTACTCATATTACCTAATATCAGAATTAGACTTCTCATAAGTCATAATTCCTTAACATAACTACACTTCATATCATGTACTCGCCCGATCACCAATAACACTACCAAGCTCTTTCTCTTTCTTGTGTATCTTACTCTGACGACCTATCTGAACTTTGCTTTCAATCGATGTCTACACAATCATGTATTAATACTTATCAGTATCCAATTGATATACTATAATCTATCAATTCTTAGACTGAAAGAAAGATTTATTCTATTTCCCATTGAAGTACATCGGTACATTCCACAGTGTATCGATGCATCCTTTAACATGTGCATCGATGCACTACCCAATGCATCGATACATAATTTATATTCGATGTTTCCATTTTAAGGGGTGTATCAATGCACTCCCTATGCATCGATGCACTCATTGCATTTGATGTTCATTTATTTGAGAGTGCATCGGTACACAATGAATATGCATCGATGCACACAACCCAGAAATTCCAGTTAAAACAACTCTTCATATTTCATCCTCTTTTATATTCTTAACTCACATACACATATTCAAACTCATTTTTATTCATTAATCACCTCCTTAACATCAAAATCTTATTCTCCATATGTAATTCAAGAATTACACTAAATTTCCAATGCATCGATACACAATTTATATTCGATGTTTCCATTTTAAGGGGTGTATCAATGCACTCCCTATGCATCGATGCACTCATTGCATTTGATGTTCATTTATTTGAGAGTGCATCGGTACACAATGAATGTGCATCGATGCACACAACCCAGAAATTCCAGTTAAAACACGAAATTCACTTTTTTTAGCTCAACTCTTCATATTTCATCCTCTTTTATATTCTTAACTCACATACACATATTCAAACTCATTTCTATTAATTAATCACCTCCTTAAAATCAAAATCTTATTCTCCATATGTAATTCAAGAATTACATTAAATTTTCAACATGTTCCAAATTCAATTCTATTGTTTCTAACTTCTTAATTAGACCATTGACAAGTCAAATTTGGTCTGGAAATCCCATAAATGTCTTTCTATCAAGATTTTATTTATTCACTTCATTCCTTTAATCCTTTCTATACCTTTCCTCTTATTGTTTTATGACAAATTAAGCTTCCCTTAAGCTTAAGAGTCACTTTATAATCAAAACCAAACTTAAAATTCCAAGTATAATGTGGGGATGAGTTCTATTGTTCTAGATGATAATATGCCCTCTAATGTGTCTTGGATTTGGAAAGGTGTTATTAATAACTTTCGGACTAATGATTCTTTTGGGTTATGCTTTCGGAATAATCTTTTGGCATGATTCATGGATTTCTAACTATTCTTTGAAGATTATGTTTACAAGAATCTTTGCACTGTCAGTTAATAAGGAAGGGGTTGTGGCTGATTTTGGGTGTATGTCTAATGGGAAGTGGTTGTGGGATTTACAACTTAGAAGGAACTTAATGGATAGTGAGTTTGAACATTGGTTGTAAATGATGGTATTGTTGGATAATTTTCAACCTCTGTTGAAGGGTGGAGACCGTTTGGCGTGGAAAGGTAGTGGGGATGGTGTGTTCTTGGTTCAAGCTTGCTCTAGATTAGTGTCAAGTTTATCAGACTCAGATAATTCGTGGTTGGAGATTGTGTGGAGGGATTTAGTTCCACCAAAAGTGGAGATTTTCCTTTGGCAAATTATTCATCAGAAGTTGGCTGTCAAAACTATTTTAATGAGTAGGGGAATAAAAAATATCGATTCCCCTCTATGTGTGTTCTGTGGAGTGGAACCAGAAATGGTTAATCATTTATTTTTTTCGTGCATCCAGGTTTGGCAGATTTGGGTCAAAATCCTCCGTTTGTGGAAAGTTATCTCAGTTCTTTCTAATAATCCAAAGGGCTTCTTACTTTCATGGGTGCATTTAAGACCTAACTCGGGTATTTGGAGATTTATTCCAGGAGCTGTTTTGTGGTCTATCTGGTTGTGTAGGAACCCGATTGTTTTCGAGAAATGCAATTTCGATAAAGCTAATTTGTTTTTCTTGGTGAGATATAGAGCGACTTCATGGTTTTTAGCTAAAAATAAGGATGTGTCTATCCAAGTGGACAACCTTGTGGGAGATCTTTCTTTGGCGGATTTGCATAAGTCCCCCTCCAACTTTCGATTGTCAATATTAAAATGGTGTCCTCCTCCTACATGGTATTTTAAGATAAATGTTGATGGGGCTGTTAGCTTTGATTGGAGAAGAAGTGGTGTTGGTGAAGTTCTTAAAGATGCTGATAAGAACAAGATGGTTTCTTTCTCTAGAGCATTAGGACCTTGTTCTCCTATTCTTACTGAGATTTTTGCTATTAAAGTGGGGTTAGCAGTGTTTTTTAAGTCAATTTGGAGGGATAAAGGTATTCTGATTTTGGAAAGTGACTCGTTCCTTGCTGTGAAGTGGATCAATAGCCCAAAAATTTATCCGGTTTACCTTGTTGATTTGATCTCAGAAATTAAGAAGACAGTTGTGAAGTCTGATATTATTATTAAGCATATCAGTAGATGTATTAATGTGGAAGCTGATTGTCTAGCTAAGTCAGGAATTGGTTAGAGAGTGAGGAGTTTGTTGTTTTGAGTAGTGGTTATGGTGCTTTATTTTGGTTATGTTACTACGTTAGGTAATTTTATGTAATGGTTGGTAATCTTATGTAATTATGGGTTATTAATATATTAAGGCACTCTTTTTCTCATTCCGCTATTTGTCTCTTTACAAGGCAACTATGAGGGAGGTTTTTAATAAAGACTTTTATTCCTATAAAAAATTCAACAAGAAATCAATTAACCAGAAACTCACCTTTGCTCTTAGCTTCCAAGTGAAGAAGAAAGAAAAATAAAAAGAGAAGAAGAGAACTTTGGAGAAATCTCTCCCTTTCCACGGTTCCCTTATCTTATAAAGGAAAATAAAAATCTTACTTGTCAATTGACCATTTTACTATTTAATTCATTCAATAATTACTAAACAACCTTCAACTATATTTCCAATAAGTCATTGAACTATTTAACTATTCAACTTTTATCACCAAATTTCAAAAATTCTCATTTTAGTCAATGACCCGGATTTCGGGATGTTACAGATTTACTACTTGAACTCTATTCTTTACCCTTTCAATGAACAAAAAAGGAGCTCTAAGCCTAGCCTAAAAGAAAAATCCTAAGTATAACATCTCATTTACATTTCAGTTACACATCTAGTTCCATCTTGTTGGTTGAGCATTATCATATTTTTGGTTGCACTAATGTTAAAAGTGATTGAGTAGGTTACAAAAGCTATCATATTTCCAGACTTTTAATGTCTCATTGTATTTTTATATATGACATATTTCATTTACCTATAATTATGTTTTGGCTTGGTCTTACCATTATTTGTTTGACACTTTTTCCTTAATTGTGCATAACATCACAGAGAGCACAAGCAGATCAGATCTTATGACATCTGCAAAATAATCCGGACATGTGGCTTCAAGTTGTGCACATACTGCAGCAGACAAAGAGCTTTGAATACCAAGTAATTTGCCTTACAGGTCAGTCAAACTGACTATTTTCTCTATGATCTACAATAACAATTACATCAAACTAGCTTGAAGGAACTCTAGTTGAAATTTGTATGTTGTGTGGTGCTTGTACCTACAATTTGGTCTTGCTCTTGTAGCTGGTTAGGTTTTTTTTATAAGGAATGGTAGGCCTCATTAAAAAACCCCTTCATGATTAATGGATCACCATATGCTCCTTAATCAGTGGAAGGAGGAAAAGAGTGCCTAAAAATTCATTAATAACCACAAGTTACATAAAACTTAAGAACAACCATACATACTTCCTTTACAACAAACCAACCCAAATCCTAAAAGATAACCTAAAAAAACCAAAACAGTATATCTAGACAATACCCTCATTTGTTAAACTGTCAGCCTCAACATTGGTTGAACTAGCAACCCATCTAATAATACCATTCAAACCTCTAAACTTATCGCTAATATCTGTCATTAAATCAATGTAGACATAGGGACAACATTCTTTGTTCTTGATCCAATCCACTACTAATTTACTGTCAGATTCAACGATTAAACTTTCCTTAAAACGTTGTTTCATCGAACCAGTAGCTGGTTAGTTGATTGATAGTTTACAGGAACTTTTTCCAATGAATGGCTAGACTCTTGAGCATTGCAAATTAGTGCTGGAATGTGAAGCCCTCCATTCAATATGATGATTTTGGGAGCTTTTGTTGTGCTTGTATACAGGTTCTTGAAGATGTTATCAAGTATAGGTGGAATGCATTGCCTTTTGAGCAGCGAGATGGAATGAAAAATTACATTTCTGAAGTCATTGTCCAGGTGAAATACATCTTTATGGCCGTTTTCTCTTTAGGACTGAGGAATCTAAATATTTTATACTTCCATCCCATTTCATGTCCTTTTCTCCTCTTTGGATTATCATTCTTACATGTCCTTTCTCCTTTGCTAGTTGTCAAGCAATGAGGCCTCATTTCGAGCAGAAAGGCTGTATGTCAACAAGCTTAATATCATATTGATTTAGGTATAACTTATTTGCCTTCCAAAAATGTATTTCTTAAAAGAGGACTGTCTAGCTTTAGAGTTCATTGAGTTTGTTACAAATTTGGAGGCATGGTGTTGGGGCTTCATTTGTCTCCCTTTTTTCTTTTTATTTATTTTTATCAATGACAATTTTTACTAGTTATAACTCCAAAAGTATTATTTTGATATTATTGATGGTTACCCTACCGGTGAGTTTCCATAAGCTTCTCATTTGAAGGTTTCACAAGTATTGCTTATGTAGTATGAGCGGGGAGTCCTTCATGTTACTATTGTAATATGGAGGGCAAGTCGAGGGTTTTTAACGAGGCCTAATACTCTATCAAAAAAAAGTATGAGCGGGGATTGATGATTACAATAATTTCATGTATATGGTAATTGTTGTCTAAAACATTATGTGCAGGTCTTAAAGCATGATTGGCCTACTAGGTGGAAAAGCTTCATTCCTGATCTTGTTGCAGCTGCAAACACTAGTGAAACAATATGCGAAAATTGCATGACAATGTTGAAAGTAAGTTTTGTATCAGCATTCTTTCTTAGTAGTACTAGTAGCAGAATCTGATCTTAACATGAGCTTTTCTGTGGTTAGCTTCTAAGTGAAGAAGTTTTTGATTTCTCAAGAGGTGAAATGACTCTACAAAAAATCAAAGAGCTAAAACAATCTTTGAACAGGTGAAAGTATTGATGTTATTCTGAGGTATCCGGGTCATACATTTTTGGATGTCAATTTTGAGATTTCCTTTTATGGTTTTGTTTCTATTTGATAAATTTTGTCATTATGTGCATTATTGGATCATCATCAGTTTGATCTCTGTAAGTTATTTGTTCCAATTGTTTAAAATTTCTATATTTATATTGAATTGGCTTATGTAAATCAGTGTTCGAAAGAGATTTCTGATTAAATTTCTAGCACATCTTTCTTCCCTCGGATATGTGCCACCTGAGTATCGTGTAACACCTATGATTTGTGGATGTGGCATGTTTTGGCGTGATGAACTCATAGATTGGGCAGTAAATTGGTAACACGATCTGAAATTAGCTTGAACTGCAATCGGAAAACTGATCTGAAAGTTTGTCCTTCCCCTCTAAGCTATGTATGTCCTGATAATTTTATTAATCTACATGTAAAAATCTGTTAAATGAACCGTAATCTAATGAAAATCAATTATTGCTGGTTAAAAAAATAAGGAAAAAAAAAAGAGAAGTGAGTTGAAGGTCTCTCCTTAACATTCTCTTATTAGTTCTTGATTCACCTTGCTGCTCCTTATCAAGCGATGTAAAGTCCTGCCAGTGTTAATTTTGTTCTTCCTAGCATGTATTGTATAATTCATCTTGCTGAATGTTTTATTTGTTTTCTGCAGTGAGTTTAAACTCATTCATGAGTTATGCTTATACATACTATCAGCTTCTCAGAGAACAGAGCTTATACGGGCTACGCTATCCACTTTGCATGCGTTTCTTTCATGGATTCCTCTGGGCTATATTTTCGAATCAACATTGGTAAATAATTCTTTCTTCCAAGTGACTTGGCTATCAATATGTTATGTATGTAACATTTTTGATGATGTTTTTATCATATGTTTCTTTGATGCTATTCATGTGTCTTACAGCTGGAAACACTCCTAAAATTATTCCCTGTGCCATCTTATCGGAATCTCACCCTCCAATGTCTAACAGAGGTATTTATTTATTTTAAAAATAAGTTTTCCTTAAATAAATAAAACTATATTGTTTTCACTCTAAGGAGGTGGATCTTTATTTTATATTTATGGTTGATTGCAGGTTGCAGCCTTGAATTTTGGGGACTATTATAATGTGCAGTATGTTAAGATGTACACTATATTCATTGCAGGTGTGTCAGCAGGTGCTTTATAAGTTAATTGAGATTTGCACTTAGAGCTTGGTTTTACAGATTCATTCATTTTCTTTTTGGGTTACAGTTTTATTTATTTATTTATTTATTGGGTTATATAGAATTGATGTTGCTTTTCTTCATTGTGTTTTTTCCCTTTTTGTTCTGTAGTTAATATATGTGGGTGTTTCTTGGTATGTTTTTAGACTATTCTGCCACCGACCACAAACATCCCTGAGGCTTATGCACATGGAAGCAGTGAGGAACAGGTATAGTTTCTGTTAGGTGGATCCTGTTTTACATTTTGGTGTACCTTAAATTTGTCTGGTAATAGTATTTTCTTATGTTATTACTCCAGGCATTCATTCAGAATTTGGCATTGTTCTTCACTTCATTCTACAAGGTAAGTTGCCTATGAATCACCAAAGCTCCTTATCATAAGGTGAAATATGGTTGACGAGTGACATTAATTTAGCACCGACCAAGTCCCAAGTCTGAGTTGGGTGGTGGTTTCCTATGCATTTTGATGCAAAGAATGATTCAAAATTTACAAATATTGTTGTTCAAATACATGATTTTTATTATATTCTTATTATTTTGGATTAAGCATATTGTTAAGATATTGATTTGATAATGCCTGAAATGTTTCCGACTTGTTGCAGTTAATGGTTTTGATGATTTATGTTACTAATTCTTGTTTTCAGTTTCACATTCGGGTGCTAGAGACTGCACAAGATAATATTGCTGTGCTATTAATTGGTCTGGAATACCTTATCAACATATCTTATGTGGATGATACTGAGGTCTTTAAGGTATAATGGGATTTCGATTTCCTTTATTTGTAAGATATTTCTCATATATGCTTGTTCCCTTTTTAACCTTTTTGAATTTGGTTTCTAAAAATGTCATCTGGTTCAATAGGTTTGCCTGGACTATTGGAACTCCTTGGTCTTGGGACTATTTGATGCGCACCATAACATGGATAATCCTGCAGTGACTGCAAGTATGATGGGACTGCAGGTATCATGATTGTTTATGTTACTTTTAGGCATTTGTTAAAAGTATTTGGAATGGTGAAAAATTAGTCTAAATCTCCATTATAGCTCAAGCGTTATCCGGTCTATGCTCAGCACATCTTGTAACTTTTATTTTAGCCCTTGTCACAATCACATCAACATCTTCCTTTTTTCTTCTTCTCTGGTTCTTGTCTAGGGACAGGGGCACACCTTTTATTGCCCTTAAATCTAGCAATTATATGTGCTAGAAAGTGTGAAAAAAATCATATTGAACCACTTGTTCTTGCATGTTTGGACAGATGACTTGTTAGATAAGATCTCTCTCTCTCTCTCTCTCTCTCTATATATATATATATATATATATATATATATATATATATCACAAATGTTTTGTACTTCCTGTGGAGATTGATATGAAATTGGTATTAATTCTAGATACCACTCTGGTAGTTTTTTATTATATTTTTAAATAGATGTTGGCTGTATTTTTAGTGGATATTGAACTACTACAAAATTTGCCATTTCTAGATTAATGCAAAAGGGTCACCAACTTTATGCTGGTACGATGTC
The DNA here is from genome assembly GCF_006381635.1 of Hibiscus syriacus. Taxonomy (NCBI): domain Eukaryota; kingdom Viridiplantae; phylum Streptophyta; class Magnoliopsida; order Malvales; family Malvaceae; genus Hibiscus; species Hibiscus syriacus. The sequence continues at coordinate 3,600,845 of NW_024062956.1, forward strand.
AAAGTTGAGAATGCTCATGATCTGTCGTTTGGCTAAGCCTGAGGAGGTTCTGATAGTTGAAGATGAAAATGGCAATATTGTTCGAGAGACTATGAAAGATAATGATGTTCTTGTTCAGTATAAGGTGATAAATCTATAACTAACTTTCATGAAATCTAATTCCCACTTACATGGGCTTAATCTTTTATTCCCTTGACTAATTGTGGCCAATTGGATTGAAAGACGGGCTTTGGTCTCTTCTTAAGAAAGTTTTTATAAGCTTTCTTTTTGAAACTATTGGTATGCTTCGCCAGTAAGATATCTACTTGGCATATTTATCTTGTCTAAAGATGCCTGTAAATTAAATTCTCTTTTATCTTCCAAACATTATGTTGCAAGCTTTATTATACCAAGAGATAATGTTTTAGAAGTGTTTTTTTGTTATTATCTTATATATATATATATAGAAGTAGTTCCCTTCTGGTTTCTATTGTTACTGAAGTTATATGTTGCAGATTATGAGGGAGACTTTGATCTATTTATCTCACCTAGATCTTGAGGATACTGAAAAGCAGGTATGGTGCTATGAGACATTTATACTTTTCTGTTTTTTTTTATAGGAATAGGATGCCTCGTTAAAAACCTCCCTCTTAGTTGGCTCTTGTGAAATAGGTAACTAGCGGAAGGAGGAAAAGAGTGTCTCGTCTTATTGATAAACCATAATTACATAAGATACAGCTTACATGATAAACATCCCTAGATAAAATACAGAACAATAAAACTCAACACCTCAACCAATCCCCTCCTTAGCTAGCTTATCTGCTTCCCAATTATAACTCCTAGGAATCCAATTAATAATAATACCCCTAGCAGATACAAAGGCCCCAATTTCCTCAACCAAATAACTAAAAAACGTTGAGGCTGAAAAAGGCATCAAAATTCAATCCACTGCTTTTTTACAATCACTCTCAAGGATTAGTCTTCCCTTCAATGCCTTTGATAAGGTATATTCAAATTCATGTTGGCCTTGCCCAAATTAATTGTAATAAATGTTATCTTATTTAAATTTAATTGTAATATATTTTAATATTTTGTTACTTTTTAAAATAGCAAAATAGGTTGATCTGGTCATTGGGAATTGGTCTTGGACAAGGAAATTTAAATTTTGTGGGGGCTGCAGCCCAGCCTATGGTGCATCAGAGAAACAAAAAGGATCTCTCTCTAATTCTGAGAACCTAGGGAGACTGAACATGTCCACTATAGTTCAGTCTTGGATCTTACTATTTTTTCCTCTCTAGGCATCTAAAGCATTAACTATTTTCTATTCATTACTCTTCTCTGAAGCTCATGGAACATCAAATTATATGATTAAATTTGGGTTTGTTTCATTATCTATGTAATGCAGAAGCTAAAGAAATTGAGCAAGCAATTGACTGGTGAGGATTGGACTTGGAACAATTTGAACACATTATGCTGGGCAATAGGATCTATCTCTGGTTCTATGATGGAAGAGCAGGTGTCTTTTACACCAAGAAATGTTAAACGTTATACATGATGTGATTTGTCATATACGCATTTACTTGCTTGAGTTGCTTGCCGCTCCTACTTGCAACCTTAATGCTGATATATGTTAAAATATTTGGTTTTAATGGCAGGAAAACAGGTTTTTGGTTACTGTCATTCGTGATTTGCTGAGTTTGTGTGAAATCACTAAAGGGAAAGACAATAAAGCTATTATTGCTAGTAACATTATGTAAGATATATATTTTCAAGAGTTTGTATATTGTTACATAGCATCTGTAGACTGTTTCAAGCATGCTTCATTTCTTTTACAACCCATGCTTTTATTTGGATGGCATGGCTATTTTTGGTCAATTTTGCATGTGGTTATTGTTGATTTAGGGATTCTGAAGGATCTTATTTACTCTTTGTTTTCTGCATGCTATACTTCAAAGTATTGATTTAATATATGTCGGTTTTATTGCAGGTATGTTGTTGGACAATATCCAAGGTTTTTAAGGGCTCACTGGAAATTCCTGAAAACTGTTTTCAATAAGCTGTTCGAGTTCATGCATGAAACACATCCAGGAGTTCAGGTAAACTAATTGTAAAAAGAAATAATAGTTATCTTCTTAAATGTTTGATCAAATAATAATTCAATGGTGAGAATACTTTTAAGCTTAACATTGCTGATTTGCTTTTCATTCTAGTATATGTTTGTTATAGGTTATGATGTTTTGCAACAAAGTGTAACTGAAAGTATACCTGTAACATCCCAAACTATGGGTTAGTGACTAAATGGTAAAGTTTCAGAATTTGGTGATTAAAGTAGAAGAATGGATTAGTTCAATGATTTATCTGGAAATAAATTCTAAAAATTGTTAGTAATTATCAAATGAAGTAGAGGACAAAATGGTCATTTAACTAATAAATGAATTAAAAATAAATATGATAAGGATATATATGTTAGAGGGGATAAGGATGAAGAGATATTCTCTTCATCTTCTTCTTCTTCTTCATGTACGAGAGAAAGAAAGAGCCAAGCTTGCAAAGGTAAGATTCTTTGTTAGCTGATTATTTGTTAATTTTAAGAGTGGGTTTTGATTATTAGGTAATACTTAAGCTTATGGAAAGCTTAAGTTGTCCTAAAATCAAAAGATAAAGAAGTTATGAAAGATTAAAGAAAATGAGTTTCTTAAGGAAATTCTGGAAAAGAGTTAGTAAGTGAATTTTGAGAAGGAATTTGACTTGTCATCAATCTAAGTAAGAGATATGAAGTAATAGAATTGGATTTGAAACATGTTGCAAAATTGATGTAATTATTGAATTACATATGGAAGATAGGATTTTGAGGTTTAAGATGAAATAAATGAATATAGATTGGTTTAAGTATGTGTACTAGAATTAAGAATGAAAAAAGGGATGATATATGAAGTGTTTGAGAGGAAATGAAGTAATTTTCGTGCTGAAAAATGATTTCTGGGTTAGGGGGAATTGGTACCCATTCAAAGGGGTACCGATACCCTCTCAAACGACATAATTCCAGAATGTCATGAGGGTATCGATACCCCCAGTAGGGAATTGATACCCCCTAAAGGAAAAATGTGAATATTGGTTTAATAAGTTTGTTTAAGTTGCTAGTATCCAATTACAAAGTGTAGGTATCTAATGATTGCCTCCAAATGTACATTTATGTAGATTCTGCGCGTAAAGCAATTCCGGAACATTTGACAAGTAAGATCGATCAAGGGAAAGATAAGAGATTGGAATTGACTAGTGAGACCAAGGTGAGTGCATACTAGTGATATGTAGTGTTTAATGGAAATAAGACTTGCGATGAGTCTATTTCCTAGAGTAATATGCATGAAGTCATGGACATGATTATGTGTTGTTATAATTATATGTGATTATCTGTATTACATTGATTGTATGTATGCATGACTAAAGATAATGATATGCTTTGTATATGTTATGTGATTATTAATAGGTAGAAAGGAAACAAATGATGATATAAGAATCTATTATAAGATATATGATATGAAAATATGATAGTGAGCTATGTGAAAGAAGCTATATGATACGATCTATGTGATTACATGCAACATATGATATTAGATATATATTTACACATACATGTGGTATGTGACAGAAGAGAAGGAACATGTGATTATGAGATCAATGATTACACGTACATGTGATACGTGACTGAAAAGAAAAGATATGTGTTTATAAGAGAAAGAATATGAATAAGTAATGTGAATTGTTATAAATGATAATGCCCATGTTATGTGATATGAGAGCTAGGGGTATAGTTGGTATGCCAAGGGTCGAGGGTTTACCTATGTTCTTCGGGACATATGGACTGTTTACCTATGTTCTTCGGGACATATGGATTGTTTACCTATGTTCTTCGGGACATATGGACTGATTACCTAGGTTCTTCGGAATCTATGGACTGGTCCTTCGGGACATTGATCGAGCTGTGGTGACAGCATATGTGTGCACAACCTCAATGTACTCACATACCTTAAGTTCTCACTAGTATACATGGGCTAATAAAGTGATTAAACAAGCATACTGAAGGTGATATGTATACGATGGGTTTATAAATGGTTATCAAAGGTAAGTGGTTTGAAATGTGTTACATGAACCATATGATGTTATGTGTGTTTCTTAATGATAATGATGGTATATGTTTATGTATGCTTATGTTATATGAAATATTATATGTTTTATATGCCTCACTAAGTCAACGACTTAGCGTGTAATTGTTTCACACGTAGGTTTCGAGAAGAGTAAAGAGTAATGCGGGGCAAGACAGGTCAGTTCTCCTTACCAAATGTCAGATCAGAAAATATATGTACTGTATATAGAGTGTAGTTGGCATGTAGTCTAAAGATATAAATTGTATGAACTCTAATATATATTTGTAAACGTTTTGAATAAGTTAAATGTTATAAAAGTTTTTAAATTACTCACTATTTTATACGAATAAATGTTTGAAAAGTCAATGTGACACTTCGGACTCGTATCCGGGTTGGATACGGGTTGGAGGTGTTACATTTAATGGTATCAGAGCGACGGTTTAGCCGATTCTAGGCTAAAAATGAAGTCGAAAGTGTTTTAAAAAGTGTACATGCCAACACAAAGTGAAAAATTTTCTGATCTGATAGGGTAAGGAGTGTGATGTCTTGTTCATAGAGTTAAATTGTTATGTTATATAAGATAAGTGAATACTGAGAATGATTTATGAAATTTATATATATGTTTATATGATATGATGGATGATATGTGAACATATGCAATTGACATATGTTATATAATATGAATTGGATGAGCATATGCACACGTGATATCTGATAGAAGAAATGATATGAGCACATGAAAATATGAGAGTTTCCAAAGTGAAATACAAGACGATAGACCTGAAGGTAATAGCATTCACCTGCCCTGGCCAGGCAGGGAGAAGAGCGAAAACCTCAAGAAATGTCTGTATAAGATTAGAGAATGATTCATAATGTTGAATGATATTCCGATGTGTTTTTAATTGTATACTTCGTTAACTCATAGATTGAATGTATTGAAATAGTTAAAAGAGTTATGAGCACCCGATCTCAAGGGTGAATTTGAGGAAGGCTCTGTTGTTACAGACCTTTGGATATATGATATGAAGATAATGCTAGAAGATGTTCATTTCTCCATAGTGGAGAAATTAAATTGAGAAGTTTGTTATTATGTGGATAAGATGAAATATGGTGAACGAGTGTCACCATAAGGATGTTAAAAGATCAAGTGACGCGGTTATTATTTGTAAAAGAGTTTGTATTCTAGATGGAAAGAGTTAGCATTGGCTAACAAGAGTATGTGATGAAAATGTAATGGAATTATAATATATTGACAGGTTATGATAACCAAATATGAAGATGATTTGGATACAGTTGTATAGTTTGATCATAGTAAGGTGTTGTGGTGAAGAAGATAAAGATTTGTATGTTTGAAGGAAATACAAGTACAATAGATGATAAGAATGAGTAAAAGTTTGGATTGTGGTGAATTAATTATAAAATGAGGAAAGAAATCAATTGATTGATTTTTGATTTTGAGTGATAAGAATTGATGTTACTGTCTACAGGATAAGTAACATTATATGAATGAAATCAGAGTTACGAATTTGAAACAAAGGGATAGTATTGTGTATAAGAAAGAGTGTGGATATGATAAGGATTTGTACTTTAGAATGAAAGAGTTAGCGTTGACTAACAAGATTTTGTGATGAAATTGTATTGGATATAATTGTATATTTTGATTACGTAAATGTGATATAGTGAATGAAGTGAGGATTCGTATGGAAGTGTAAATGATAAGTTCGATATAGAAACACGAAACGTGTGCAAGGTGATGTGAAAATATTGTTTGACTCCTTAAAGTATATGTTTAATCACAATTGAAGAAGATTTAAAGTTGTGTTTTGGTCAAATGATGACGAAATACAAGTTTGGTATGGTTATAAGGTAATTAGAGAGTTATGAAAAAATATATGGATTTATGATATAAAGTGATGAGATGGATGTTACTGTCAATGTGATGAGTGACATTATATGGAATTTTAGAAAGGTCAAAGGAAAAATGCATAATCGAATGAGATAAAAGACAACAATGGATTGGTATTACTGGTCATTGTTTATATGATAAGCAACAGAAGATGAATGTATAAACGAAAAAGATAGTTGAAAAATTAAAGGATTGAAAAGTAAGTTTCTGATGATGACAAGAAAGAATAAGTCAGGGAAGCAACATAAGAACATTAGAAGATATGTTCTTATTAAGATGTGCAGTGAAAATTCGAGGACGAATTTTCTTATAAGGAGGGGAGAGTTGTAACATTCCAAACTATGGGTTAGTGACTAAATGGTAAAGTTTCAGAATTTGGTGATTAAAGTAGAAGAATAGATTAGTTTAATGATTTATCTGAAAATAAATCTTAAAAATTGTTAGTAATTATCAAATGAAGTAGAGGACAAAATGGTCATTTAACTAATAAATGAATTAAAAATAAATATGATAAGGATATATATGTTAGAGGGGATAAGGATGAAGAGATATTCTCTTCATCTTCTTCTTCTTCTTCATGTACGAGAGAAAGAAAGAGCCAAGCTTGCAAAGGTAAGATTCTTTGTTAGCTGATTATTTGTTAATTTTAAGAGTGGGTTTTGATCATTAGGTAATACTTAAGCTTATGGAAAGCTTAAGTTGTCCTAAAATCAAAAGATAAAGAAGTTATGAAAGATTAAAGAAAATGAGTTTCTTAAGGAAATTCTGGAAAAGAGTTAGTAAGTGAATTTTGAGAAGGAATTTGACTTGTCATCAATCTAAGTAAGAGATATGAAGTAATAGAATTGGATTTGAAACATGTTGCAAAATTGATGTAATTATTGAATTACATATGGAAGATAGGATTTTGAGGTTTAAGATGAAATAAATGAATATAGATTGGTTTAAGTATGTGTACTAGAGTTAAGAATGAAAAAGGGGATGATATATGAAGTGTTTGAGAGGAAATGAAGTAATTTTCGTGCTGAAAAATGATTTCTGGGTTAGGGGGAATCGGTACCCATTCAAAGGGGTACTGATACCCTCTCAAACGACATAATTCCAGAATGTTATGAGGGTATCGATACCCCCAGTAGGGAATCGATACCCCCCTAAAGGAAAAATGTGAATATTGGTTTAATAAGTTTGTTTAAGTTGCTAGTATCCAATTACAAGGTGTAGGTATCTAATGAATGCCTCCAAATGTACATTTATGTAGATTCTGCGCGTAAAGCAATTCCAGAACATTTGACAAGTAAGATCGATCAAGGGAAAGATAAGAGATTGGAATTGACTAGTGAGACCAAGGTGAGTGCATACTAGTAATATGTAGTGTTTAATGGAAATAAGACTTGCGATGAGTCTATTTCCTAGAGTAATATGCATGAAGTCATGGACATGATTATGTGTTGTTATAATTATATGTGATTATCTGTATTACATTGATTGTATGTATGCATGACTAAAGATAATGATATGCTTTGTATATGTTATGTGATTATTAATAGGTAGAAAGGAAACAAATGATGATATAAGAATCTATGATAAGATATATGATATGAAAATAAGATAGTGAGCTATGTGAAAGAAGTTATATGATACGATCTATGTGATTACATGCAACATATGATATTAGATATATGTTTACACATACATGTGGTATGTGACAGAAGAGAATGAACATGTGATTATGAGATCAATGATTACACGTACATGTGATACATGACTGAAAAGAAAAGATATGTGTTTATAAGAGAAAGAATATGAATAAGTAATGTGAATTGTTATAAATGATAATGCCCATGTTATGTGATATGAGAGCTAGGGGTATAGTTGGCATGCCAAGGGTCGAGGGTTTACCTATGTTATTCGGGACATATGGACTATTTACCTATGTTCTTCGGGACATATGGACTGTTTACCTATGTTCTTCGGGACATATGGACTGATTACCTAGGTTCTTCGGAATCTATGGATTGGTCTTTCGTGACATTGATCGAGCTGTGGTGACAACATATGTGTGCACAACCTCAATGTACTCACATACCTTAAGTTCTCACTAGTGTACATGGGCTAATAAAGTGATTAAACAAGCATACTGAAGGTGATATGTATACGATGGGTTTATAAATGGTTATCAAAGGTAAGTGGTTTGAAATGTGTTACGTGAACCATATGATGTTATGTGTGTTTCTTAATGATAATGATGGTATATGTTTATGTATGCTTTATGTTATATGAAATATTATATGTTTTATATGTCTCACTAAGTCAACGACTTAGCGTGTAATTGTTTCACACGTAGGTTTCGAGAAGAGTAAAGAGTAATGCGGGGCAAGACAGGTCAGTTCTCCTTACCAAATGTCAGATTAGAAAATATATGTACTGTATATAGAGTGTAGTTGGCATGTAGTCTAAAGATATAAATTGTATGAACTCTGATATATATTTGTAAACGTTTTGAATAAGTTAAATGTTATAAAAGTTTTAAAATTACTCACTATTTTATACGAATAAATGTTTGAAAAGTCAATGTGACACTTCGGACTCGTATCCGGGTTGGATACGGGTTGGGGGTGTTACAATACCAATAAGTTAAACATCACCTTTTATCTAAATGTGTTAATGATGATGTAATTATATTATGATTTGCTGCTGCTGCTGATAATACAAGATTTTGGCTATTAGTTTGTATTATTAGGTCCTAATATAACATGCTGGGTGCCTCAGGATATGGCCTGCGACACATTCTTGAAAATTGTTCAGAAATGCAAGCGAAAATTTGTTATTGTTCAGGTATTTTAGGCATTTTGCCTCTATAGTTATAACTTCTTATATGTGTGCGTGCGGATGCCATATTAAAACCAGTTATATTGATGAAAACTCTATCTTGTTAATTCAGGTTGGAGAAAATGAACCATTTGTGTCCGAACTTCTATCTGCTCTTGCAGCAACGGTTGCTGATCTAGAGCCTCATCATATTCATACCTTTTATGAATCCGTATGCCTTTTTTCTATGCCTGAACTGTTCAGATCCTTACATGTTTTTTCAGTTTCTGGTTGAGCTTATTTTCCTTTTAAATTTAAGGTTGGTCATATGATTCAAGCGGAACCTGATTCCTTTAAGAGAGATGAATACTTACAGAGACTGATGGCGCTCCCCAACCAGGTTTGTCATTGATAAGAGGAACAGTTTACCCTTTTTTATTCGCTCATGTGTGTCCATGATTCTGTGTCATTGCATTCAAATGTTCCGAGGTTGTTCTAGCGGTCTGTTTCTTAAGGTGTTGGTTGTTAAGCAGAAATTGGGTGAAATTATCGGGAAGTCACGTCAAAGCATTGATGCCCTTAAAGATCAGGATGTTATAAGAACTGTGCTAAACATACTGCATGTATTCTTATTTTATATGAAGTGTTTTCTTCATTTCTTCTGTTGCATTTTTATGGAGCATAGTTCACCTAGGTAACTTTTTCATATTGTTGGCAGGAATCTGCCTTTTGCTGAAGGATAAAAATATGCTTTTTCGTCTGTTTGTATGCATTCTTAAAAATTTGTCATTTGTATGGAGGGGAGGATTCTTAATTGCTATGATAAATTAATAGTTTTTGTCCATGTATCTGTTGATTGGATTCTTTGTTGGTGGATTAGAGCTTTTCTTTCCTTGTGGACTTGTTATTTGTGATGTATGCATGCTGTGGTTATAATTCAATGCTTATTGGGATTTCGTGGTACTTAACTCTTCACCTTGCAGACAAATACTAGCGTGGCCAGTTCACTTGGAACATACTTCTTATCTCAGATTTCTTTAATATTCCTGGACATGCTCAATGTATACAGGTAGATCTGTTTTAGTTGTTCAAAATGCAAGGTTGAGAGTGGAAATGCAATAATTTCTCTTGCTAATATGGGCAATATGTTGTAATTAATTGGACAGAATGTACAGTGAGCTTATATCAAGTAGTATTGTAGAAGGAGGACCCTTTGCTTCAAAAACATCCTATGTGAAACTTCTACGGTGAGGCCGACTTTTACAGACATCCTTATTTTTTCTTTGTTCCATCCAAAAATTTCTCGCTTATTTATTGTGGTTTATGAGGCAGATTCGTTAAGAGGGAGACTCTTAAGCTCACTGAGACATTTTTGGACAAGGCAGAAGATCAATCACAAATTGGGAAACAATTTGTGCCTCCAATGATGGATCCAGTTCTTGGTGACTATGCCAGGAATTTACCTGATGCTAGAGAATGTGAAGTTTTGTCACTTTTTGCTACTATAATAAACAAGTATGTTAACGATTTCATAGTCTTTCATATTTGTTTTTTTTATAAGTTTTGAAGGCCTCATTAAAAACCACCTTCTTGATTAATGGAGTTTATGTGTAAACTCCTTAATCAGCGGAAGATGAAAAAGAGTGCCTTAGAACTTTATTAAATAAAGTAGGAATTACAACCTAGAGAAAGAAAACCCAATAACCCTTACAAGTAGCCACTTGAAAAATCAAAATACATAAAATTCAGCCTATACCAGCCTTTGCTAAGGCATCAGCTTCCATATTAGCTGTCCTTGCAACCCGTCTAACAATTCTCCCACAAAACCTAAGTTTTACAACTATATCTTTAACAATAAAAGCATACACAGCTGGACAAGAATCAGCTTTAATAATCCAGTCCACTGCAACCCTGCTGTCACTCTCTACAATCAATCGAAAGTTTTCCTTCCCTTGGATAGAAGAGACGAAAACAATTCCCCTTTAAATAGTCTTGAGTTCCTTCAAAGTTGGAGGACTCGGACCCTCTTACTCTTGAAAAGTTCATAATATTGCACCAAGATGATCCCTTAAAATGCCTCCCAATCCACTTTTCTTCCAATCACTACTAGTGGCAGCATCCACATTTAGTTTAATGAAGCCTATAGGAGGAGGACACCAGGGAATAATAAAAGACTTCAGGAAGTTGTAGGACGAATGAAAATTTCCTAATAAAGGTTCCGAAATTAACGAGTCTTTAGGAATTGAGATATCTTTATACTTAGCTAGGAACCAAGATGCAAGCCTGACTCTTGCTAAAAAGAATAATTTAATCTAATCCAACTTTCCCCCTTCAAAAACAATAAAATTTATGGTTTTCCAAATGGTCCAAATAACAACCCCATGAATGAATGACCATATAGCAGAATTTGGCTTCAACTCTTCCCATCCTAATAGAAAAGTTTTAGCATCTTCATGAAGAACAGAACTAAAACTCCACAATTTTAAAAATTTATTCCATAATGCCACACAACCGAACAAGAAAAGAATAAATGTGAGGAAGACTCTTCAAACTTTTTACAAAGAGGACATAAAACATCATCAATTCCTTGAACTCCTCTTCTTGCCAATTCTGTTTTAACTGCAAGCTTTTGCTGCACAATTTGCCACAATAATGTTTCAACTCTTGGTGGTAGTAATCCTCTCCAAACAACCTTCATCCAGAATTGAACCTTTTCAGAACCAGTAACACACTTCTTAACACAAGAACTTACTGAAAACATACCATCCCCACTGCCTTTCCAAATCAAGCCATCACTGGATTCCTTAGACAAAGAAACAAAAGAAATAGTACTCATCAAGTTACACCATTGTTCCATCTCCCATTCATTTAAATTTCTTCTAACTTGAACATCCCAAATCCAACCCGATGGATGAAAATCTCCAAACTCACATAGTTTTCCTGATTTATTAGTAGCAATCAAGAACAATCTTGGAAAAAGGGCCTGTAACGGATAATCTGTTGCCCAAATGTCCTGCCAAAATTGAATGTGCCTTCCATTGCCAACTTGAAAGATACATAAGGAACAAAAATTAGAACCAAATGGATCTTGCTTGAAATAAATATTAACCACTGATCTTCATTGCCAAGAAGTACAAGCTGGGAGTTTACTGTCAAACAATAACCTAGAGGAATCAAAACTGTATTTAGAACAAATAAATCTCCTCCAAACAGAATTCCTCTCATTTTCAAATCTCCAGAACCATTTCCCTAGCAAAGCTCTGTTCATGAAATTCAGATTACGTACTCCCAACCCTCCCTCATTCTTAGGTTTACACACTTCAGCCCATTTAACCCAATGGATTTTCTTCTTACCATTGCCACCTCCCCATAGAAAATTAGACATAATAGAATTGAGGGCCTTAAGGATTGAAGCTGGAATCTTAAACATTGACATAAAATATGTGGGCAGTGAGCATAAGACAGATTTAATCAAAACCATTCTTCCAGCTAGTGATAAAGTCGCTGCCTTCCAAACTGTTAATTTTGAATGAAAATTTTGCACCATCGGTTCCCAAATAACTGAGGAATTCTTTGTTGCACCTAGAGGCAAGCCTAGATAATTAGAGGGAAAACTACCCACTGCACAGCCAATGGAATCTGCCCAAGTTTGAATCTCCTTTAGAGATATGTTTACTCCAAACAGTATGCTCTTCTTGAGATTTAGCTGCAACCCTGACATAACCTCAAACATTCTAAGCACTCTCTTCACATTCATAATCTACATCTTCGAAGCCCCACAAAAATGATTAAATCATCCGCAAATTGTAAGTGTGTAAAATTAAAAGACTCTTCCTTCTTACCAACTTTCAAACCATAAAATAATCCCTCTGAAACCGCCCTTAGGATTAGTAAATTCAACAATTCCCCTACTAGATTAAATAATAAGGGAAAGAGTGAACAACCCTATCTTAGCCCCTTTACCATTGGAAACTCCTCCACTGGAACCCCATTAACCAACACCAAAATCGAAGCTGTAGTAACACACCTTTTAATCCAACTGATCCAAGTAGAGCCGAATCCCAATTTTTCCATTACCTTGAACAAAATAGGTCAATCAATAGTATCATAAGCCTTTTTGAAATCAACTTTAAATACACAGCCCTTTAGCCCTTTCTTTGTCCAATAATCTATACCCTCGTTTGCAATTAGAGAGCAATCCAAAATCTGTCGACCGAGTATGAAAGCAAATTGAGTCGGGCTTATGATATCTCCTATACAACTTCTAAGCCTCCTTGAAAGACACTTGGGTAAAATTTTGTAAACTCCTCCCACTAAGCTTATGGGTCTAAAATCATCAAGGCACCCATTATTAGTCCCTTTATGAATAAGGGTGATAAAGGTATGGTTAATACCATGCTTCAATTCTTTCCCCAAAGAGAATTTTTGAAAAAAATTCATAATGTTATCCTTTAGCACAATTCAAAACCTTTTAAAGAAACCCAAGTTCAATCCGTCCGGTCCCAGAGCTTTGTTAATATCACAAGACTTTAAAGTCTCCCACACTTCCTCCTCGGAAAAAACCTTCTCTAAAAAACCTTTTTGTTCGGAAGAGATACTAGGAAAAGTCAACCCTATATCTTCAACCTCCAATGTAGACCTCTCGTTGAAAACTTTAAAAAAGTGATTTTTTACAGCAGCTTTAATAACATCTGGGTCTCGTGTAAAATTCCCATTCACTTTTAAAACAATCAATGCATTTTTTTTTCTCCTCACCGATGCACAAGTATGAAAGTATCTTGTGTTTCGATCTCCATCATTCACCCACCTTTGTCTAGACTTTTGATGCCAAATCTACTCCTCAATTCTATGAAGTCTCCACAATTCTCTTCTACACGCCTTTAACTCATCAACAATCTCCTGAATCGAACTGTCATGCCTTTGCTGTGCTACCTCCTCAAGCTTTTGATTTTTTTTTTAAATCAGAAATTGCAGCTCCCAGAAACTTGTTTTTCTTCCCTGCCCACTGTTTGATGGCTAATTTAGAGTTCTTCAAAATACTAAGAATTTTCGATTTTCTCTTGCGCTTTTTGCAATCTGTAATTGTTTGACAAACCATATCCTCAAAATCATCTTCCTCCGTCACATAATTGAAGAGTCTAAAAGGCTTATTTCCCCAATTAAAACCACCATTTTGTAACAATACGTGACAACTGTCGTTTTGTTGTCAAAATAATTCCTTATTCTCAATCAATAAATTAAGGAAATGCGTAGCAAAGAGAAATAAGGGTCGATTCCACAGGGACTTAGAAAATTATAAATTTCTGTTTGAATTATTTATGCCAGGCGGGAAACAGTAAAAATGAGGGGATTTTAGTAAAAGATAATAAAGTGATTAAATAAAAGTAATTAAAGTAAAAATAAGAAGATGAAGATTTTGAATAAATACGGTAAAAGTAGCCTCAAGCTTCGCTTTGATTCAATTTCTTTTAGAGCATCGAATAAGATTATCTCTTCGGGATTCACGTCGGTTACTTTGTCTACAAGGGCTATCCTTGTGACTCTATCTTGTATACCGAATACCCAAGGCAATCTTTGATTCCGGCTTCGGTAGTTGATTCTAACAACATCTATTGTCGTAGATCAAATACCGTTTAAGTTCGTGGCGACCGACTCGGATTGTTGTTTCTATAACCGTCAATTCCGATCTCAATTCCCTCTTGGCGAAACTATCTCGCCAAGTGTGTTCCCAGGAAGTCGAATGGCTTTCTATAAACCGAATCTTCCTCCCACACGTTTAATCGCAACAACTTCTTGACCAAAGTCAATCTTCGATTTTTGAAAACTGTTTTGATTTTGAAAAAATAAGCGCAGAGATTGAGAGAGAGATTCCAAAGATATTAAGGGACCGTTTCAATTCTCCCGTTGGAATTGAATCATCGCGATAGCTCTCGGCTTATGAAAAGTTTAGCTAAGCATGACAAAAGTCATACTTAGCATAAAAATAAAACTTGAAAATAAAGAAAAATAAAAAGAACTTGAAAAGGAAAAGAGAAAACTTTTATAAAAACTAGAGAGAAAAGAAGAATGTATTCTGAATGATGGTTTTAGGCTTACCCCAAGTGGGTATTTATAGCCTCTCAAAGCCTAAAGGATAAGCAAAGAAAATAATAAAATAATACAAAAGATAATTGTTTTTAAATTTAAATTCAAACTTAAACTAGTCTCCTAATGCAACTCTACTCGTCAATCTTCCAGAAGGCGTGCGGATGAAGTCTTTTAGAAACCGCCGCTGACTGGACTTTCTAGAAATTGCCACGTCATACCGCGTCGTGCCCAGAGTCGTGCCCATGTCTCCAGCCGTGATCAAATAATAAAAAAAATGCAGAATTCGCCCGTTTTGTCACAAATTCTGGAAAACAATGACCTGTACGAAAACAAGCACAACACGACCAAATCAACAGCAATAAATCCACAAAACCGAAGAAATAACGAGCAAATATTAACTATTCTGAACACTCATCAAATTCCCCCTCACTTATCTCATGCTTGTCCTCAAGTATGATTAACCAAATCAGTCAAAAACTTCATTAAACGTTCTTTCTCAAGTTTCACATATAGGGAAACAAGGTAGAGACCATAGTAACTATTCAAGTCAAGAAATCAATCAATTGAACATCACCAATTGGAACAAGTTAAGTGCAATTGTAATATCCATTCATTCATTAATTTCAATGTTCATAACTCAACACCTTACCGGGATTCACTCAAATCACTCAATGTGTTTGGGGTAAAGAAACGCTCAATGTCAGAATTGACACGATATTACCATAGGCCTGCAAGTAAATCAAATCTCCACTACTAATAAGAACAAGATGCATAAATCAAAGGGTCTTTTATTGGTTGTAACGGGGCTTCGGTAAAGGTGGGGAAACGGCTAAACATAGGGATAAATATTCAAGGCAAGGAACTAACAAATAATAATCTCAACTCCATCAAAACATTAAGCACAACAAGATAAAAAGACAACATATCAAACAACAAATTTCATTTTGAAATGCATTTTTTTTTCTTTGTTGTTTTCGTTTTCCATTTTTTACGTTTTTTTTTCCCGAATAGTTTTTTCTTTTCTTTTCGAACTGCTATTTTTTCCCGATGGAGAATACAATGGTAAAATTATTCACTTGCCCTGAAAAGGGTAGAAAAGAAGGATAAAATAAAAAAGGCTTGGGTTTATGAATATGGTGAACATAAAGAAGCGGGAATAGGCTCAAAAGTGGTTAACTAAGGAAAAATATGCATGGGTAGGCTATTTAGTGGGGAAACGAAATGGATAATCCTAAGGTGCCCAAATCATCTTTAAGCATCATGTTCATGTGTAATCTCGACAGTATTTAACATGCAGGTTCTAGAATACCAATGCCAAATTCGACATACTCAATCAAACAAAATGAGAGCGAAAATAATATGCTCGTAAAGGCTCAAATCTCACCAAATTGTTTCATGCATTGAGCTAATCACATTTCAACCAACGAAGTCATGGAATATCACAAAAACACCAACTTATCACAATTCATGCTTATCCATTATCAAGAATATCATAACCTAAACAATTATGTGTTCCCAAACAAGCATAGCATTCCAAAAATTTTCAACAAGATAAAGACAATCAATGAAATTTCTGACCAATTCAACCAACACACACTAGATTCAAAAGATAAGCAAAGAGAAATTCAATCCTACACTCTACTCCCCCTCACTTAAAGCGTTTTGCCTCAAAACGAAAAATTAAAGTGCAAGAGAAAGAATAAAGTACTCCCCGGATTTAATGTCGTCCACGGTCATGGTGGGAGGCGCAGGGGTGGAAACGTGGTTTGTCTGGGTTGATTCCATGAACTAGAAACATCATCAGGTGGTGTCTTTGGTGGAGAACCAACATCTAAATCCCCTGTAAAAATATAAACTTGATGAGTAATAATTGAATAGAAATAGGATTAAAATTTACCTCCGAAGTATTTGCTAAATCGCTGAATGCATCGAACAGGAGAGAGACGGTGAGTGCGAACAATGCTAGGTCCGGGACGGTGGGAGGCGGTGAGTGTGAACGCCGAACGATGTGGTCGGAGTGTTTGGTGCTAGCTTCGGCATCATCGTGTTGTTAGTTCCTCATGCGCACCATCGTGGATGGAGGGGATGAAACACGTTAGCAAGGCGTAGATGCCGCCGGTGGTGAGTAGAAGGAAGGCGATGGTTTCGTGCTTTGGGAGGGGAGTGATCGGGGATGGGTGAGATGAAGAGAGTTTGGTTAAGTTTGGCTCTGCCGTGCGTTGGGGGTGGGTGTTTGGGTTGGAATGAAATATGGGGTTTTTGTTTTTAATGATAAAGTGTTTTGAAAATTGAAAAAGGTAGATAAAAGGTGATAGGGTGGGGTCCACGGTATAGTAAAATAAAAAAAGGATGAGAAGGGATTGGGGTGATAGGTGGCAGGAAGATAACAAAAAGGGAAAAGAGAAAATTGAGGTTTTGCTAACGTGCGCCGGTCCCTTCTATGAGTTTTGCTAACGTGCGCCGTTAATGGAACGGTGCGCACAGCTGGGCTTCTCCTCTTTTCTTGCTTTGTTCGACTATTTACTGCTCAACAAACTCTGAAATTAGCACTGTTCGAATCATAATCTTGCAAATCCTCGTCGTTTAAGTTTGAATAAAAATATTTGATTCCTGCAAAATAAAAATAAAAATTAAATTAAACATGCTTGTATGAATAAAAATAAAATGAAACAAAAAGAAAAGATAAATAAAAAAAATATGACGAAATTGAAAACAATGGGTTTCCTCCCATGAAGCGCTTTATTTAACGTCATTAGCTCGACGACCTGGTTCAGACTACAGATTCTTCCAAGTTGAGATCTTCAATTAAGCAAACTTCACTATTCGCATAATATGGCTTAACCCCGTGTCCATTGACTTTAAACCGAGTGCCTGAATTATCTTCAATTTCGACTGCGCCATGAGGAAATATTCCAGTTACTGTATAAGGTCCGTTCCATTTTGACCGAAATTTACCTGCAAAAAGTTTTAATTTTGAGTTAAAAAGAAGAACTTTTTGCCTGATAGAAAAAGATTTAGAAACAATTTTTCGATCATGAAATTCTTTTGTTTTGTCCTTATATATTTTTGCGTTTTCGTAAGCATCTCTCCGAATTTCCTCAAGCTCTTGTATATGTAACTTCCGTGTTTCGCCAACCGCTTCTAGCTCCATATTGCACTGTTTTACGGCCCAATACGCCTTGTGTTCTAACTCGACAGGTAAATGGCACGGCTTACCGAACACAAGGCGGTATGGTGACATGCCAATAGGTCCTTTGTATGCAGTCCGATAAGCCCACAGAGCGTCAATCAATTTCAAGCTCCAATCCTTGCGATTTGACTTAACTATTTTCTCAAGAATCATCTTGATTTCTCGGTTTCAAACTTCCGTTTGTCCGTTCGTTTGCGGATGATAAGCCGTGGTAATTCTATGATTCACTCCATGCTTTCTCATAAGCACATCAATTACTCGATTGATGAAGTGTGTGCCACGATCGCTTATTATCGCTCTCGGTGTACCAAACCTGGAAAAAATACAATTCTTTAGAAATTGAACAGTAGTTTTAGCATCGTTGTTGCGAGTGGCCTTAGCCTCCACCCACTTCGAAACATAATCAACCGCAAGAATTATATAACAATTGCCAAAAGAAGAAACAAATGGACCCATATAGTCAAGTCCCCAAACATCGAATATTTTGTATATATGTATAGGATTAAGGGGCATTTCGTTTCTTCGACTCAAATTACCTGCACGTTGACAATTATCAAAAGTTTTGCAGAACAAGTAGGCATCACGGAAAATATGAGGCCAAAAGAATCCGCATTCCAAGATTTTATGAGCAGTTCGTTTCGGTCCAAAGTGTCCACCACACGAATAAGAATGACAAAAATTTAAGATTGAGCTTACCTCGCTTTCAGGAACACATCGACGAATTACCTGGTCTGAACAATGCTTCCAAAGATATGGATCATCCCAAATGAAGAAACGAGATTCTCTCTTAACGCGGTTTACTTCGGCTCTCGTTAAATCAGATGGTACATTCCCTGTAGCTAAGTAATTAACTATATCTGCGAACCAAGGTATTGATGTTTGCGCCATCATCAAGATTTCCTCCGGGAATTCTTCACGAATGGGAGAATCAACCGCAGTGATTGGAAGCCGACTTAAGTGATCGGCTACTAAGTTCTCACATCCTTTCTTGTCCTTGATTTCCAAATCAAACTCTTGGAGGAGTAAGATCCAACGGATTAGTCGTGGTTTCGCCTCCTTTTTGCTGAGCAAGTACTTCAAGGCTGCATGATCGGAGAAAACAATAACTTTAGTGCCAAGAAGATATGATCGAAATTTATCTAATGCAAAAATAATGGCAAGTAATTCTTTTTCGGTTGTTGAATAATTCCGTTATGCGGAATCCAGGGTGTGGGATGCATAAGCGATAACGTGAGGTTCTTTCCCGATCTTTTGTCCGAGCACAGCCCCAACGCTTCCATCCGAAGCATCACACATAACCTCGAAGGGAAAGTCCTAATTTGGCGGTTGGACTATGGGTGCCGACACTAACTTTTCCTTCAATACGTCGAACGATTGTTGGCATTTTTGGTCGAAATTAAAGATTTTATCCTTCTGTAATAGCTCGCACAATGGTTGCACCACTTTAGAGAAGTCCTTAATGAATCTACGGTAAAAACCTGCATGACCAAGGAAAGAACGAATTTCCCTCACCGAAGTGGGGTAAGGAAGTGAACGTATGATATCCGTTTTTGCCTTATCTACCGCAATACCTTTGGACGAAACAATATGTCCTAGAATCAAACTTTTATCAACCATAAAGTGACACTTTTCATAATTCAAAACAAGGTTAAATTCTAGGCACCGACGCAACACATTTTTCAAATTTAATAGACATTCCTTGAATGAATTACCGTAAACAGTGAAGTCGTCCATGAAGACCTCAATACATTTCTCAACAAAATCAGAAAAAATACTAATCATACACCTTTGGAATGTGGCAGGTGCATTGCAAAGTCCGAAAGGCATATGTCGGTAAGCGAAGGTACCGAAGGGGCACGTGAATGTCGTTTTTTCTTGATCTTCAGGTGCTACTGGAATTTGAAAGAAACCTGAAAATCCATCAAGACAACAATAATGAGATTTACCGGCTAATCGTTCTATCATTTGATCTATAAATGGAAGAGGAAAATGGCCTTTCCGAGTTAACGAATTCAACTTCCTGTAATCGATGCAGACTCTCCACCCATTTTGAACTCGTGTTGGTATAAGTTCTCCTTCAGAATTTTCAACCACAGTAACTCCAGTTGTTTTAGGAACTACATGTACCGGACTTACCCACTTGCTATCCAAAATTGGATATATAATATCTGCATCTAGGAGTTTTTGTATCTCCTTTTTTACCACTTCCATCATTGGTGGATTCAACCAGCGTTGACCCTCACGTGTTGGTTTTGCGCCTTCTTCGGTTTTAATTTTGTTCATACAAGTAGATGGACTCAAACCTTTTATGTCAGCGATGGTCCATCCTATAGCCCCCTTGTTTTGGCGCAAAACCGTGATCAAGTCTTTTTCCTCCTCCTCGGATAACCCTTTTGATATGATTACTGGCAGAGTGTTGTTTGGTCCGAGGAAGACGTATTTCAAGTGGTCAAGCAACTGTTTAAGTTCAACTTCGGGTGCCTACAGAACGAAAGGTAAGATTTTAGAAGAAATCAAATTCAATTCTGTATGATCATAATTCACGTTCTCATCATGACCCTCCAGCTCCCTGCATATATCAAAAGAGAAATTAGTCTTTAAAAATTCGTCAACCAAATGATCAATTGAATCGACAAAATTTAAACTTTCCACTTTATCAGGATATCTCATTGCCTTATATACGTCAAATTTAACGATCTCACCGTCAAACTCCATAGTTAAAATTCCGCTTCTCACGTCAATTTTGGTGTGTGCAGTGCTCAGGAAAGGGCGCCCCAAAAGAATATCGGACGATGTGTTCGTGCGTTCATTCTCCATGTCAATTATATAAAAATCGGCGGGAAATATCAAGTCGTTTACTTCCACCAATACATTCTCCAAGAGTCCTTCAGGATAGATTACTGATCTGTCGGCAAGCTGTATCGAAATCTTTGTATCCTTCAAAGGATCGTTAGTGACCATTTTATAGACAGATAGAGGCATTACATTAATTAATGCACCAAGGTCACACATAGCTCGTTTAATCTCAACCTTACCAATTTTACAAGGGATTGCAAACATACCTTGGTCCTTCAGTTTGGGTGGTAACTTTCGTTGGAAAACGGCTGAGACGTTCGCTCCTAAGCTTACTTTCTCGACTCTGGTAAGCTTCCTCTTTGTCGTACAGAGATCCTTCAAAAACCGGGCATACCTTGGAACTTTTCGGATAACCTCAAGGAGGTATATTAACCTCCACTTTCCGAAGTACGTCTAATATTTCCTTTTCTTCGGGTTTTTTATCCTTTTTAACTAACCTTGATGGAAAAAATGGTGGCACGTCATAGGGAGATGGCGTCGGATCGTCCACTTGTTCTTCTTCATTCTTATTCTGGGATCCTGCGTCATTGGTCTTCTTTTCTTTTTGGACTGCTTGGTCCGATGGGATAGGTGGCGCTACTACTGTACCACTCCGAAGGGTGATGGCGCTAACGTTTTCCCTCGGATTCACTTCAGTTTGAGACGGAAGTTTACCTTGTGACTCTAATCTCCCAACGGTTTGAGCCAGTTGGCTCAATTGCTTGTCCATCTCTTGGAAGTGGGCTTCAGTTCGGGTCTGGAATTTCTCCTGGGATAGTGCTAACCTTTCGACAATCGATTCTAGTAATGTCTTCTGCGGCTGTTGTTGTGGTGGAGGTCTCGCTTGATAGCTTTGATTCGGTCTCAGGTTCTGCGCGTAACTGAAGTTCATATGATCCCTCCATGCTGGGTTGTATGTATTACCGTAAGGATTATAAGCTTTTTAGGGAGGTCCCGGGAAGTTTCCGACTACGTTGACTTGAGCTGTTGCATCGTCTTAAATCAGTGGACAACCGTCTGTTGGATGATCAGGTAGTGCACATATTCCACATAATCGGTTTTGTCATGTCTTTCCTGCAACAAGAGAGTTTACGACTTCAGTTAACTTATCTATTTTACTTTCCAAGGAAGATGAACTTATCTCATGAACCCTTCGAGAAAGTTCATTATTTGCGCGGAACTGTTGGGAATTTGTAGCCATCATCGATATTAAGTCTCTAGCCTCGGTAGGAGTCATATTCACCAAGGCTCCACCGCTAGCAGTATCGATCATCTTCATTTCCAGGGGAGATAATCCTTCATAGAAGTATTGAATGAGTGTTTGTTCGGTTAGCCCATGTTGTGGGCAACTAGAACATAACTTCTTAAACCGCTCCCAGTAGTCGTAGAGCGACTCTCCATCAAGTTGCTTGATTCCAAGTATTCTCCTTCGTAGTTCACTTACTTTTACTACAGGGAAAAACCTGTCAAGAAAAAGACGAGTCATATTAGCCCATGTAGTAACAGAATTAGGAGGAAGATAAAATAACCACTCATTAGCCGAGTCGGCTAAGGAAAAAGGGAAAGCTCTAAGTTTTATTTGGTCCTCGGTTACTCCCTGTGGTGTCATGCTAGAGCATACCATGTGAAATTCTTTGAGATGTTTGTGTGGATCCTCGTTTGTCAATCTGCGGAATATAGGGAGGAGATGAATAAGGCCGGTTTTCAACTGGTATGGAGTTTTGCCTTGGGGAAAATTAATGCACATATGTCCTTGTTCAGTGGGTGCTGCGGCTAACTCCCGAATAGTAGGTTCGGCCATCGGATTTGTATTACCTGAATTTGATCTTTATTCTGGATCTAATTGTTGTCTCCTTCTTTCCCGAAGTGTCTGTGCGTGGAGTCTCTTAGCTTCAGCTTCGATCTCCTGGTTGTATTCCACTAATGTGCCCGGATTAGTCCTGGTCATAAATCAAAAACAAACAAAAATTAGTAACTTTGGCGAAGTCCCCGGCAACGGCGCCAATTTGACAGCTGTCGTTTTGTTGTCAAAATAATTCCTTATTCTCAATCAATAAATTAAGGAAATGCGTAGCAAAGAGAAGTAAGGGTCAATTCCACAGGGACTTAGAAAATTATAAATTTCTGTCTGAATTATTTATGCCAGGCGTGAAACAGTAAAAATGGGGGGATTTTAGTAAAAGATAATAAAGTGATTAAATAAAAGTAATTAAAGTAAAAATAAGAAGATGAAGATTTTGAATAAATACGGTAAAAGTAGCCTCAAGCTTCGCTTTGATTCAATTTCCTTTAGATCATCGAATAAGATTTTCTCTTCGGGATTCACGTCGGTTACTTTGTCTACAAGGGCTATCCTTGTGACTCTATCTTGTATACCGAATACCCAAGGCAATCTTTGATTCCAACTTCGGTAGTTGATTCTAACAACATCTATTGTCGTAGATCAAATACCGTTTAAGTTCGTGGCGACCGACTCGGATTGTTGTTTCTATAACCGTCAATTCCGATCTCAATTCCCTCTTGGCGAAGCTATCTCGCCAAGTGTGTTCCCAGGAAGTCGAATGGCTTTCTATAAATCGAATCTTCCTCCCACACGTTTAATCGTAACAACTTCTTGACCAAAGTCAATCTTCAATTTTTGAAAACTGTTTTGATTTTGAAAAAATAAGCGCAGAGATTGAGAGAGAGATTCCGAAGATATTAAGGGACCGTTTCAATTCTCCCGTTGGAATTGAATCATCGCGACAGCTCTCGGCTTATGAAAAGTTTAGCTAAGCATGACAAAAGTCATACTTAGCATAAAAATAAAACTTGAAAATAAAGAAAAATAAAAAGAACTTGAAAAGGAAAAGAGAAAACTTTTATAAAAACTAGAGAGAAAAGAAGAATGTATTCTGAATGATGATTTTAGGCTTACCCCAAGTGGGTATTTATAGCCTCTCAAAGCATAAAGGATAAGCAAAGAAAATAATAAAATAATACAAAAGATAATTATTTTTAAATTTAAATTCAAACTTAAACTAGTCTCCTAATGCAACTCTACTCGTCAATCTTCCAGAAGGCGTGCGGAAGAAGTCTTCTAGAAACCGCCGCTGACTGGAATTTCTAGAAACTGCCACGTCATACCGCGTCGTGCCCAGAGTCGTGCCCATGTCTCCAGCCGTGATCAAATAATAAAAAAAATGCAGAATTCGCCCGTTTTGTCACAAATTCTGGAAAACAATGACCTGTACGAAAACAAGCACAACACGACCAAATCAACAGCAATAAATCCACAAAACCGAAGAAATAACGAGCAAATATTAACTATTATGAACACTCATCAATACGACATTGTGATCTAAGATGGACTTAGGAATAAGAGACTGAATAATCTTAGGAAAAGAAACCAAGAATTGTCCATCCACCAATAATCTATCCAATCTAACAAAAGTGGGATCATCTTGGTTATTACTCCAAGTGAACCTTCCCCCCTCCATAGATATATTGATTAATCCTACAGACTGAATAAAGTGAGAGAAAATCCTCATTGAGACTCTATTATGAGCTCTGCCCATCTTCTCATCTTTACACAAGTAAACATTGAAATCCCCTCCAACACAAACCGGTAGATTCTGTCCCGAAATGAACTGACTAAGTTCTTCAAAGAAGCTTTCTTTTTTCTCCTCCACAGAAGGCCCATACACATTAATGAGGATGCTTCTGAACTGATTAAATCTGAATTTTCCTGTAACTGCAATGAATCTTCTGTTTATGAAATGATCTTCCCTCTCAAAAACTTTATCATCCCAGCAACATAATAACTCCCTGAAGAACCAATAGCTGGCGATTCAACAACCCATTGAAAACCATTTAACCCGTTTCTTCTTAGAAAAGTCCTTTGTATCTTCTCTGTTTTGGTTTCTTGTAACCAAAGAAAAGAAGGATGAGAGTTTGCAACTAATCTCTGCACCGCTCTCTGTTTTCCTTTTTACCCAAACCCCTTATATTCCATGTAATTATGGCTAAGTTTTCCTTCATGAATAATAACAGAACAATCTCAAAACCCCGATATGACTCACAATTAGCCATATTACAGCCTTTCTCTAAGTTAATTATTTTTTCCAAAAAAGCTTCCTTTCCCTGCTTGAAGAAAACCCCCAAAATCTGACTAACTTGCCATGTAGCAACTGCTTCATCTAAGAGGTCTGAGAAGACTGAAGAAACTGCTGTAGAAATACTGACTTGATCTATAACTTCCCTAAACAATAATCTTTTAACTCTTCTACTTGTCAAACGGGAATTGGAGAGAAAATGTTGTTTATCCAAATCACATCCTACAGACTCTCCATCTAAACCTCCACCACCAGGTTCCAGGACTGAATTTGGATCCTCACAATCTAGTAAATTAAGCCCTGCTGTATTAGAAATCTGCTGAAAAGATGAGAAAAAAATTATCTTCTACCATTTTTGAATCTGAAACAACCTCATTAACAATATTTCCTTTATGTTCATTCCCATGCTAGTAATTCCTCTCCCTACTTCTTCTGTAAACTCTACTATAACATAGCATTCTCCTCTTCTCTATAGGCACACTCTTGGAAGAATGCGAGCTTCTATGCACTGTCAACGACCAACCTCTGGAATGGCCTTTTAATAATTCTGAATTAGAAACTAACAACAATGACTTAGTTTCTTTAGCCTCACTGTCTTCACTGCCAAATAAATCAGACTTTTTAATGAAACCCTTTTAACTATTTCATATCACTGCTCTTATTTGCTATTCTTCTATTTTCAACCAGTTTACCCAACTTGTTAATTGTGTAAGTTGGCCCAGAAGGAATTATTTTATAACAATCCAGTCCAGACAGCTCATAATCATCTGATTGGGCCTGTGATCCATTAGCCGAAATATTTGAATTCCTGATACCCAAACCTGCAAACTCTCCTCCTCTGTTATTCCCAACGTTCTGTGAACCTGACAATTCTTTTCTAATTCTCTTCGCATGTTTGGTAAATCTTGGAGAATGTGTTTCCCCTTCAGTTTCTGTAAAACCATAAAGAACTCCCTCATCTATCCAAAAGTCAACCTTTTATCTGCATTTCTATGCTGATTTGATAGAACTCTCCTCAAATTCTGACATATCCCTATCTTCCTCGTCCTCAAACCTCAGCTCACCACAATTTCCTCTAACTACTCCGACCACTGGAGAATTTTTGAAAAAAGGCTTTGAATCATCATAAACCGATCCAATCTTGATGATGACTCTGAACGATCTCCCATAGGATCCAAGAGTAATAAATTCTGGCACATCAAAACGGGCTAACAACTCTCAGAAGAATCCTCAAAGAAGTGAGATCTTCCCTGTTCTTGGTGGAATCATGAATTTCCACCATATTTCCCCATCTCCCAACTATTCGTTCTAAGAAGGATTCGTTCCAGCATAACAGAGGAATCCCGAATATTTCAACCTGATAAAAACCATAGGAACTCCATCCTCGTTCAATAAAGGAGTCAATCTTTCAAACCACAAGCTTATCACATCTTTCTTCTTTGTCCATGCTTCCATCATATCTTTGTGGGATTTAAAAGAGATAACACAAGAATTCCTGGCATAACCCCAGCCAGCAATCTGAACTTCAAAACCTTCATTATCAAAGAAATCCTTAACTGACTTAAAATCCAAGGAAAGCTTAACAATCCCCGTTAAAGAACTTTTGACCCAACTCGAGCTCTTAGACGGAATATGCATTTCCAGAACATTCTTCCTTGCTTTCTCCCTGTGACTCCCTTCAGAATGAAGCTCCGAATACCCCATTGCATTATTTCTCATACTTACAGACAATAAAGCATCTTTATACGATCTTTCATCCCAAATATTCCTGCTGGTAAAATCTGTCGCTTTCAACTTTGAAGGTCCTGCTGCAGTCAAATCTGGGGCCGGAATTACTGGACTGATCTTCCCTGCTATCCTTGGACGAACATCATTGTATTTTGCAACTCCAACTGAAATCCTTTTCCCATCTATCAATGATCCATTTAACATATCTATCGCTCGCTTTAAACCAGATTCCCGCTCAAACTGAACAAATGCAAAAGTCGAAAATCTATATTTAGGATAAAAACTCTCTCCACTGCTCCCTGAGCCGAAAAAATTTCCCTTAGTACACGTCTAGATACTCTCCTACTGAGATTGTCAACAAACACCTTCCAAACCTCACCGGAATCTATCTTGCCTTTCAACTTTTCTCTCACCCGTTTTTGTTATCTTAACCATATGTCTTTCATATTTGTTAATGTACTATTTAACATTAGTCAACAACTTGTTGAGTACATGAAGCACTTCTTGATCCTTCAGGGATTAAGATTAGGATGCATTTATTAATAAGTGCTTATTATCAATCGTTTATGTCTGCTTTTCATTTTTCTTCTAAGATCCAGCTAAAAAGTGATGTTGGAAGCTCTTGTTATCTTTGTACAGTAATCTTTCTAATGATGGCGCCCTTGGAATTGCCATCCTTTTCTTATTCCCTTAGTGCTAATAGTTTTATTTTTTATGTTGGTGTTTTATTCACATATACTCTGACCTTTTTCATTGGTGTATTGGAACTCTTCTAAGCTTTATTTAGATGTTAAATTATTTAAGGCTAAGTGCAACGTGCCCAAAGCATCACAAAATTTACCCTGTATTTATCATAGTATTTTTTTTTGTTTTGTTCTCAATTTTAGTATGAGAACTTGCATATCTTATATTTTGGTTCTGTTATTTGTGCATGCAGGTACAAAGCTGCAATGATAGATGATGTTCCCCGTATCTTTGAAGTTGTTTTCCAGTGCACACTGGAGGTGAGTCTTTTATTTATATATTTATATTTTTTTTTTTTGCATCTTGAAAAGGAATTCTAATATTTTTTTATAGGAATTATAAGCCTCGTTAAAAACCCTCTTCTTGATTAATTGAGGTGTTAGAAGTTCCTTAATCAGTGGAAGGGGGAAAAGAGTACCTTTAGATTTCATTAAACTTGAAAATACCAAAGATACAACCATAAAAACAACCCCATAAAAAAAACACAAAACACCCTTAAACAGCAATAACAAAGACTAACTTAACCAAATCCAACTTAGCTAAGGCAAGATAAATAGACAAAAGGCCGTAACTATCAACCAATCCCCTCCTTAACTAATTTATCTGCCTCCATGTTACAGCTCCTAGGAATCAAGAAGCCCTTCTCAAACCTAGAAGTCCCAATTTCCTTCACCAGATCATTGAAAAACGACGGTGCAGTCATGAGAGACTATCAGATCAAGCATGTCAAGAAGTAATAAAATGCTGTATAAAACGAAGCTACCTCAAAAACTGTATTATGTTATTTTATTTTTTTAATGGTGGGATTTTTCTAGATAATTTTCTCATTTACTTGAGATTTGACAAAATCTGGGGTCTTTCTATTTGAAGTTGCGTGATATTCAACATGTCATAAATGCAATATTTGATAATATTCTTGCTGAAAGTCTGATGCTGATGGCCAGTTAAAGCTAGTTTGGTCTTATGTTACTACAATTCGGGGTGAGTGTCAGATACTCTTATGCTCAATTTCCCTAAGTTTTCTACATATATGGGAGATTGTAGCCCAATACCCATGTTTGAATAGTTTTGGACACTGTTCTTCATGGAAGATGAAGAGCCGATGTAGCATAGGTTTATGCTTAAGTTGCTTTGCCTTTAATTTCATGTTACCATGACCTGCAGATGATAACCAAAAATTTTGAAGATTACCCAGAACATCGCCTCAAATTCTTTTCATTGCTTCGTTCCATTGCCACACATTGTTTCCCTGCACTTTTTCAGTTGTCAAGTCAGGTTGGTGATGTATTCTCCGTTTTGCAGATTACTACGGCTATCCTTTAATTAAAAACATGAAATATTTCTTGAACTTTCTTTTCTGAGCTTTAATTTAAAGCCAAGAATGGATAATGTAATTCTGCTGTTGTTCTGTTGGATGCTTGAAAGAGTTTCAATGCAACTGTTGTTTATTACTAATTTTTGTTTTTCATGCATCTTCCTCAGCAACTAAAACTCGTTATGGATTCAATCATTTGGGCTTTTCGGCACACGGAGAGGAATATTGCAGAAACTGGTTTAAATCTACTATTGGAGATGCTGAAAAACTTTCAGGTCTGCTAGTGGTGCTGTTTTTCGTATTTGATGACTGGGTTGATAAATGGGGAAGATGCTGAGTTTTTGGCTTTAACAACTTGGCAGGCTTCTGAATTTTGTAACCAGTTCTACCGAACATACTTCTTGACAATTGAGCAGGAAAGTTTTGCTGTCTTGACTGACACATTTCACAAACCTGGCTTCAAGTTGCAGGTCTTGATTTTACAGCAGCTGTTCTGCCTGGTTAAGTATCTTACTTTGCCACAATTACTTTGGTTTTGGATCCATGTTACTTTTTAGTTATTTGAGTTATTTTCAGGTTGAGAGTGGTTCATTGACCGAGCCCTGTGGGATGCCGCTACGGTTCCATATCAGTATCCAAATAATGAAATTTTTGTTGGTGAGCACACGATAAAACTTCTTAGTACATCATTCCCTAACATGACTGCAGCTGAGGTAAAATAACAGGTTCATATGCAATCAAGTTAGTGTTTCATCTACCAAGTTGATGATCAGATCTATGCGGGTTTCAGGTCACTCAATTTGTGAATGGACTATTCGAGTCGAGAAATGACTTGTCAACATTTAAGAATCACATACGGGACTTTCTTGTGCAATCAAAAGAA
The DNA here is from genome assembly GCF_006381635.1 of Hibiscus syriacus. Lineage (NCBI taxonomy): Eukaryota > Viridiplantae > Streptophyta > Magnoliopsida > Malvales > Malvaceae > Hibiscus > Hibiscus syriacus. Next base: position 3,630,559 of record NW_024062956.1, read on the forward strand.
TTTTCAGCTCAGGTAAAAGCTTGATTGGGGGGGGGGGGGGGGGGAGATTATTGGCTTAAAACCTTAAAGATTTATGTTATTCATAGTGGAGTTAAAAATTAACGTAGTTCAATAAATTTCCAACCTCTATGTGGTTTGCTTTTGATGACGGAGCTGATAATTGAGCTGTACATTCTTCAGGACAATAAAGATCTTTACGCAGAAGAGGCTGCAGTACAGAGGGAAAAAGAGAGACAAAGGATGCTTTCAATCCCGGGGCTCATTGCCCCAAATGAGATACAAGACGAGATGTTGGATTCATAGATGTGGCTGATTTTGCCTTGGAAGGTAAATTGTTTAAATTTTGACATGGGAGGTTGTGCTTTTGACAACACTCATATCCCTGAATGTTAACAGACTCCATTTTCACCCATTATTACTCATATTTTGTCAAAAATGGTGAATCACGAAGTCGCCATAGCCCACAAGTGCGGCTGCCGGAGATGCTGCCTGTATGTCAGCCAAATGGCAACATGAAGAATATTTAGGTAGGATGCATATATTACCAAATCCAAGTCGTATTACAAGAGTTATGTGGGGTCTGGGCTTGATATTTGTACCGTTTAGATGACATGTTTTTGATAGTTTCATACAAGGTTAACAGGGAATACGGACCTCAGAAAGTTGTGCATGATTTTTGGGTTTGATTTAAGTAGAATGCCAATATTATGGGGTTTCAGTTTCAGTGGTTGACTATCAACTTTAGTTTCCAAGTGAAGAAATGTACTTTTTGTTACTTGGTGGTTATAATATATTAATTTAGTGTTTTATACATCTTGGGTTTCTCTTGTGAAAAGATCGAGTTGGCATTGATTTCGTATGCCAAGCTAGAAAGGAATAGGGATGGATGAGCAAAAGACTAATTTTTTTATAATAGTATTTTTTATTTTAATAGTGAATAATATAATATTATATAAAAATATTATTTATTTTTATTAAGCTTTAAAATTATTTTTCTATCGGTGAACTGAATTAAAATAAAATTTTCAAAAATCTTAGAGACCTGATAAAAATAAAGTCTGTCTCAACCCTTAAATAAACGAGAATTTGGGTTTTGGATAAACAAAAAAGACATAAAAATATACAGTGGTATAAAAGTAAGGAATGATAAATCCTTTCGACGTTAAGTTTGATAGTCTACTACTTGTAACATTTGAAGAGGGCGAATAAAAATATTTACGACAGTTTGGGGAAAATAAAAAAGATTGAATATAAGAATTTTAAGTAATTCGACTTTTAAATTAAGTTTGTGTCAACTACCTTAATTATTTATACTAAAGATTTTATAAACTTATTTATTTGTAGCAACGATAAAATGTAATTTTACAAACTCTTTCAAGAATTATACCTCAAATTCTTGATACTCTTTTAAAAAAATACTAGTCTTAAATATTGGTACTACATGTATTAAATAAAAAATATAACTATTGGGAAGGATAATATCAATACTATTTCATGTGGTATCAATACTCCTAAAATACCAATATAATTTTTGTATACTAAAATTATGAGTTTTAAAAAACATAAGAAAAATATTGATACTCTTATTATAAGTAGTCAGTATTAGATGAAGTATCAATACAATTTTAGTATTTTAGAATTTAAAAACAATAGGTAGTATCAGTACTACCTTGTGTAGTATCGATACTGCTTGATGATTTTAAATTCTTTAGCATCAATACCATAGGAATACTATCGGTATTCTAATGCTTAAAAAACATTTTCGATTAGATTAAAGTTTGAAATTCTTCAAAAAAAAAATGTTTTAAAAAATTGTTCTAAAATTATTTCTCGTATTTGAGAAAAACTTTCAAATATTTAAAGAGAAAGATGGATTTTTTAGCTTAGTTAATTTTATATTTGAATAAATGTATCAAATATAGTTTTAAAATTTACTTAAAATCACTAATTATTTTTGGTATATTAAAATATCAAAGTATGTTCAACATATGCAAATATCGTTAATTTATGACAGCATCCGGGTACACAACCAGAACATTATCTCTGAGTTTGGTTCATCTCAGGCTGCAAATTTAGGATCTCCTTGCAATTCACTTGTAGTAACAGTAGCATTGTCGACAGCAGGTTCATACGCAATTGGGTTGATTATCTCAGTTGAACTAGTATGGTTATTTTAATGGATGAAAAAAAATTTCTGACCGTGAAAAAAACCTAATTTGATACCGTATTATAATCTAAGAGAATAAATTGAGAGAGAAGGAAAGAACAATGGAGCTAACGCAAGAAAAAAAATATATGATTTATGAAGTAAAAGATTACAAGAGTTTTAAATAGACTTAGCCGCTGACTTCTAATAGGACTTTAAAGATAAACTTCTATAATTACAAAGACTCGTAAGATTTATCTTTATTATCATAAAGAACTCTTACACAAATGAGACTACCACTACTAATAAGGCGGCTGCTACTACTACTACATTGGGTTGTCTATAGAAGGTTAATCGTATCATTTAGTCTAAAAGGTCGGTTAACTGTTATAACAGTGACAATATTTTTCTAACTGTAACCTAACCGTTAAAAAATGATTAACTGTTATTAACGATTCAATTATAGATTAACGTTCACCTATTACAATTATTTTTTAAAAAAAATAACATTTAAAGTTTCATAATTCATACTACAAAACAGTGTAGTACTTAACATATACTTACATCGGTGTAAGTGAATAAAATAAAAAAATGTAACACTTAACACATTCTTACACCGATGTAAATATATACATTTCGTAATATAATTATAAACTTAATTTATTATCAATTAACCGTTTATCAAAATTCACAACCTTAACTTTAACCTTAACCGTTAACCATTACTATTAGTGGTTCGATTAAGCTAAACCGTTTAGTATTAACTGTTCATTTAATTAACATGTTAAATGTAATGATTATATCGATTACCGGTTAGACTTTTTTGAACACCCCTACTACTACATGGTTGCTTCTGACACATCCTTTTCTTCAAAGAGAAAAAAAATTGATGCAACATTTAGGTAAAAAGTCAATTAATTTGTATCTCATGGATTAACCTTAAGAAAGTACTTCAAGAAATATATATTTCTAAAAATCCATTTTGCCACTTGCTTTGATACAAATGTTATCAATTCTCTCTTTTTAGAAGCTTCTCCGGCTTTGTCTTCATCACTTACTACCAAAGGTTGCACTGAACTATATTACTCGAACTTAGAACAAGATCTAAGCATATGATGATTTTGAAGGCACAATTCCATTCGATGTCATCTTTTATATGTATAAACAAAATAATATACTAACATCAAATATTGAGTCAAATCTTAGAAAATTAAATAAACTTCAATTTCAGCTTGCTACAATGTTTAAAAGAACCCTACTTGGACCAACCGAAATGACTTGTAATAATCCAAGGCAAGCAAAAACTTTTGTAAAATTCTATGCAATTAAATTTGAAGGTGAGATAAATGAAGCAGTCAATGCATGAGGTGAAATACATGGTATATCAAAGTTAAAAGAAATGAACCCATCAAGTGATCTCATTGGTAAAAGATAATGTTAATCTTCTTAAAGGTCCTGGGTTTGAACAGCAGCCTCTGCAAGGTGTGTGTGCCTTGTAGGTTAAGAAAATTCTAATGAGACTATTCAAAAAAAAAACCATCGAAAAGCAGAGTCATTCAACTTGAGAGCAATACTAACGTTTTCTCCTACGCTGCTACCAGCTCTGATTCCTCTTGACGGTTCTCAGAGGGAAGCAATAAAGAGTATCTTTCAGCATCAGCCGTTCGAAGAGAGTTAGCTTTCACTTTAGAGTTTCCATTCAACCACAAGGCCGTCAAATAGAATAGATCGAATAAACCCGGGTACCTAAACCCAAACCTAAACAATGAAGGATAGTAATTGGTAAGAGCAACCATCGATATAAAATGGGACAAAAATGAAAGTAAACAAACAATTACAGAAAAATAAAAATTCCAAACCTGCACTGCAGATAAGAAAACCTCATGTTATTTTACCAATAGAAAAGAACAAAAAACACAGATTCTAAAATTCAGATCTCCGCCCATTATTAGATCTCGTAAAATATCTTGATTCTGTTTCTATTTAGAACAAAAGTAGAATGACATCCTCACCATATCTTCAAGAATTACAACACTCAAGCAGTTCAATGGAGCAGATTTTAATTGATTTGCTTAAGCTAATGTAACACTGTTCAGATGTGGTCATTAAGGTGAGATCTGGAGGCATTTAACTGGTATATCTTCTGTCCGCTGGAAGCTGAATTTGAGATATTTATATAAGAAATTGATTGAAAAATTAGAGTGATTTTCAACGTCAAACATGCACAACAAGAGCAAATGAACAATTCACCAAATCTTCATTTCATCACAGCATGCAGTAAAGTTATCAGCCATAGAAACACAAATAATAATAATTTAGGCTGACAAACAATTAGCCTGGATCCATATTGTTCCAACTCATTTTTTGCTTAACATGAAATAGCCATATGAACCAATTAATGGGGAAAACCACAAGAACACACACACACGCACACACATATATAATATGTATATACAAATGCATAAATATATAATATCTGATGCAGGAAAAGGAAAACACAGAGAAAGGCAATAACCTGGTAAATCATGGCCTTCTTCCAAGAAAAAAGCTAGGTCTCAGGCTAGAAATGAAGATACTTTCCAAATGTGAAGCATTGTACCAAAATGATACTGTTAAAGATCAAAGGGTTTTCATCTTGGATCCTACTTTGAGGTTTTCCAAAAATGGGATCCCAAAATTATTCATGGAATCCTGAATACTTTGAGCTTCAGATTCCTTTCCTGCATACTTGTAAAAATGCACAGCTGCACTCATGATATACCTATCTGGTTTTGCAGTATCCTTGATCTGCTCAAAAAAGCTTATGCCTTCTTCCACCAATCCATAGTCAAAATAACATCTTATCATGGTTCGGTAACATGCCTGGTCAGGACTTATACCAGTTGTAATTAGTTCCTTATAAACTCTTTCTGCTTCCCTCGTCATCCCTCCTTTTGCAAAAGCATACAATAAAAGATTAAAATGAGCACAAGTTGGCAGGATGCCCATTTTTCTCATAGAAGCTATAGTTAGCTCCGCTTCTGCATATTTCAAACACTCAGTATAAGCCTGAAGAAGGGAAAGATAGGTGGACGAGTCAGGTGAGGGACCATCCCTATGCATGGCTTCAATAAGTTTCTCAACTTCATCACATAGACCTGCACTGGCATATATGTTGATCATAATTTTGTAGCTTACCTGCATTTCCCCAGAAGGCAACAGTAGCACCAAATGAGTATATCAATAGTTCAAGTATAACTTTTGTTTAAAACTGAGAGTTAACAGATTAAAAAGATTTTTCTACGTATGGATAAGTGTTATTAAAATAATAATGTGTAGCGCTAAATACCAAATCATATATGCAAACATAGATAACAACACACACTAGCATATTTTTATGTGGTGTCCCATGCTTCAATCAGGGTTCTGAATAGCAAAAGGAGTTAGTGTATCAACAAAGGCTATCATAAAAAATACCCATATACATTATTCACAACCAAATGGTACTCAAGCTTCTTCATACTTATTTAACAGTGAGATAAGCATACCATTCCGGGATCTATCCCCTCTTCTAGCATTTTAGCAAACAATGAGGCAGCTTCATCCCTTTTACCTGCAAAACAATTAAATTATTGACGACGATGTAACAAGGAAATCTAACTGTTGTCTAGATCATCTAGCAGGCATACATCATCAATAATCCCATTCAGGGTAAATTTGGTCAGCAGTTCCTTTAAGCCTTGACAGCAATAATGTTCAGCAGCTAGTTTTTCCATAATGTTTCTATAAGCAGCTAAAGAGTGGACAAAATGCTGGAAATATTGATATTAGCATCAGCTTCCTTCTTGTCATAAAAACATAGCAAACTAGGAAGAAGCCAATAAATAAAATGCACAATCTACTTCAACTGCAATATGTGCATTTTAAAATGCATGATATTCATATGGTTACTACATAAGCATATGAAATACATACAAGTTACAAATACATATACTATGGCTATAAATATGAATCAAGTCAATCAAATTTAAGATAATTCTACCAGTGTATAGGAAGACTGATAAAAAACCATAAGCAGCACCTAATTAGTAATTTCCCTCTTAAATGACAATAAATTGACAGCAAGAATGAAAGAAGTAAAAGGACAGAGGCAGTTATAAAAGAGAGAGAAATGAAGTTTGGGAGATACGAAAAGAAGAGAAAAAAAAGAATTCATGAGAATTTCACAATTATTTGATTCTTTCAAGCAATTTTTCCTTTTTCACTTATACAGATCCATATAGAAGGTATGACCCTAGAGCCTTGAAACTTACAGGGTTTAGGATTTAGAAGTTAAAATTATAGGGATAGAGTTTCAAGGAAAACCTAAAGAGCCATTGGTATAATATTGCTATTTTGTTTGCTAGAGTATACAATTGCTAATTAATATTCTCAATTTTTTTCACAGAGAAGAGATCGAACATTACCAGCCTTCCCATAATAGCAAATAAGATTCATATATGCCTTCTCATCCAGAGTCATGCCCAAGCTGCGAGCAAGGTTGAATATCTCCACTGCCTTGTCCAGCTTGTGACCTCGTCCATACACACTGCACGAGTAAGCTGCAACTGTCACATCAACATTCAATTATAGACAAATAATTTCTTGGTGCTCAACTTCTTACCTAATCAAAGTGTTATAAGTCTGAATTGATGGACCAACTCCCTTGGAAAGCATATGCTCATAAATGCTGGTTGCAAAATGTAATTTACCTATAAAATTTGAACTAATTATTGTGAACTTTAACCTGTGGGATCATTAGTATGTAGTGAACAAAGAATGTTTTAAGCAACCTGCTTCTAAAGCTGCCTTGATGAATGTATTGTATGCTACAGTATCAAGTTCCAAATTGTTCTGAAAACAAAAGTGTATCATCTCTTCAGCCTCTTGATGTTTTCCTGGAGAAAGATTAATATTGTTACTCACTGAAAGAGATGCAGTATATCAGTAACAACAGCAAATTAAACAGAGACGCATATAAAACCATAAGGTTGCTTGACATTTTAGATTAGCACACCAGCACACTATCATGACATCACAATTTCTATAAACAAATAGGCAGTAAAGGATAAAAAAAAACCTAAAGTCTTAACAATTTTTTGACAACAAAAAAGGATTTCTCTACAAAATATTCCAACCACTATTACACTCTTAAACTTTAGAAGCTAAATTCCAATGATTGTTAGGTTTAGCTCTTATGTTAAATCATTGAAGAATTTTATAAGCAATCTACCAAAACTTCACGGATGTTATAAGCAATAAACATTAAAGACATCACAAGTAATGAACTTCGAGCCCTGATTATTTAATTACTCTGGAGATTTTCACATAAACCATATGCTATAACTTGATGATCCCTCGTAAATACTATAAATGTTTTGTATGTTTGCAGAATTATATAAACAAATACCAAAATTAGTCAATGAGTTGACAACTTTGCTGATGGCAATGGCACCTAGATCATGCCCCTTTTTGAATGCTTCTTTATATAATGAATATCCCGCCTCAGGTTTACTGCATTTAACATATGCATCAATCATTGAGTTATATATCAATTTCCCACAAGTGGGAGAATTTGCAACTGCAGCGAAGACATATTCGGCCTGTTCTAGCTTCTGGTCCCTTCCATATAAACCAATAATAGATGCAATTGTTGCATCATTCACACTGCAACCTAGCCTGACAACTTGGTCATTAAGAGCTTTCACTTTGGATATATCACCTAATTCAAGAAATCAAAATCAAAACTCAAGTGAAACGCACCACACTAAGTTGTGGCTTCAATCACACAAGATGAACAAATAAACAAATAAATTTTAAAATATATTTCTTTAATTCAATGAAAAATATATTTATTACAATAGTGAACAAAAAATTACCTTCTTTCAGAAAGTTGCTAAGAAGTTGAGTTAATACAGACATGCTATCAGCAGTCTCAAGCAACAACTTTAATACTTTTTCCAAATTATTCAAATCCTTACATTCCAGATACAGCCTGAGCAAATACCCAAGAGCCGTGGAATCAAGTTTGTCGGAGGTCCCATTGCCTTTGACTTTCTGATGTCCAAGGGATTCTCCGCATATGGCTTTAAAAAATGTTTGAATAAACTTGTTATATTTATATGAATCATCACTAACCATCTCTTTTGTCAGTTGTTCAATGTCTTCTCTCATTCCCTCCTTGCAATATATTTTTACAACTGTCCTATAAAGCTCCTCATCAAAAGCTACTTGATCTTTCTTTATCTGCACAATAAATTTCTTGGCCCTTTCTGTCAAGTTAAGTTTAATATACAGTCTGAGCATGTCATTGCATGAACCAGAATCGGGAAGTCCAGTCTTGGCTAAAGCCTGTAATGTCACTTCAGCAGAGTCCAGATTTTCACTCATGACATAACATTGCAAAGAAACAATATAAGCAAATCTTGAGAACCAAACGTCTCTAGATTTCATCATTTGAATAATATCAAGAGCCTTCTTAGGATTGCCTGAATTAAGATGGACTTGCGCCATTGCTAAATATGTTTTCTCATCACTTAGTTGGCCAATCCGATCAATCTCTTCAAATGTTTTTTGGGCATCCTCATAAAGCCCAAGTTTTCCATATATTCTAATTAGCAAGCCATATAACTTCATCAACAGCAATTTTATTTCTTTCCATCTCAGTAAAAAGAGATAGAGCTTGTGAATAATCTTCTTTCTTATAATACAGAGTTAAAAGTGAAGCACATGTGTAGTTGCTTGGAACTATTCCCCTGGATCTCATATCTTCGTATAATCTTAGTGCATCCTTCCAGTTACTATCTTTAGTGTGAGAACTAATAAGCAGGCTATAAGTTGCTTCCTCAGGCACAAAGTCAAGTTTCTTCATCTCATCAAAAGACTTATAAGCCTCTTCACAAAGACCCCCTTTAACAAGTGAGCTGATTACTACTGTATAAGTGAACCTGTTAGGTGCCACCCCTTTATGAACCATTTGCCTCCATAAATCAATGACCTTTTCATGGAGTGATTTCTTTTGCAAAGAAGACAGCATAAAATTGTAAACAGAAGTTGACAATTTGATGCCCCTTTCTTCCACGGCAGAATAAAATGATTGCATAGCCTTGTGTCGTCCCCATCTAGCATATGTACACAACATGGTACCACAAGCTACTTCATCGGGTTCACATCCCGCTTCAAGCATCTCCAGGAAGGTCTGCTCAGTTAGTTTGATTTTCCCCACTTGCCCATAAGCTCGCAAAACAATTGTATAAACAATAACACTCGGGTGATAGC